>NW_023336191.1:0-29130 GCF_012550715.1 Geosmithia morbida
GGGGGGGGAGGAGAAGGAGAGGAAGAAGAAGGAGCAGAGGAGAAGGAGAAGGGAGAAGGAATTTAGGTGTGGAGGGAAGAATTTTAGGGATTTTACATATCGGACTAGAGATAACGGGGGAGGCGGGAAGACAATAAGAGTAAAGAGTGCGGGTGCGAGTCTTCATCTGTACAGAGGTTTATTATTAGCATGTGCGATTGACAAAGGGTTTTGGGTAAGAGCCAATTGGTCACAGCCACCTCGAGGAAAAATTTTCTCTTTTCCAATTTTTTATTTTATTACTTTTATCCTGCACTTCTACTCTGCCTCCTCTCTCACGGAGCCCGCCAGTCTCTTCCCTCTCATCATCATCGATGTACGGTTATTCAGCAGCACAGTCCTTCCTGGTCCACGGTCCGGACCCCTCATCCCTCCCTGATGGATGTGGCTGACTCTGACCCTGACTGACTCCATCCAACGCGGCGAGATCGGTGGTCACCGTCGCGCCGTGAACTGCCCTATAAATCTATCATGTAATCTGTACAGATTACAGATTACAGAGCGAAGCGGTCCCGCTCGTAGCCTGTAGCAGCCTGCAAGCGCCCGTACCGTGTACCGAGGTCTGTAGGGGGGGGTCACAGGCCATCACAGCGTACGCCCTTTCGAATCGAGTGATCAGGTCTCAAGGATGCTGTGATGTGGAGCAGGAGCAGAAAGGGCCGCCGTGGGACAATTTTCTCAGCGGGGGCAAGGTGAAGGAGAAGGCGGTCTCCGGTCTAGGCCGGCGGCGTGATTGCCAACTGGCAGCCCACTTGGCACTGGCAGCCCACTGCCAAGCTTACTCACAGCACAGTTGAGTGGCCCGTGAGTGATCTAGCGGGACGTGATGTTGGGAAGGTACAGAGGGAGCTCCGAGCCTTGCCTTTTTCAGTCCGCCGACATCGTCGCTGCTGAAGAACCTCAGGCACACGCAGTGATGACGGTGAATACATGAATACTAGTAGCCACGAGTCGACGGTCAACGGCTAGGAATCAGGGTCCGGAGTAGATTCTCCTACCGTTGATGCGCATTGCTGGCAATCATACTGCATGTCGGTGCAGATAGTTCCAACTATCTTAGTTCCAGCTATCTGCACTGCTTACTATTGTTGCCCAGGTAGTCAGCAGCTTGTACGGATTTACGGCCGACACCGTCATCGGCTTCAGTGCATACGTGCAAGCTTCGAGCACAGGCAAGGGGGCATCATCACCGCATCTTCTCTGCACAGACAGATAGCTGAGGCCCAGACATTCAATGATCCATTCTTTAATGTCCTGCCCCCCCCGCGCCGAGCATGTACTGACGACAGCAGACATGTCCCTCCTTACAGAGCACCCAGCTCCTTGAGCTTGGCCACGAGACCACCGACATCCTCGACCTTGTCACCTCCCTTCCTAGCCGGGGGTTCTGCATCTCGTGTCAGCCGACCGTATCGTAGCAGTAGAGAGAAAGAAGAGGAGCGGGGAAGAGACGTGTGCGGGGAGAGAGAAGAGAGAGAGAGAGAGAGAGAGAGAGAGAGGGAGAGAGAGGGAGAGAAGATGGCATACCGGTAACCTTGAGCACCTTGAGACGCGAGTCGCTCTGCAGCCCGTAGTCGGCAAGCGACACCTTCTCGAGCTTCTTCTTCTTGGCCTTCATGATGTTGGGCAGGCTCGCGTATCGGGGCTCGTTGAGGCGCAGGTCGGTGGTGATGACCATGGGCAGCTTGGCGCGGACCGTCTCGGCGCCGCCGTCGACCTCCTTGGTGACGGTGACGGTGTCGCCTTCGCCGAACTCGACGGCGCTCGCCTGCGTGGCCTGCGGCCACCCCAGCAGGCCGGCCAGCATCTGGCCCGTCTGCGCCGCGTCGTCGTCGATGCTCTGCTTGCCCAGTATCACCAGGTTGCTCCTCTGCCGCCGCACCGCCTCCCGAAGCACCTTGGCCGCCGCCAGCGGCTCCAGCTCCTCGCCGTCCCTGAGCTCCACGTGCACCCCGCGATCCGCCCCCATGGCCATGGCCGTCCGCAGCACGTCCGCCGCCTTCGCCGGCCCCGCCGAGATGGCGCAGATGTCCTCCACGCCTCCGGGCGCCCTCTTCTTCTCGCGGATCCGCACCGACTCCTCCACCGACAGCTCGTCGAACGGGTTCATCGAATGCTTCACCCCCGCCGTCTCTACGCCCGTCATGGCCTTGTTAACGCGGGGCTTGACCTGTTTTTGTTTTTCGGCACCGTCATACCATCCGTTCAATCGATTAGCCTTTCGTTCCCTTCTCTTCTTTCTCTGTTCCTTCCTCCGTCACCCCCCCCCCCCCCCCCCCCCCCCCCTCTGGCTCTCTTTTTCCTGATCGGGGCTATTTACCGCGTAGTCGATGACCCTCTTGACGGGTACTAGGATTCGTAGCGCCGACATCGTCTGTCTTTCTGTCCTCTTCTGCGTATGTGTATGTCGTATATGTCATATGTCTGCCGTCGGCTTCGTCCAATTCCCGTCTCGGTGGTTGGAGAAACTCGGCAAAACAGAGGGGCCAAAGCTCCAGCGACGTCGGCTGAGCGATGCCGGCTAACCCCGGCCTCCAGCCAACCGAGGGCCACGGCTCCACGTGACGTCGCTGTTCTCAGAATGTATGGGTCTCTGACTTCCATCACCATCCCATATTCAACTGTCGTGAATGTCTTGCTTAGATACTTTTATCTCTGCAGCCAAGTATTTCATCTACTGGGCTGCACCGCAGTGTAGATACGTCTACCTCCCCCTCCCCTGGGTCTGAGCGCTGTTGATCTTCCAACATTGCTTCCGGCGGCCTTACCGGGGGGGTTCCTCTCGCTCCGCTCGCATACCCATGGGATTTTCGACGTTGTATGCCTCCGGTGGCCCTACCGGGAGTCCTCCTCGCTTCGCTCGCAAATTGCTCCGAGAAAGTGATCCAATTACAAGAAAAGTATACATAAACACTATTTTTTTTTAGAAGAAAAAAAAAACAGAAGGAGACGTGAAGAAAAAATTAACCGAAAAAAAACGCCCCTCAAAATACTCCCGATGCCAATGACGCTTTCCAACACCAACACGGCACATGTTGTTCCCCCCTAGAGTCAAGTCACACGTAGCTGGAATTCGCCCACCGTCCCCTCCTGTTTCCCCTTCTCCCCTACCAGTCGTCCCACTCATCATTCTGCTTCTTTGGTGCCGCCTGCGCAGGTGCCCCGGCACCGCCCGCGGCCCTAGACTTGCCCATGCCCATGGCGCTCGTGCCTATGGCGCTGTTACCTCCTCCTGAGCTGCTGAGGCTCGTACCCCTCTGGTGTCCTCCCCCGGCCAGGTTGGAGAAGTCGTCCCAGAAGCTGCGACGGCTCTCTTCCGGTCCGGCCCGGCGCTGCTGCTGCCGGGTCCTCGCCTGGCCCTGACCTTGGCCGCTGCCACCTTCGGCGGGACCCTCGACGAGTTTGTTGATCCCTTCCTGGGCATTCTTGCCGGCCATCTGTGCCTGTCGAGCTATCTGAGCGGCTGTGAGTTGAGCTTGTCTGGCAAAGTCGCTTTCGGCAAACTGTGTCGTTGTTTTTTTCTCTGTCAGTCTTCGTCCTTCCTATCCTACCCTGCTGTCTTTCATTCTGCCCCTCTGTCACGCTGTTCGTCTCTGCTGTGTGTAGTAGGGGTGCGGGTGCGTACCTGCTTGGACGCCGGCTGAAAGTACCCATCGTTGACATTCTTGGCTGTCCGGGTGACCGTCGACGTAAACCAGCCGAAGCCCTTTGTTATAGCCGCGACCGCATCCTTCTGAACATCTTCCAAGTTGATGGCCTGCCCCTGACCGCCGCCGGCAGGCTCGGGCGTGTTTCCGAACCCAGCGTACTTGCCACCCTGGCTGGGTGGGATGTGGTCCGGCCTCGAGGCATTATCGGCCCCCAGGCGGGAGAAGTAGGCATCGTCCACCCTCACCGTTCCGGCACCGGCGCCGGCGCCGGCACCAGCAGAAGGGCTGCCACCACGTCTGGCACCGGCACCGCTGGGCGTTCCGGAACGCGAAGCGGTCCTCGAGGCTGCGGCGGAAGAAGATGCCGTGGTGGGAGCGGGCGCTTTCTTCTCCGAGGCAACGTACTCCTTCCCCTCAACCTTGCACGTCAGACGATCCTTGTACTCCTCTCCCGCCTCGCTGGTATACCGGTCCGCGTCGGTGCCCTCGGTCCAGGTGATGAGCCCGCTCTCGCCCGAGGCCGCCACCTGCTGCTCGTAGAACCGCCTCCAGCCGTCGTTCCCCCCCAGGCGCATGCGCTCAATCTCCATGGCCTTGAAGGCGTCCATGGACACGCTGCGCACGAAGGATATGTGCACCCCCAGGCCGCGGTGCTTGCCCGCGCACGTCAGGCAGATGAAGATGCCGAACTTTGGCGACGCCCATTGCGGGGACGGCGCGCTGCAGTCGCAGCACACCCCATTGCTCGACTCCCTCTGCAGGGCCGATAGCTGTTTTGATTGCCGCGTCAGCACAGGACCAGGCGGGTAACCTTCTCTTCTCCTCCTCCTTCTCCTTCTCCTCCTCTCCCTCCCTCCTCTCCCATTGCCCTTACCTTGGATCGTGTCTCCGGGTCAACCTCCCACATGGCCTTGGTCGCCATGATGGGCTGCCTGCTTTGATTTCCGTGTACGGCAGCTAAAAGATGACAAGAAGAAGGGAAGAAAGAGTACCACGGTGCAAAGCCAGGTGGTGGTGCGCGCGATGTATTTCGAATATCAGCAGAGCGCCTTTGTAACAATGTTTTGTTGCTGAGGTGTTCGTTCGTTAGCACGTAGATTACAGTGTCCCGGCAGTTCAGTGTAGGTATTACAGGTCACAGCGCGGGTCCAAGTTCTAGGCTTCTCAAGGGGGGGGGGGGATGGGGAGCAACGATAAAACGGGGCGCGGTGCAGGCAGTAGCAAGATTAAAAAAAAAAAAACACCAAAATAACAAAAAGAAATACATGTTTTAATAAAGATACAATAATAAAAAAATAAAGCAACCTGCCTACAGCGATGATGCCCCCCCCCCCCCACCCGCGCCATAATCCTTGCCGTCTTCCCTTGCTCATAATCATACTCTCGTAGTAATGAATACACGGTAATTTAATTCCGTACGTCCGTAAGCCATAACACATAATCTTGAGAATTATGAATGCAGTGTTTTCCCGACTTGGCTCAGTGCATTGTACGGTATAATACATTGCTATAGACTACAGTAGCATGTACGAGTACAAGTACATACGTACAGCGTAGACTCACCCCATCTTCATCACCTGTACGGAGTAGACGCCGGACTCGTGGCTCTCGTGGCCCGTGACACATCAGTGTCTCTGTATTCAGTCATCTTCTCCACGTACGAGAACTCATCTGCCTGGGCTGTCCATCTACTGATACGGTAGGTTGTGGTTCCCCATATGCGAGAGGATCTTTTATTCCCTTCTCCCTTCACGTCAAGCAGAGCAATCAATCAAGCAAGGTAGGCCATTAATTGTTTTTCAATTTTTTTTATAGAATAATTGTCATCATCTTTGAATCTTGATCCCAGCTCGGGGACAGATTAAGAGTCGGTCCTTTAAGAGTAGAAGGCAATGCAGCACCACGCTCCTCGGTCCGCGGAAAAGAATAGGCACACAGCTCGTCTGTATCATTACCTTGGACTCCGGTGCGGGTGAGGGCGCCTCTGGCAAAAAAGTGTAGAGCAAGTCATCCGCATAAGAAAATTCGGGCCAAATCGGTTTCGCAGATAAAACATATCCGCCATGTGCGGGCCGACATATTAGACCTAACCTAGCATAGCTCGCAGTATATGAACTTAGGCAGCCGTGGCCTCGGGAGCAGCGGCACCGTCGTTCTCCTTGTTGACCTCACCCTCCTCAGCGGGGGCATTGGCTTCCTCGTCCGTCTTGTCGGGGGAGTCGATGGCCACCTTGACGGCGATCTCGCGACCCTCGATCTCCTTGGCGTTCATCTCCTCGACGGCCTTCTTCTGAAGCTCCTCAGAAGCCAGGGTAACGAACCCGAAGCCGCGACCCTTGCGGGCCTCGCCGCGGGCCTGGAGCTTCTTGATCATGAAACGGGGAATGGGGCGGAGAGCGATCTTGGCGGAAGAAGGCTGGTAGTCCTTGAAGAGCTCGATAAGCTGCTTGGGGTCAGTGAACATGTTGACAGCCTTCTACGCCTCTCCCTTACAGGGGGT
This sequence comes from Geosmithia morbida, assembly GCF_012550715.1. Taxonomy (NCBI): domain Eukaryota; kingdom Fungi; phylum Ascomycota; class Sordariomycetes; order Hypocreales; family Bionectriaceae; genus Geosmithia; species Geosmithia morbida. The sequence goes on from NW_023336191.1 coordinate 6,190, forward strand.
GCAGACTGACCTTCTCCTCGGTCAGGTCGTAGGGGAGGTTGGCGACCATGACCTTGGTCTTGGAGGGGACACCGTCGGCAGGGGGGCCACGCTCACGACGCTGGCGCTGCTGGCTGTTCTTAGCCTTGATTTGATTGTCAGTACTGTTCGCCCTTCTCCTTCCGAGATATCGGGAACAAGCCATACCTCGGCGTTGGCATCAGCGGTGGGAGCGTCTGTGGCAGCAGCGTCGGCAGCTTCGGCAGCCTCGCCGTCCTTGCTCTCCTCAGTACCCTCCTGTTCAAAGTCAGCTTGGCTCAGTTGGGCTGTCGTGGGGACTGGAGGTGCGTGACTCACGGTACGGCCAGAGCGGGCACCACGGCCACCTCGGCCACGAGCACGGCCACGGCCACGGCCGGAGGCACGGCGGCGGGTGCCCTCGGCACCGGCGGCCTCGCCCTCGGCCTTCTCGCCAGCAGGCTCGGGCTTACGGGCGAGCTGAACGGAGACCTTGCGCTCGAGGATCTCCTTGCCGGAGAGCTCCTCGATGGCACGCTCAGCCTCGCTGGGGGTCGAGAGGTCGACAAAGGCGTAACCGACAGGGCGCTCGGTGCGGGGGTTCTTGGGAATCGAGACGGACTCACTAATTTGCGATGCCACAGTCAGCACAAGAAGAGCACAGGGAAGACATGGTATATGGAGAGGGGTCGGGTGAGGGTGCGGTGAGAGAGGGCCAGGGACGGGAGGAGGCTGAAAATGCTGAGAGGGGGAAAAGAAGAAGAGAGGAAAGGAGGAGATATAGCTTACACGAGGTAGCTCTTGAAGAACTCCTTCAACTCTCCCTCAGTTGTCGCATAGGCCAGGTTGCCGATGTAGAGACGACGGCCCTCGGCGGCACTGGCCGAGGCAGCCTCGTTGGCGGCGGCCTTGTCATTGACGGTAGTATTGCTCAGAGTGTTGGCAACCTCGTCCACGGTGGTCTCGGGGACCTTGTCCACGGAGGCATCGGCAGACATGATGAAAGCTTGAAGGGTGTGGGATGGACGTAGGGTCTTGACGATGGAGTTCTTGACTCGGGGTTATGACGTTCGAACTTGGGGGTGTGTGGAGGCACCTGGGGTTCGAAAGACGTGGCTTGAAAGGAGAGGGGGGTAGTTCGGGTGGTATCGAACTCGTGAGCAATAGAGGGAGAGGAGGTTAACAGGGTAGCTTCGTGCCCTAGACACAGAGTGGGATTAAAAACGGCGGAGCGTTGTTTGTGGGAGACACAGAAAGTTGACAGAGAGGTGTGTTGAAAGGAAGAAGGGAAAGGGGGAGGAGAGGGAGGATGGGAGTCGCGAATCTGAAATAATTTTCCCCCCCCCCCCGGGCAGCAGCAGCCAGAGGCAAATACACCGAACTTTGCGCCTGCCTCTGTGGCGCACCGCTGGCATGCACACATCCACACCTGTAGCACCTGCTAGTACATAGATGATAGGAGAGAGCTCTTTTTTTTTTTAACGTGGTATTAATATTTACTGGAAAGATGCCTATTGTCTACAGTGGGTTGTAGCTGTAGAGGATTGGGGGGAGGTGACGGGGGGACCCTGTGGGCCTGTGGGGGGAGCTCAGAAGGGGTGACCCACTCATTCTAAGCGCTGCGCTGGACAGGCCCGGCAATACATACTGTAGATTACAGGTACGTGGCAACTGGCGGACAGCTGGCGGACTGGCGGACATGACGTTAACGCACCGGGGCGTGCCTCCTGGAACCTCGTGGTAGTGGAAAGAAGGTTGCTCGATGTCTTGCGTAGGCAGGCAGGCACCCAAGCACGCAATGCGGTGTGTGCTCGGGTAGGGACTGTGAGGGTATGAAAACGACTTGTAGGTCTCTGTAAAGGTTGATCGTTTTGTGATTACGGCCGTACGATGTAAGAGAAAGGGAGGCAATGAAAAGAAGGAAGAAGAAAAAGGCACGAGGGTAATATGCCGTACATGTATCATGTACTCCGTACGGGCAGCGATATTATTGCAGGACATACTGGTAATATCAGCATTGACTCATGCGCGAATAGGGGATTTGATGCCGCTCCTGCCAGCTGTCAGGGCAAGAGCCATGCATCTTGACCTGGCAGTTTCCTTGGTAGCAGCCGTGAGGGTATTCATGGTATCCATGGCGCACTGGATAATACAGTCGCCAACCCGTGGCACCTTCCATTTTACTTTTGGCGGATGTTCATAGATATATGTAAGCTGTACACGTGATTAACAATGGGGAGGCCGGGCCATGGCAGGTCGGCCGATGCCAAGTTGAGTGCCAAGTTGCCTCTGAAGTATCTTCGATGCCCATACAGATTAGAGTGGCAATAGTACAGCACAGTACAACATCAGTGCTCTCCTCTCTTTCCCCCATGGCATCCGTCATCTCACATCCATCATCAGTCTACGAATGATGTGTGGTAGTATCTACTGCATGATCATACACCGATGTGCGTGACAGAAACATGCTGTATCAACAGACGGAGACAGTGAGACATGGATACGAGACCCCGCTAGCCCGTCCCGACACCATGGGTTGTTTGACCAGATACGGACGATAGCAATGATGGCAGCCAGGCATCGCCACATGTATCGAGAGAGTATGTCTCACTCTCCCTGTCAGATTTTCGGTAATACATCAGACTTCTGATGACTGATGAATTCTCTGCCAGCTCAACTCACCCATGCTGGCCACTATGAACACCGTCGCACTTTGAAGGGGGGGTATGGGCACACACACAAACTTCAGTACGGCCTACAGATCTGTCTCGTCTCATCAGCTTTGAATATCTTACTCTGGAATATGAGAGTACAGCAGATATATACTTGGAAGCAAGTCGCACATGAGTATATTACTCCGCATATCAGTGTTGAGCGTCACATCCGATTGATAAGATCTGCCCCAGTTAAACAATGGAGGGGAAGACGCTAGAACTATTACCAACAAGAAGAAAAAAAAGAGAAACACACACACACAAACACTCCAAACACCCCACCCTCTCCGTCACTCGTCGTCGAAACCCAATATTAAGGCTCAGATGGATGGGGAAATTTCGGCAGCACTTGTACCTCCGTCATCCCTCTCTCATGCACTCACTCATCTAAGCCGTCAACGAATACAGCTGCTACAAGCCCAGCCAACAACCAATCGTCATGACCCGGTCTGCCCGGAGCGTCCTCATCGTCTACGGCTCAGAGACGGGAAACGCCCAAGACATAGCAGAGGAGCTGGGTAGACTGTGCACACGGCTTCGCTTCGCCAACCGAGTCGACGAGCTTGATGCCATTGATCTGGTGAGCGAGCCCTGTTCCGGACTGAGAAGGCGGGGAAGATGTCAATCACATATCCATCCAGACTGACTCACCATCACTCCAGAGTGCCCTCCTCGAGTATGGCCTCGTCATCTTCGTCATCTCGACCACGGGTCAGGGAGATATGCCTCACAACTCACTCCTCTTCTGGCGCAAACTACTTCGAAAGAGGTTACCTCCGGGCTGTCTCGACCAGCTGAGGTATACGTGCTTCGGTCTAGGAGATAGCACCTATGTCAAGTACGTCACGCCCATGCACTACCTACACGTGCTCATATATATCCAACAGGCACGATCGCTAACACCTCGAGTACTTCAAGATTCAATTGGGCCGCCCGCAAGCTCATCCGTCGCCTAGAGCAGCTCGGAGCCAGTCCCTTTTTCGACTCGTACGAAGCAGACGAGCAGTTCCAAGACGGGTAAACATTATCTCATCCCATCCCAACCCACCCAATCTCGTATAACCAACTAACTTACCCTCCGCAAACCAAACAAACAGAATCGAAAGCCTCTTCTCCTCCTGGACAAAACGCCTGACCAAGCGCCTCCTGGAACTCAACCCCCTCCCGGAAGGTCTGACCCCCATCCCCGATGACGTACTCCTCCCGCCCCGGTGGCCGCTAGCCCCGGCCCTAGACAGACTGCAAGACGGCCCCGGCGCCGTGGTACACGCGGACCCGGAACCTCTCCTCGCCGGTCCGCCGCCGTCGCGGGCCCTCCCCCTACCAGGCGGCCGGGACGCCACCATGGTATCCAACAGGCGTCTGACTCCGGACACGCACTGGCAAGACGTCCGGCTGGTATCGTTCGACATCGCCGGCAGCGACAGCAACGGCGACGTCTTCCCCTGCAACCCGGGCGACTGTCTGACCATCTATCCCCGCAACTTCCCCGAGGACGTCGACAGGCTCATCAATCTCCTCGGCTGGACCGCCCAGGCAGACCGCCACCTGGACCTGTCCATCCTGCCCTCCCTCCCCCGGGGACTCCACCCCGCCCGCCCGTGCACCCTACGCACCCTCCTCCTGGAGAACATCGACATCACCGCCGTGCCGCGCCGCTCCTTCCTGCGCAGCTTATCCTACTTCGCCACCGACCCCGACCAGCGCGACCGTCTCCTCGAGCTCTCCCGCGACGAATACGTAGACGAGTACTTTGACTACGCCGCCCGCGCCCGCCGCACCATCCTCGAGGTCCTGGACGAGTTTCACTCCGTCCGTCTCCCCGCCGACCGTCTCCTCGACGTCTTCCCCCTCATGCGCGGTCGCGACTTTAGCATCGCCAGCTACGCAGGATCATCAACAACAGCAGCAGAAGCAGCAGCAGCAGCGACACCCGTCTCGGTGACGACAAACGGGTTCCCTTCTCCCTCCCCTTCTGCCCCACAGGTCCGCGTCGACCTCATCGTCGCCCTGGTCCGCTACCGCACCATCCTCCGCCGTCCCCGTCAGGGCCTATGCTCACGCTACCTTGCTTCCCTGCTCCCCCCCGCCGCCCTGCGAGTCACTCGGAAATCTGTCCTGACGCCCATCCACGGTCCCGCCAACGCCAGGAGACCCCTCGTAGCCATGGTCACGGGCACGGGCATCGCACCCGTCCGCTCCCTCGTCCAGGAACGCCTCTCCCACTACCGCGACGCCCCACCGCCGCCAATGGTCCTCTTCTTCGGCAACCGCAGCCGGCAGACGGACTACTTCTTCTCGGAGGAGTGGGAGCATCTGTCCCGCCAAGGCCTCCTCAGCGTCTTCACCGCCTTCTCCCGAGACCAGCCTGACAAGGTCTACGTTCAGCACCTCGTTCGTCGCGAGGCCATCCTGGTCGCCGACTTGATAGCCCAGGACGCCATCTTCGCCGTCTGCGGCGGCTCCACCAAGATGGCCGACGCGTGCAAGGATGCCGTGTTTGAGCCGTATAGGCAGGGAGCTCCGGCTGGTGAGGCTGACGCCCGCGAGGAGAAGTTGGCTTCGTTGACTTGGTGGCAGGAGATCTGGTGATTTCATCCCTCCCACCTACGGTCACATCTTGTCCCCCGTCTACCTCATCCGGGGTTATCGCCAACAAGTAGCTTTACATCCTCTACAACTTCCAAGTCACCCGAAAGCTACACATCCACGACAGGACGCATCCAAAGACACGCAAAACATGTACATGTACTGTTTTTCGGGCCTATACACAAGTGATTTACATCATCTACAAGTTTAATCGCCCAAGGCTACATGTTTACATCTACAACCGCAATAACGACAAGAGAAAAGCATATGCATATACTGTAGTCGAATATGACCACCAAAATATAAAAATAAACAAAACTCCTTGCCAAACCCACGAATAATCTATTCAAAAAATGTCAAAATTTCAAACCCGCTCTCGCTGGAAGAGAAGAAGAAAAAGAAAAATCCCTCTTTTTGTTTTCCAAATGACCGACTCCGACAATCCTGTGTCCAAGGATGTAAAGCATGTCCCATATCACACCCAAAAAAAAAAAAAGTATACAAGAGAGATGAGGTGAGAAAAAAAAGAAGAAGAGAGAATATCCTCTCTTAACCTGTCCCTTCCTCCCAACTATACCGCCTCTCGGCAAGTTGCGGAACATGAATCATCTCGACAGGTTCCGACCTCCGTGCCTGCCGTGACGTATGATGTGACGCATGGTGCGACGCCGAGGCGGACTGCCCACCCGCGGCGGCGACCCACTCTTCCATACGCTCCCTCTCTTCCTCGGTAAAGTTGCTCCCTAGGGTATTGACGGATGATCGTCGGCGGTCTCCTTGATCTTGTCTTGTCGTGTTTTGCTGCTCCTGCTGCTGCAGGCGCTCAATCTGTTCGAGGTGCTGCCGAGTAGAAAGACCGTCTCCGGCACCACCGGCGGGGTAGCTGTCTCCTGGCAGTGACCCCAGATACACCACTTTTGACGTATCGATCGGTTGCTTCTGCATCTGGGACGGCACGGGCAGATCCAATGCGACCGTGGGGGTGGCAAGTGTGGCCCCGCTCGACGGCTCAGACTGTACGTATCCCGATGAAGAGGTCGTGTTCCCTTGCGAGGCCCACCGGTCGTCGCTCGGGGCGATGGAAGAAATGGTAGATCCCATGGTGGACGAGTGGGAAAGCTGCTGTCGGGTGTGGGAGTCGGACCGTTCCATACCGGCCCCGTCCTTCTCGATGAGCACGCTTGTCCCGTCCTGGGGGGGCGAGTACTCTGGTACAGGGCCGGCCAGTTGCCTGTCCAATCTGATGCGGGCGCGCTCATAGGTACTCTGCTGTTGCTGGTGCGGGTCGTCGAGCCCGAGGGCGGTGCCGTCGTCGTCTTCGGGCACGTCGTTGTGTATGCCGCTGGCATCGAGTTCCACGGGCGGCAAGGGGGCTGGCATCTCGTATATCTGGTGGTGCTCTGGCGCCTCAGGGATGCTCTTCTCCTCCCGAATGTCGTCTGCCGCCGACGGCCGCAGACGCCGACTGAATATGCCGAGGACACGGCCTACCGGGGAGCTGCGCGCCTTGTTCGAGAGGACCGACTTCTTGTCCTCGCCGCTCGAGGCGGCTTCGTCACCACCGGCGGCGTCGACTGCCGCCTGTTTTTGCTGGCGGCGACGACGGCGCCAGAACCACCACGCTGGTGTGAGGAGCAGAGCCAGGCCCGAGAAGGCGCCGACGACGATTCCCCCGATGACGCCGCCGCTCAGCTTCTTGTCGGAGCCGGACGAGTCGCTGTAGAACCCGTCGTCTATGGTGACGATGTCGGCATCTCCAATCGGGTCATCGGGAAATCGTGCCTGGTGGATGGAGAAGGTGGCCTCGGTGTACTTGGTGAGCATGTACGCTTCTTGGAAGAAGGATCGGCCGATGGCAATGGTCGAGTCCCGCCCAGACTTCCGCAGTACAAAGTACGGAATAGCCGGGTCTCCATACTTGATGATCTCGTCCTTGTACGGGTACTGGAGGGTGCTGACGAAGGCCCTGATGGGGACGGTGATGTTGACTACAACGCCAGATGTCTCCAACGCGTTGCCCAGGGTGTCGTAGTTGTTGGCGTCGGATAGGGTGAAGGTGAAGTTGTATGAGTCGGGCTTCATGTACTCTTGGTACTGGTCGTCGGTGATGGTATAGACGTCGAGCGTCTCGTTCCAGGTCAGGCCCAAGGCGTCGGAGAAGCTCTCGCAGACGGAATCGGGAAACCAGAGGAAGGGTGTTGAGGTGTCAATCAGGGCGGTAAAGGAACTGTTAAAGTGCGAGATGGTTGTGCTTGAGTCCGAGTCGTCGGAAGCCTTCTGGACCTCGATGGCTCGGACCAAGGTGCGCGCCAGGTTGTCGTCGACGGTTGTGGCAAAATCTACGTTGTGGTCGACGAATCTTGCCGAATCGTAGCCGCCCAGGGTAACGGACGCCGGGATGTTACCTGCGACGAGGTCAGTCAAAGGGGAGGACGGTCTGTATATGGATGGGTAAGACATACGGTAGTGTGCACCGGCCGTGAAGCCATAACTGTAGCTGGGGATGAGTTTTGATTCTTGGACAGCCGAGATCAGGGGCGTCGTGATGACATCTGAGTCGAAGCTTGCCTGGTTGATGCCGAGACCGAACAGCCCCAGGTAGGGATTCGTCGTGTTGATGACGGCCGTGAGCGTATTCTCCAATGCCAATTCCCCGCCATCCAGAGCATCGCTGTCGATGTAGACGGTGTCCATTCCGTACTCGCCGTTGGCCTTGATGCCCAGGTACTGTAGCGAGAGCTGCCAGATGCCCAGGGCCTCCCAGCGACTCGATCTCGAGGGGTCGAAGAGACTTCCGCGGTGGGATGCGCATCGGGGCTCGTCTATGCATGCAGTGTCAGTATGCGTTCCCCTTCCTCATTCTCGTCCCTGCCGCCCGCTTGCGTGTAGATGTGTGTGGATGTGCACGTACTGGCAGTGCATCCTCCGGGGCCGACGACCCAGAGCTCAGACAAGGCTGTGCTCACGAGGACATCGACAGTCTGGTGTTCCGATCCGATGGCGAGCTCGGTGGTTGACCAGTTTCCATCGATTCCAGCCCTGTGACACATGGAGTCGGTCAGCAATCCATGCTCGAGATCGGTTCCGAGCGGTGGTACCAGGGAAGAGAGGGCAGGACGCACCACGATCCCGTGGGTAAGGCAACGGCCTGGCGCTGACGGTCTGCCGATACAGCGGGGAGGGCGATTGTGATGAGTGGGAGCGCCGCGGCTGCGGCGAGTGCGAAGGAAGGTGGCGAAGGCATCATGGCGCCCAGTGGGAGACACGGGCGGGCGAGGCGGCGATCATGCCTTTGTCTTCTTCTACGACAGCGCCACTGTCCTAAACAAGTCTCTTGAGCCGGACGCGGTATCCCGTCGTCTTGGGAGGCTTATCCGGGAGCCGAATCGAGGATGGAAGGGGGGGGGGGGGGGGGGGGGCCGCGATGTGAGAGGAGAGGTAGCGACAGTGGTTTCGAGGAGAAGGAACAAGTAGAGGGAGAGACGAGAAGCAGCAGTCTCGTAGGTAGTCGACGGCGGTACTTGGGGATTACGGGGAAGAGAGAGAGGGAGAGGGAGAGGGAGGAATTGTCTGACCTGCCGCCCACCTTACGGCGTATCACGAGGTAAAGACTGGGAAAGGGTCTTGCCGGTCGACTGTCTCGTCTGCGTCTGTGCCAAGGATGACAAGGGGTTTCCAAGTTTGTTATCGGGCTCGTTAACTCTGGATCGGCAGTAATACCGAGCTGTGCATGGATATGATTACAGTCCACTCGTAGTCCCGTACACGGTACGGATTACAGGCACAGGTAGTACTGCTGCTCGTAGACTCTGCAGATCTGTATCGTAGACATACTCATGCAGGGAAGAGAGGCCAGGGCGTTATCTTGGTGAGTCGTAGTCTACTCATACCTGCACACAGGGAGGCGACGCCAGTGAGAAAGGGACGTAGATAATCTGTAGGGAGTAACGGAGGCAGGATTCGGCAGAGAGGTCAGAGCACTGGCGGTGTACAGGTACAGCACATCAGGCATAAACCCGTAGGAGCCGGAGGGAGGGGGCGGGGGCATGAAGACAGTGAGTGGCCCGTGGGCTGGCAGTGCGCTGGTCGCTCCTGCCCTACGGCTATCGCTAATAATGCCATGATAATCTGTACAATGAATACTCCGTACATAATAATGCATGCAAGGTGCAGAAGAATGACGGAAGGCAGGAAAGAGCGGAGCGGTTCGTTCCTGCCGCAGTGAGAATATACTCGTAGAGGACAAGCACAATTCTGTCGTGATCGTCTCGTCACCATCATCACCGTCGGCATCTTCTCACACACGAGTCCGGGCAGTGCTATCTCTCGCGAGCCAGCGAAATGCAATCAACACATGGCCACCGTGTGTTTCGTCTCGGGGACATGCCGTATTACTATGTCACCTTTTGATTTAGATTCTTCATGCGTCGGCAAAGCCAAACATCCAAGACCGCAACCATATGTATACGATACGGCAGCAGGAACAGGTGAAACACACACACTCTCTCTCTCCCTTTGCCACGTGGAACTTGGCAAGGCCGATGACGATGCATGAGGCGAGATCACGCCGCAACGGAAGAGGGAGAGCCCTGATACTCGGAGAGGTAACAGCCAACGGGAACCAGCAACTGGTCAACCATTCCAGGATCCGGATTCTGTGCCGCACGCTCACGGGATTCGATGACGGTCAGTGGATGCCCCCCCTTGCGAATCATGTGGTCAAGGTACCAGGCTGGACTCCTGATGGACAGGCTCGACTGCCGTACATGGGGGGTGCCCGGGAGGCAAGGCATCTGATGAGGCCGTCTGAGTGTCATGGTCAACGCTTGTCGAACCGACGAGACCAAGGGAAGAGCAGCCATCCATGTGACCTGGCCGGCCCGGTTTGGTGTGGGAGATTGGTCAGTATCGGCGATACAAGGTTCGGGGCGGTATCGTATATGGCTCGTACGGGCTGTGCATCATGCCATGGATGCTCAAGCCAAACCGATCGGCATGAGTTCATGCTAACGTTGACCATACCCGTACTCGTACTGTCGTTGTATATGTACGAACGAGTACGGGATATTAATACAGGCTAGGCCATGCGATGGCCCCCAATTGACAATCTGAGACCCATCCTGTTTAGTGTAACGCTCGTAATTGGATCCTGTCAGCGACCGACCGATACAAAATACTCGAACGAATGAACCATGTTGCCATATTTTTGTTTTTGTTTTTTGTTTTTTTGTTTTTTTGTTTCTAGCCCCGCGCCGTCGTCAATCCTTCGAGACCTGTCAGCCTGCTAGGGCCGGCCGCAAACTCTGGCCAATTGTCTCGTCCATGAGCCGTCTCGATCCCGTACGAGGGTTACGATGAACTCTACAGAGTAATCACTCCGCCGCACACACGCGCGCAAACACGAGCTGGCAGTCCGCAGGACCGATGCAGCGAGTATCGCTCCTCATCTATACAAGCATCACCGAGCGCAGAGCATGCGTCTCCGGCGGCTAGGAATCAGAGACTATCCGCGACCTCTGCATAGCTGATCTCCATCTCGAGCGGAGTCGATTGCGATTCTTCAGAATATCCGCGAATGCCTGCTCGTATTGCCAAGATGAACCGCTGAGATTCCACAATGCACCTACGCTGTACCCGTACTAGTATGCCTATCCTGTCTGGCTCCGCCCAGACCGACGAGCACTGTTAATGCGCGCGTCCCGCAATTTCACTGGTGGTGGGGGGGAGGGAAGAAGAAGGAAAGCCTAGCAAGCTTGGCGTCGGTCAAACATGGATATATATCATGACATTAGCTGACAGCGAAGCTCCCCTCTCCTCGTGCCGCCCTCGTGCATGCAGCCAACAGCGATCCTCCTGCCTGGACTGACCAGCATCGGGCTTACCTCGCTCGACTCTTACTCCTCATACGGGACTAGGGGAGAGGACGGGACAGAGCCAAACGACGACGTGCTGTCTGCTCTTTAACATCTGCTTACCCCCCCCCCCCCTGAAATGGGTTTGTCCTCTCAAACAAAACAACGAATTGACAATTTGAGATCGCCAGGGCCCGCATCTCCACTCGCCCCCGACTAATTGACCAGGGGGGTTCCAGGGATCATCTGCAGGGCCGGGACCTGCCGTGAGACTCTCAAATTCAACCTACTCAAGCCAGCAAACGGCTTCCGCTCCTTTTCCTTCAGGCTCCAACCGGCCTGCATCCCGCATTCCGCATCCCTTGCCGAGCGGTTCCGTCTCTGACTGTCTCTCGCCTCGCTTACATTGTCTCAGACCTGTCTATCGTTGGTCCAGGCTGGAGGTACCTCATCATCTGCCCCTCTCCACACGCGCACATACGCGCACATACACGTACACATACATATACTGCTTTTATGCGCCTCACGCACAGATCCTCGAGTGACAAGTTCTCTTCACCTCAGGGCTGTGTCTCGTATCACCGCCATATGGCAACGCGTCCCGCCGTGTGTCGGGACACTACATCAACTCTGGCTTAGCCATGAGCCTTGCTTGATGTCTGTTCCTCGCAGCATTCCTTGGTTGAACTTCTCGTCCTGCAAGATACTACGCCCAGAGCACGTTCGGCCTCTAGACACGCACAGGCAAAACCGTCACTCGTTTTCTTCTTCTTTTCTTCGCCATGGGGTCCCTGAGCCTCGCGCTGCTCTTTGCTGCTGCCGTTCCGGCATCGGCAGCTACACCAAGGGGTAAATCGACACGCACAAGCGCGTGGCCAGAGATCACGGACATGCTAACATATCCTCCTCCAGGCCCGTCAAACCGCGATGCCGTATCCGTCCCAGCATACTCTCCGCCAAGCATGCCCGCCTTCACACCCAGACCTCCTCTGACCCCAGGGGAGAGGCCATCGTATGCAAACCACTCGACACCTCTGGTCACGCCCGCCGTCAGCACGATATATTGGGGGACCTCTCCTGCGTCCCGCATCACCTCTTCAGAGTCGGATTGCATCCCCCCGGACGAGGATCGTCCCCCGACCACCATCATCATCACACACACGGCCACCACCACCTTCTACGGCGACCCGTCCAACTACACGGCCCCCTACCCTACCCTCAGCACGAGGTCGTACTGCCAATCCCGTAAGCTTTCCAAGAAGCCCAGCATCACCGCCACCCGGACCAGCTCTGAAGGTGCCACCGGCTCTGAACCCACCACCACAATCATGGGCACCACCATGCCGCGCTTGACCTTTACCTTCATCACCACCGACAAGAACCCCTCTGTTGTGTACTCGCCCGGCCCCACCCCGAACTACTCGGCCGCGCATGACAACCCGCTCCCCGACCCCGGTGTGCACAAATCGGCTCTCCACAGCCATGGCAGTCAGAGCCAGGCCGAGCCGGCGACTACGGCATCACCCAAGCCTAGCCACGCCATCACGGCAGGGAGAACATACGTCGTCATCGACGGCAAAACATACAACCATCTCTCTGCCGGCCAGACCACGACAGTGACCGTAGACAGCGATGGCGGCAGCGGCAGCGGCAGCGGTAGCGGCAGCGGAAGTGACAGCGGTAGCGGCAGCGGAAGTGACAGCGGCGGCGGCAGTGGCAGCGAAAGTGACGACGGCAGTGACGACGGCAGCGGCAGCGGCAGTGGGAGCGGGCCGAGAGAAGTCTTCACCGTGAACCCCACTGCCGTCGTGGGCGGAGGTACAACAGTCACCAAGCCTGCTCCCCCACAGCGACCCGAGACAAGACCCACCACGAGCATGGTGAACGGCGTGCACGTCTCAGCGTCAGGCTCGGTCGTCGACATCGGAAACGGACACAAGATGACGGTCCCGGCCGACGGCACGACGAGCGTCATTGACGGGCAACACGTGTCCATCGCCCCGGGCATGGTGATCGTCGGCTCCTCAGAGACGATGACGTGGTCTGTCGAGCCGACGCACGTGTTAGTCGCGGGTGGTGATCTAGCCACCTTTATCGGTCCGACGGTAGTCGTCATACACTCCAAGACGATCACCTACAGCTCCTCCCCCTCCTCCTCCTCCTCCTCCTCCTCCTCCTCCTCCGCCAACCAGGGTCAGACATCGTCGCCATCCTGGACGACGACAACCATTGACGACGACACGATGACGCTGGGTCCTGAGGGCGTGGTGGTGGTCCACAACTCAACCTTTGGCGGACTGACGGTCGAGGCAACGCGCACGGAGCACGAGATCGTAGGAGGCGCATCAGTCACGCAGATTGGCTCCACGGCCGTCGTCGTCGGAGGGAAGACGTACCCGATCGGGAACGACGCCACGGCCGACAAGCCAGTGACCACATCTCTGGGCGGCCAGGTCCTGACCATTGGCTCAGACGGCGTCAAGGTGGGCACAATGACCTTGATCAGGTCGGACGGTCAGGGTGAAGGCGGTGACGACGACGATGCCGTCACGACTACCATCGTTCCCAGAAGCTCTTCCTCTTCTACCAGCTCTGACACCAGTTCTGAGCCTACCAGGACGGGAAGCAGTATAAGTGTTGTCGATGATGATGGTGGTGCAGGTATAGTGTATCCCAACCTGCTCTTGACGGCGGTTTCGGTCCTGTCTGTTTTGGCGTGTTATTTTCTGAATGGTTTGACATGAATTATGATGGATACTTGAGCATTTCATTCTTGTTTGGTGGGCTAGACATGTTGAGTTTTGGGGGGAGGGGTGTGTTGTCTTTTTTTGTCTTTTTTTTTTGTATTATATCGGACTCTACGGGATTGGATGGAAAATGGGGTGTTTCTCATGTTCATCCTCATTTACAAGTTGGACTAAAAAATGATACTTGTCTTCTTTTTTGCTTTTGCTTCTTTCTCTCTTCTCCATTATATACTACTACTACTACAATGCAGTGCCTATAAAATCATGTTGTGAAGCTCAACAATCAGAAAAATATAAACAAACTATTGTATTTCAAAAGAAGAAAAGAAGAAACCAAATTCCACTCCAAGATGGTCAAATGTCTACCGCTAGAAAAACCACTAGAGAATATTGAAAAAAAAAAGAGAAAAAAAGTAGAGAGGAGAACGAAGGAAGAAAGATGAAGATGGAAAAAGATTTTTTTTTTAAAAAAAAAAACTATAAGAAAAATAAGAGAAAACACGCATACGCACACGCACAAACACACAATGTACACACATCACCACCTCACAACCCCCTTGCCTTTACCTACACCTTCTGTCTCGAGGGGTGGAAACTCTTCAAACTTCCCCCTTTCTTGACCCTGTACATCCCTTGCATCCCGGTACTCGTGCTCCTGATCCTGCATGCTGAGACTGAGGGCGAGTGCGAGATCTTCATCGTCATCCTGCACATCCCCAGACCTCGCACCCGCACCCGCACCCGCACCCGCACCGGACCAGGAAGAACCACCAGCGGCGGCACCGCCGGTAGAGGGAGAGGCAGGCTGGGACACCTTCTTGCCCTTGACCTTGTACTTGACGGCGAAGCCAGGGTCGGCTCCATCCGGTCCCTGACCCTGCCCCTGAACACCTTCGAGCAGGGAGAGACGGATGGCCTGCTGGATCTGCTGCTCGTAGTCCGACTCCTCCCCGGTGGCCGGGACGGACGGTTCGGGCTCGGGTGTGAGCATCTCCACCGTCGTCACCTCGCTGACCGACGACGCCGACACGGACCCCGTGCTCGCGCTCGTCGCGGAGTCGCTGGTGCTCGCGCGCCGCAGCTCCTCCTCGACGCTGAACGACTCCTCCGACACCATCTGCGCGTACCGCACCGCCTCCTCCTCCGTCAGGTCGCCCAGGGACCCGAACCGCTTGCGCAGGCGCGTCTGTTCGCGCGCCGCCCGCTCCTCCTCCCGCCGGAGCTCCTCCTCCTCGGCCGCGATGTACCGCGAGCTCGTGCCGCCCTGGCGACGGCTGCCGATCCGCCCGTGCACATCCGTGTGGTGACGCGCGCGTCGCCTGCGCCCCCCCGGGTGCGCCGTCGAGCTGTACGTCCAGTACCGCATCAGGGCGCCGAACGACACGATGCCCCGGAGCACGGTCGCGTCCGGGTCCAGGTAGATGGCCCCCACCGCCGAGTAGCTGTCCTCGTGCAGGGCAGGGTTCATCGTCATCATGTGCCGCGGCGCCCGGCCGTTGGACCGCCCGTTGAGCGTCCTGACGACCTCACGCGTCGACGCTAGCGGCTCCCAGGCCTGCACGAGGCCGTCGCTCCCGCCATGGACGAGGTACAGCGCCGTGGCGGCCACGCAGGATATCTCGGGCGAGTCTGTCTGGATGATGCGCACCGGCTGGATCTCGTCCGGAGCCTTCACCTTCTCGCGGGCATTCCACGCAAGCACGGCGCCGCTCTTTGTCCCGACGACCAGGAACCTGGCTCTGCGGCCTGGAATCTCCGCGGGTCCCTGATCCGCAGCGTCTCCCGTCTCGCCAGCCACGTGCAAGAGGTCCTCCGACAGCGTCGTGCACGACTGCGAGGAGCAGTCGAGGGCGCTGGCGGAGATGGTGGTTCCGTCGCCGCCCTTGAGTCGCATGGTGTGGCAGGCCCAGGCGTCCTGGGGAACGGTGCCGCCGGTAGGAGGCGGCGGCGTGGGAGGCTGCGTCTCGGGCGTCTTGGCGGGCAAGACTGCCTCGCTGTCGGAGCGACCGAAGAGTGAAGGCGGCGGGAGGTTCCCGGGTTTCTCAGCCACCTCATGCTCTTGCGAAGCGGCCACCCTGGACCTCGTGAATCGCTGGACGCGGGCCGGGCGGCCCTCGGCCATGCCGCAGTCGATGACGAAGACCGCCTCGCCGGCACCGCTGCCGTCATCGTTCGCAAAGTCCACCTCGAGCCGGCGGCGCATGTCCCAGCCCTGGCAGACCTTGTTGAAGTGCGAGGGCATGTTCTGGAAGAACCCCTCAATCTCCCTGGCCTCGGCGACCTTCTGCTCCTGGCTGAGCTTCGTAGAGTCCCCTGACGACCTGGGGGAGTACGTGCCGCGGACGGCGTCGGCGTCGCGCCCGTCAGGACGAGCGACGCGGCGAGTGTCCTCCAGAAGATGCCAGCACGTCGTCCGACCCGCCAGCCAGGCAGCCTTGATGAGGTCCTCGCTCCTGGGGTTGGCGGGCACGCTGACGGGCGGCTGGGTCAGGTAGAAAACCTCGCCGAGGGCATTGAGGGCGACGGCCAGAATCCTGGCGGCCGACCTGCGACGGATGCTGTAGTTGTCGTCCACCTTGAGCGCGGTGATGGGGACGCCAGGGCTGAGGACCCACTGCGCCGTCATGTCACCGTCGGACCGGGCGCTGCTGGGGTCCCAGCCGAGCGAGTAGGCCGTGACGACGCCGAGCGTGGAGCCGGTCAGCATGCCGATCATGGAGTGCGTGGCGGCGGGCACGGCCGACGACTTGGCCAGCCACACGCTGGAGATGCCCTCCATCAGCTCGGGGACGCGGGGGATGTCGGCATGACGCTGCGCGGCGTTCGTCTGAGAGCGGAGGAAGCGCCCGCGGTTTTCGGCCGTGCTGCGGAAGAAGGCGCGGCCACCGGGGAAGCCCTGTCCGCCGAGCATTCCGTAGGGCTGGCTGACATCCATGACGTTGGGAGCCGCAGCGGGTCCCTCGTCGAGCCCGTAGGGCACGACGTGCGGCATGACCTCGTCCAGCTGGGGGAAGGAGACGGGGTCGAGCAGACCCCACCTCTCCACCTTTCCAGAGGTCGGGTCGCTGACGGTGGCGACACCCAGGTCCGAGGCACCCTGGACGGCACGCGGAGGCTTCTTTCCGTTGGCGAAGACGGCGTGGATGTTCGTGATGAGCCATGGCAGCTTAGAGTTGTACGTCAGGACGGCGCTGACCCTCTTGCCAGACTGGCGGGCGCCGGAGGAGCCTATGCCGCCGGAGCCGCCGCCGGGCTTGCCCCGTTCGAGGCTGCGGAGGAGGCGGGTGCGGAAGAGGTACTCGCTGCGCCAGGTTGCGAGGGGGGTGAGGCGGGGGAAGTAACGCGTCTCGGAGCGGATGACGTCGGCGGTCGGCTCCTTCCGGATGCCGTCGGCACCCCCTCCACGCTTAGACTCGAGGACCTGGTGAGCAGGGAAGCAGCGGAGGAAGGCCATGCGCCAGGCGTGCGGGGTGGTCATGAGAGCGTAGAAGCGCTTCGAGACGAGTGCCACGGCAGCATGCGAGTCGGGGTGCAGATGCGACAAGACACATGTCAAGATTTCTGCAACGCAGGTAACGAGTTAGGGACACTGTCTGCTTCTTCCACGACTTGGGCGCTCATCCGTGCATGAGCCTTTGCGTCGTCGACGAGAGAACTGACCGTTGGGGAAATCTTGGATGCTGACGGCGCCGGGGACGTAGCCATCAGGACGCTTGACGACCTTGATTCCCAGAGCCTGCCTGGGCGTAGGCGGGTTCAGAGCATTCTCGTAGTCGAGGATTCTCTGACCGTGAGTCGGGGCATCACGGTTATCGTGGCCGTTGGCAGGGGCCGGAGAGCCCGGGCTCAGCCCTCGAAGCTTCTCGTCCAGGCCACCAGCATCGACGGCGGTGGCGTCAGCACCAGCGTCGACTCTGGGAGAGCGGGAGGAGTCGACGACGGGCTGTGCGGGGCCGTCGAGGCGGCGAGCGGGGTCATCATCATGGAGCGAGGAGGAGCCATGTTGATGGGTGGTGATCGAGGACGAGGGATGGCCGGACTGGTGACGATGTTCGGAACGCTCAGTGGGCACTTGTTGCATATAGTCGAAGGGGGGAAAGATGGTTTTGGGGGGGTCCGAGGCCGAGGGCAGACTGTGCGGAAGCGTCTCAGCACAGTCGGGGTATGAGGAGAGAGGGTCGAGGTCACGCCAACGCAAGGATTGCGGACGTGTTATCTGTATGAGAGGGAGAGAGGGGGAGACGGAAAGAGAGAAGGATGCTGATCCGGACAAGGCGCGACGGCGGTGGAGAGGGCAGATCGATGCTGGGGTCTGAACGCTGATGGCTCTTTGTCTATGTCGTGAGTTATGGCTGGTTTTTTTTTTCTCTTCTCCGCGCGTCTGTTCTGACGGATGTCCGTTGCCCTCTCGTCACGGGAGATTACAGCAGCATGTACGCACATGTTTTTGGTATTTGCCGATAAAAAGCCGGGATGAACCTTATTGCTCCGGCCCTCCTCTCACCTATAGGCCGCGTAGCGTATCCATGCATACGAGCAATAAGACCTCGCTCCAACCCTTGGACTGTGTCCCGCCGTCCGACTAATTCTCTGGAGATCCACCTACCCTACACCATAGATTGATGTGGCACCCCAAGAGTGTAGATGACTAAGCAGACAGAGGCTGCTGCCGCACTCACATCTGGTAGATAGCCTCCTATATATATCGATGGATTTCCTCTCTTTTGAGGGAAGCAAGCACCAAGACGCACACGCTCATCGACCGAGGACGTACCGGTAGGAAGAGACCACCGTATTCGCCGTCTACAGGACGCCGTGTGCTGTCGTCAGCAGGGGAGCACAGCGATGACGGCATCAGCTATGGCGAATGTGTTGGTCGATACTATACGGCTTTGATCGTATACTGAGCATGAACAGACAAGACGTACCGATAGGGAAAAGGGAATGGTGATATTTGCGGTAATAGCTACTGGATATATCTGTGGTGACTGTGTAGTAGATACTCACAGAGCTCGTCCTATCCGCCGCCAACGTATTGTAGTGTAGCGGGAGACGCAGACACGCACGCAACACGGGTGCTCTATAATGATACCCCATATTCCGTAATACGAGTAGTCCTCACCTCTATGGGGATTGGTTCCTTTTGGATAGCAAACACATTCCTGAACCGCTGTGCCGGAGCACCGGTACGAGTCCCCGCTCATGTCGATATACACGGAACGGGCGATACCTTGCTCGTATCATCGTCGTCGTCGTCGTCGTCGTAGTCCGCAATCACACCTACACCTATATTACGACGACATTCTGCGAAGAGAAGGGAAGAGAAGATTGGGTAGAAGCATTGAGGTCCCCGGAGATAGTCCAATCCTCACGTCGATTGGCGGCGCTGGAAAATCCCGTGCATACGGGAGGAAGGACAGATTTCTCTCGGCCGTCTCAATCAAGCAGGTCATGCCCCTCTCCAGACTTGGCCCCCGACCGACGTTGCAGCTAACGCAGCAAGTTTTTTTTCCCTCTGCGACGTGACTGTGCACCCCCCCTCCTCGGTTGGTTCCGGTGAGTGTTATTACGTCGTGCATATACCCGTGCCGGGGGGTTTTCGCCACTGGTAACCGGCCACCTGGGTCGAGTTTCTTTCTTTCTTTTTCTCCTTCCCTTCTCATCCTTCCCAAGTCGCTGGTCATGATGATGATGCTGATCACCATCAGCGGTATCAGGTGTCGGAGAGGCAAAGAATCTAGGCCGTTGAGAGAGGTCGGGAACGAAACCAAGACAGCGGCGGACGCGGGAGGACGGATCGTTGGCTGGTCGGCGACGTGGCAGAGTCTTCTTGCAGGTGGCGGGACGGCGTCGTCTCTTCCTCCTCCCTGCTCCATGCCCGGCTTCGGTGCTCCCTCCTACTGCCAGCCAGTCAGCCTGCCCGGTCTGCCACTGTGTCAACATTTCCCTGTGCTGTGGTGATTGACACTATAATCGTATCATGTACCGTCTCAAGGAGCCAAGACTGTATCCGCGCCACGATGCTGCCGATACAGCATCTGCGATTACTATAATAACCTCGGGGTGTCGGACAGAAAGGAGAGGGCAAAAAAAAAAAAAAAAAGCCTCTCATCTTACCGTCGAAGCACACTTCGTAACATCTACTGATTTTCTCCCTCTCTCCCCGTCTGACCCCTCTGGCGCAACCTGCTAATGCAAGAGGATGCCTGCTGCCGGGTACGTGAGGGGTGAGGGAAGTGATTGGCCGTGGGGGGGGGGGGTTGGGGTCGTGACCGCTCCGTACACAGAGGAGGGAGGATACGACGCTGTACGGGCAAGTCACTCGTAACGGGGAATATGGGTCGTGAGGAGAGCTTGCAGCCTGCACTGCACTTGGCAGAGCCGCTGGCCACGGAAGAAGTTGCAGAGCAAAGTGTGCCCGCGAGATGATGCGTGTTACGGCAACGCTTCTGTTCTTCTCGTTGACCGTCACGGAATCTGTAGGTCATGGATGATTGTATCGGTTGCCGACCGTCTGAGTGTGCGGCTGCCCCGGCTGACTCTGCATCCGTCCTCGGACTCAGCTGGACTGTGCCAAGACGGAGAGGGGGGGGGGGGGGTGTTGTGTGTTTGGCTGTGCATGCCCTACGTCGTCGTAGTCGTATGTGCGGGTATCTTGGGTCGGTTTTTCGGACATCGGTCCAGCCCGGTATCTTGGTCGTTGGGATGATCATGATGCCGACGGCGGTCGGCTTTCCATGCGAACGTGGCAGATACGAGTGGAGGACGGTGACAGTAGCGTGCCTCTACTGCACGGTAGCTTCGAAATCGAGCGTGCTGTGGTATATGATGAAGGCTAGACCGACGAGGCTAATGCTGGATCATGTACGAGGAAGGCGCATGGGTGAGTACGAGTACCTGTCGGAGTCTTGAAGCTTGACAGGGAGTATGGCTAGAGGATCGATATGTGGAGAGGTGAGGAAATTCTTATTTATTTATCAATAGATTGAAAGCAGGGAGAGGGGGAGAGAGAGGGAGAGAGAGAGAGAGAGAGAGAGAGAGAGAGAGAGAGAGAGATTGTGTGTGTACTCGTATCGTGTGCGTGCCGTGTCGCTGTGCATACATGTGTGTGTGTGTGAGTGTATATATATATGTGTGTGTGAGTGCGTGTGTGTGTATATATATATATATGTGAGTGAGTGAGTGTGTGTGTGTGAGTGAGTGAGTGTGTGTGTGTGAGTGAGTGAGTGTGTGTGTGAGTGAGTGTGTGTGTGNATGTGAGTGAGTGAGTGTGTGTGTGTGAGTGAGTGAGTGTGTGTGTGTGAGTGAGTGAGTGTGTGTGTGAGTGAGTGTGTGTGTGAGTGTGTGTGTGTGAGGTGAGGAAACGAGCGACTCGTGAGACACGAGCCCTGGTGATGGTGACGGAGCGCTGGGAATGACTAGCCTGAGATTCTGCGGGCGGGCTGTGCCGCCTAAGGAACGCTTCCCACCTGTCGGATCCTCTCTATCGGGTCCGGTGACGGGGTTATCGGTACAGGGTGGTCTCGGTGGTCTTTGGTGGTGCGCGGCGCCGTAGAAGCGTCCAAGACTCCAATTCTCTGCAGCGTACCTAGGCCCTGGGGCTAGGCTCCTATCAGCAAGTCTACCGAGCGTCGATGCGTGCACGGGCGTTGCGATGCTCCGCATACTCGTACTTGCCAGCAGGGAGGGGGCTGGCGTGTCGTAATTGGGCCTAAATATCATCAGCTGGTCGACTGATAGATCAACTGGACTAAAATTGATACCGTCATGGCAAACTGACAGACGAATGGAGTGCGGATCCGTGGCAGCGGCATGGTGGCATCCCCCCCCCCCCCCCCCCCCCCGCCCCGCCCCACCGTCATGAATACACGAACGAGTACGGAATACGGAGTAATGAATGGCAATATCGAAGTATTGCGTCGTGCTGTTAGCCGCCCCCTGTCCTGCTGAGCAATCGAGCAATCACATACCTGCCCGTGCAGAGTCGTAGTGACGGCCGCTGTGCTGTGTCCTGCCTGCTGTCGGCTCGACCATCCTACCAGTGAGTCGGACACTGGACCCCCACTGAGCGGTACCTGTCCACGGCGGGAAGAGTCCCGCTGATATGATACGGCATAGCACCCGGCGTGTATAGAGCGTATCGTGGTATGTAGTCAGTCATACCGGCAAACCACTAGTATATATATATACACATATATATATGATACATACATACGTATATGATATATGTATGATATATGCATGTTAGCCACGACCCACGGGCCGTACAGGTGTTTAATGTGGACAGGCACTCCGTAGTACGAGTGATAGCAGTATTGATATAGGCAATTGTACGGAGTATCTACGGAGTAATGATGATGATGCCGTGACGGTGGAAGAGCCCCCCCCCCCGATGTAAAGACTCTGACAACTGCCTCTCCGCCTTTATCAGCGTTCCATTCTCTGTCATTTGGTCCTTAAAAGCCTAGGGTTGAGCAGAATAGGAGAGAGAATCAGGAAGAAGAGCAAGAAGTTGGGTGGTTACGACTACGGAAGGGGGTAGTGATAATAATGATAATAATTTAATAATAATTTAATCCGCACTGCCGACGTGTAAGACAACTACGAGTATTACCTCTCACTGCTCAGACTCCCGTCGTCTCTCCCGGTCTCTCGGTTCCAGACAGCTCCTCTTCTGAACTCCTCTCCTCCCAGTGCCCACACGCGCAACCCACCCACCCACCCACCCACGCACACACACACACGCACACACAGCAGCCCAGGTTCCACACGCGTGCGCCCCCCCCCCTCCCCTCCCCTCCACTTCCCTCTCTCCACTCCCGGGACTCCATACCACTAGGGAGGTTATTTAATCCATGACTCTATAACCAGGTTACCAGACCTGTTTTGGGCTCGGGTTAGCTCCAACCCGGCTATCTGGTCATTCTGTTCCTCTTGGTCCTGCGAAGAGGAAAGGCCCCAACGCAGACCACCCAACGCAGACCACCTCCTCTTTTTTTTTTTCTATGCTATCTTAGAGGGCCCTAACCCATACTACAATCC
>NW_023336191.1:29550-64195 GCF_012550715.1 Geosmithia morbida
CCCCCCCCATTGCGCGTTTCAAAGGCCTCTGCTCGTACCACATTTCTGCTGTCGAGATCAAATCGCCAGTCTCTTGTGTATCATCGACAGCCATAAAACGATCACGATCGATTGAATTCATCCTTCCCGCCGCACGCCAGCAAAAGATGAGCTCCCGACCCGAGGCTACGCCCACGCCCACGCCCGCGGCGACTCCGGCCAAGGACATGCCCGCCAAGGTCGAGAAGCAGCAGCAGCGCAAGAGTCTGACCAAGTTCTTCTCGCGGGCCAAGACGGCCCTCCGCCGAGGCGAGGCATCTTCCAAGCGCAAGGATGATGGTGCCGCAGCCGGATCCAAGCCGTAAGGGACCGCCTGTACTGTGGAAGGGGGCGAGGCGATGATGGTGATGATGTCGAGGAGATGAATGGCTAACTTGGGGGGTGACGCTGCAGTGCCGCTTCTGCCTCCGCTTCCGCCTCCGCCGCGACCAAGGCCGTCCCCGTCACCGCCAGACCGCGCAGCCAGCAATACTACGCCTCCATGCCCGGCGTCTCTCGCCTCTCCAAGGCCGAGCTGTTCGAGGAGCGGGCCAAGAAGCTAGGTGAGCGGTTCGGCCTCGAGATCAAGGCCAGCGAATGGCAGGACACCCGCCCCGGCGAGACGGTCCTCCGCGTCGACAAGCCCATCCGCATGCGCGTCCGCCGCACCTGCCACGTCTGCAACGCCAGCTTCGCCTCGGCCAAGGAGTGTCCCAACTGTGCGCACGTCCGCTGCACCAAGTGCGCCCGCTACCCGCCCAAGCGCTCCGAGGCCGAGGTCATTGCCAGCCGGGAGAGGCGCGCGGCCATCATCAAGGCCAACCGCGAGAACGCCCCGATCGTCCCCGACCACTCGCCCCAGACGGCCGCCAACCGCATCGTCCTCACCCGCCCCGGAAAGAATGGCGGCCAGGATCTCGTCTACAAGAAACCCCGCCAGCGCGTCCGACGCACCTGCCACGAGTGCGAGGCCGTCTTTGCCTCTAATAGCAAGATCTGCGCCAAGTGTAACCACAGACGTTGCACAGACTGTCCCAGAAACCCGTATGTTTCTGACACTCTCCTTCTTCTTCTCCCCCTTCTCCTTCCTTCGTCTATCCTCCCCGCTACCACCTTGGGAGCGGTGGTCTGCACGCAGTACCCACGCAGCTTACTGACCCGGCCCCCCCCACCAGATCCAAAAAAGACAAGTATCCCCTCGGGTACCCAGGCGACGAATTCGGCCCCAGCAGCATCCCACACTACGAATGCGTCTCCTGCAAGACCATATACCCGACCGGATCCGAACACGGGACACCCTGCAAGAAGTGCGGCGTCGAAAAATCGGACGAGTCCCCTCGGGCCAAACCACGCAAGGTCGATCCGGAGCCAGACCCAGAGGTTGTCAGATCCCTCGCCGAAAAGCTGGAAGCCATCAGCGTCTCTGCTACCTGACGACGTTCCACCCGACCCCGTCCTACCTCTCTCTCCTCCTGCATGTACACATGCATAGGAAAGTGCATACCGTCCCCTTTACATTCTTACCTCTCTCCTCTTCTCTTCTTCTCTCATCTTTCGTCTTCCAGTGAATGGAGAGAGAGGAAGAAGGAGAGGAGAAGGAGAGAAGAAGAGAGAAAGAAGCCCTGCTGGGGTTTCTTCTTCTTCTTTGTTTTTCTTACCATCTTATTCTGGGACTTGAAGAGTCTCTAAGCAACATATTAAATCATCACCCTCATTTTCCCCCGATTCTACAACTCCCCCCCCCCCCCCCAATCCTTTGCCCTTCCTTTGAATAATGAAAAAAAAGAGATATTCTGGGGGTCTGACAATTCTCTCTCTTGCATTGATGACGTGTGTGAAAAGATATTTCTCCTGCAGTAACGTGAAAACGTATGTTTATGTATATGTACAAGCTATAGAGCAAGCAAGGACGAGTAACAGCAAAGCTATATAAGACAACTTACCGAATAACGAGAAGAGGTGAAATCGTCAAAAGAAAAAAAAAAGAGGAATCTGAAAAAAAGAAATAGAAAAGGTGGGAGAAACATGACGAGAAATCACCGACCCACATCCTCCCTGACATGATCCTCCATAGCCAACCGACAGCCGTGCGGTACTGAACCCCCGAGCGTGTCCAACCTGCTCATCCTCCTGCCGATATACCTCCCGGCCCCCTCCATACGGTTATTCAGATGGGCCAGCTGGGCGTGGCCGTCGAGTTGGCCCTGCTGCACGGCGTGCTGGAACCTGGACATGTCGAGGATGGGCATGAGCCGGTGTGTGGGATAGAAACGTCCGCGTATGTACTGCTCCCCCAGGACGACACCGTCCTTGACCATGACCCACGACCAGCCACCGCCGCCGGCGGCGGCGGCGGCGGCGGCGGCATTCCCGCCCAGCGAATTTCGCCAGCCGACCTCGTCCCTCAGGGCGATGGGCAGATTGTCGGGCTGGACGGGCGCGGCGCCGGGGGGAGCATTCTTCCCGTCGGCCCGCACAAGCATGTAGGCGTGGCCGCGGAAGAGGACGTCGCCGGGGAGGTTGGCCGACGTGAAGATCGCGCCCACGCCGAGGACGGCCGACTCGCCGGCGGCGGCGGCGGCCGGACCCAGCTCGGCGGGGAGGGACTTGAGGCGGAGGCAGTCGCCTATCTCGACGCGCTCGGCGCCGAGGAAGCACCCGTAGTACGAGACCGTCTTGCCGACCGGGTCCTCGGACATGGGAGACCACAGGGAGTGGGAGTAGTCGATCTTCAGAGCCGCCATCTTGGAGGCGTCGAGGGCGAGGAGGTCGCGCTTGCTATTGCTGCTGGCCCCGGCTCCGGAGGGGGGACCTGCAGCAGCAGCGGCGGCGGCGGCAGCAGCGGCGGCGACTTGATGGAACATGTGTTCCCACGGGACCTGGTCGAATAGCTTGTCCTTGAGCTCGGCCATGGCCACGGGCGGGACGCTGAACGCCAGGAACGGTCGCATGTCCTCTGTCGTCTTGGTCGCGACGCGCTGCTGCACGGCTGCGTGGCCGATGGGGACGAGCTCGTGCTGGCTGCTGCCACCGCCACCGCCGTTGGTATTGGGGGTGGAGTTGCTCGCGGATATCACGCCTAGTCGCCATGTCGTGCCGTTGCGGTACCATACAAGTTCACCTACGCGGAATAGCAGTGATGATTTGAGCGCCCAGGTGACTTGCTGCTGCTGTGCCTGCGCGGGAGCAGGAGCAGGAGCAGGAGCAGGAGCAGGAGCAGGAGCAGGAGCAGGGGCAGGAGCAGGAGCAGGAGAGGCAGATGATTGGGACCGCTGCTGTGCTGTCGCTGCTGTCGCTGCTGTCGCTGCTGCTTTCTGGATAGCGGCCGAGGAGGGTGGTGCTGGTGAGCCGGAGGGGGTGTTGGCCCCGGATATCTGAGGCGGGAGGGGCACGGGGGTCACCTTGGACGACGACGAGGAGGACTTGCTGGGATCTGGCTTGATGGGCGACTCCCTGGTCGACAGGATGGGCGTGTCCTCACCCGTAGAGGACGACTGCCGTGGCAGGCTGGGCAGGTTGCAGTGCACGCAGCAGCAGTCCTTGTAGTCCGACGACGAGGAGAGGAGCCAGATCAGGTGTAGGGCGAACTCCTGGGGCGTCTTGAACAGCTTGGCCTTGATGGGGTAGCCCGACACCCAGAGGTGCTTGGACCGTTCATACAGCCAGTATCCCCTCGGGAACTGGACGTACCAGGCGTTTCCCTCTTTTCGATTTTTTTTTCTCCGTCAGTATCTTACTGTTATCATGTCTTCCTTCTTTTTCTCTCTACCGTCTCTCTTCGTCGTTGCCGCTTTTGTATAAAAGGTATCTGGCCAGGAGAGAAAGAGAGAGAGATGGATATCAAACATACCATCGGGAGTAGGAGATAGCTCCTGCTTGAGTAGTATCCCCAGCTTCACCCTCCATTCGACAAACCGAGCATCATCCTCGGCCAGCCGCGTCATCTGAGGCTTGGCTCTTGGGATCTTATCGGTCACCGTCTTCTTGACCGCGCCGGAGAGTGATGGTATTGTCGGTGCGGGCCAGTAGCCTGGTCCTGAATCCGCACCATCGCTGCGACAGACGCGAATTACGTCAAAATCCTTTGTCTCCGAAGTCATGGCCACAATGGGGTGAGGGTCAGAGAAAAGTTTGAAGATGGAAAACAAGAGATTTCCAAAAAAAAAAAAATAAAAAAAAATCTTCGCCTTTCCCCCCTCGGCATTCAGGCCTCTCGAGAGCCTCGTCTACCCCGACTCTGAACGGAGAGCGCTGCTTTCTTCTTCTTCTTCTTTTTTCTCAATCATGCAGCTTCGCTCGGTGATGGTGCATGCGGCTCCCTCGACGGGAGGAGGTACTGCCACGACGCATACAACTTCTCTTTGCCGACGAGGAGCTCGAGATTCGCAACCAGGATCGTGAATTATCAGACACCGGCAATGGGAAAAGAAAATTAAATTTGGCTCCTGGGGATGAGCGTTCTTGTTGGGTGAAAACGGGGTGCTCTGATGCGCGTCGCGCGTCCAGGGTCAGGCGTCGTCTCTCGGCGCACAGGTCCAACCAGCGTCAGCCCACGTATCTCGGGATTGAAGGTCTAGAGGATAGGATCAGGATTAGATGTGAATGACGGCGTTAACTCGTACCGCGCTGGCTGAGATGAATGCAATGGGAATCGGATGGGACATCCTTTGTTCCAGGGCTTGAAGCAAGCTGGGCAACGGGGTTTGGTGGGATGAGTCAGCAGAAACTCCATCAGGCTTCCTCTGCAGCTCTGGTTCAAGGAGCAGCAGGTTGAGCACTGGGAAGGACCAGATATCGGACTTTGCTGGACTGTCATGATGTATATATGGAAATCGGAATGACATGTGAATCTACTACCCAACTTACCGCCGCCACGTCAATGTTACGAGTAATGTATGGCAGCCGTTACTACGGAGTACTACTTAACTATCCGCAGCTGTCGAGTCCCCACCAGAGATGGTCGGATAGTGGCGTAGAGAGCGACGCGTCGAACCCGCTCCCCTCGCATCCAACACGTTGTATGCTCATTCACGCCAAACCGGACATACGCGCTCCCCTCTCTCTCCCTCTTTCTTTTGTCGACATCCTGCTCCGTACCTCGTTCAGATCCAAAAAAAAAAGAATCAAAATTATACTGGCTGCTCTGCTCCGCGTCATGGAAGAATTGTTGGACCCAAACTACGGGCCTGGCCATCGGGCCTTTGTGCAGAGCCTGCTAGCACGCGGCACCATGAGCTACGACGAAGCTCGACCGGTGATCGCGGCCATATGGACTGCCCTCGAGGCCGGCGCCTGCGGTGCGGGTGCAGACGACTCGCGCGAGTACGCGGCCGCCGACGTGACGGAGCAGTACTTCCTAGACTACATCGACATCGCGCGGCAGGCCGTGTCGCTGTTCGACTACGACATCCGGACGACGCTGCACCAGCGGACCAAGAAGCGGGTGTACGTGCTGGTCAACACGACGTCGGACCCGCAGACGCAGCTGGCCACGACGTACAGCCCGGGCGAGCTATCCTTCATCAAGCGTCTGCTCGACGCCATGTTCGAGACGTACAACACGCCGCGGATGGAGGTCATGGCCCTGACGCAGATGCAGGCCATGAAGCTGTCCCGACCGGCACCGTCGAGTTCCCGGCGGCAGAGCGCACAGCAGAACCCCCAAGACGACGACGTCGAGGGAGGTGGAGGAGCAGCGGCGGTAGACCGCGGTCTCAAGCATGGCGAGGTGGAAGACGTGCTGGCCAGCCTGGTAGACGGCGGGTGGCTGGAGCGCAGCCGCGAGAAGTTCTACAGCCTCACCCCGCGCGGCCTGTTGGAGCTCCGTCCCTGGCTCGTCGAGACGTACAACGATCCGGACGCCGAGGCAGACGAGTGGCAGCGCGTCAAGTTCTGCGTCGCCTGCAAAGATATCCTGACGTACGGCCTGCGGTGCGCAGACCCTTCGTGCGTCTTTCGCCTGCACGATACCTGCCAAGACGCCTTCTGGCGCGTGCACCCTGGTGGCAGGTGCCCGCGGTGCAAGAAGGATTGGGCCGGCACCAGCTATGTCGGCGAGCGGGCGGTTACCCAGACAGAAGCGTTTCAGAGGGGACGGAGGCGCCCGAGGCCCGCGGCGGCAGCATCACCGAGGATATCACATAATGGTGACGACGACGATGACGATGACGACGACGATGACGAAGATGAGGAAGGAGACGCGGTGCCAAAGACTGAAGATGAGGATTAAGGAAGGTTCATGTCACTTTACCCAAAGTTGTCTCCGATAAGGAAGAGAGATACATAGTAATATAGAGAAGATACCCATGATGCGAAAGATACCCATGATTCGATATAACATTCCCGCCACTCTCTCTTCTTAATTTTTCCGCACGTCAAAAAGGGCACACGAGCAATAGTAGCCTCTAATCTCTCCAGATGATGATAAAAAAAAGAGCACCAGGTGGTTGGGGCACGAGTGAGGAGTTGAAAGATGGGATAAAACCCTTGCGCCGCAAGCATGTATGGAGCACAAGATCTAGAGAATCGTGGCTAATGACATCACTCCCCCCCGCGATATCAAAATCGTGGCTTGGGCAAAGATCTACTCGGTCCGTCAGATTGCGCCACGCTAAACACAACGATTAGCTGAGGAGCTTCCATGACGGCACATTAGCCGCCCCCCGGAGGGGCCCCCTTGTTCTATCGTACTTCTTTTTGTTTCTAGTTCTTGTACAGATTGCTGTTCTTTCTGTTTGTCGTGATTTTTTCTTCTTGAGCAAAACAATAAAGATAAGACCATCTTGGGTACCTACCCACCATTTCTTCACCTCGACTTTATACCTTCTTTTCTTCTAGTATACCTTTGATTTAACCCCCCCCCCTCCCCCGGGGAAAAGAAACCCCCCCTCCCTACCCCCCCCAAAAAAAAGAACAGACATCAGCAATGCTCGAATACTTCACCGTCAAAAAGATCAAGCAGCACAGGGCGGCCAAAAAGGTCAAGGAGGAAGAGGAAGCGGCAGCAACAGCCGAGGAAGCGAGGCACCAGACGTCGACATCGACAGAGAAGAAGGAGAAGCTTGTCGACCATGGAATCAAGGTAGGTGACGAAGAGCAAGACGACGACGACGACGACGACGACGACGACGATGATACCCCTCCTCCCTTGCCCGCCAGGCCGGTGCTAGACCGATCAGACGAGTCGTTCTTGCAGAGCCTCCTGTCCGACGACGCGCCTGGGGCGACGACGTCGCCGAACCAGGTACCAGATATCGACTGGCCATCCGATGCGTCGTCCATCACGGACATCAAGGCCAAGGATGAGAAGAAGGACAAGAAATCCAGATCCAAGCCCGAGGACAAGGGCAAAGGCAGGGAGGCCGAACCAGCGGACAAGAACGAAGCAGAGAAGGGCTCGACCGCCACCACCACCACCACCATCGGCAGCCGCTTCTCCGGCCTATTTCAGCGCAAGGGCACCAGGAACAACAGCAATAAGCAGAAGCACGGGCCGACGCTCAGACCGTCCGACGCGGCTGCCGCGACACCAAACGACACCGCCACCACGACGGACGACGACGAGGCCGAGGTTGAGCGCGAGGAGCGCGACATCGAGCGCGTCCTGGACCGCATGAACCTGTCGGCCCAGAATAACAAGGTCGTGTCCATGTCGGACGAGTCGGCCGCGCTGCTCCGGCGCTTCACCCAGGTCTTCAAGGACCTCGCCAACGGCGTGCCCACGGCCTACGACGACCTGGTCGGGCTCGTCAGCGACCCGGACGGCGCCATCAACCGCGGCTTCGAGAAGCTCCCCTCCTCCATGAAGAAGCTCGTCACCCAGCTGCCCGAGAAGCTGACCGCCACCATCGCCCCCGAGCTCCTCGCCGCTGCCGCCAAGAGCCAGGGCCTCGAGGCTTCCGTCCAAGGCGTCGGCGTCAAGGACGCCGCGAAGAACCTCTTCGTGCCAAAGAACCTGCTCGAGCTCGTCACAAAGCCGGGCGCCCTGGTCGGCATGCTCAGGGCCATCGTCAATGCCCTCCAGGCTCGCTGGCCCGCCTTCCTGGGCGTCAATGTCCTCTGGAGTATCGCTCTTTTCTGTAACTTCTCCCGACCCTCCTCTCCTCTTCTATCTGGCACGCATCCTCTTCCTCCCCGAGAGGGAGGGGAAACGAAAACGGGAGAGATGCTAACTCGTGACGCTAGTGCTCATGTTTGTCCTCTGGTACTGCCACAAGCGCGGTCGCGAGGCCCGTCTCGCCCAGGAAGCCGCAGGTGCAGACGTCGATCCAGACCAGAGAATCGAGGAACTCCCCGATGACCTCTCCCTCCCGGCCCCTTCTACTGGAGCAGCAGCAGAGGCGGGTGAGTCCAGTGCCGCCGGGGCGTCCAAGGCGAAGAAGAAGGAATAGCATGGTAGAAAGAGAAGCAACGGATTATACATGAGCAACATTACGTGGAATTTCGGACCGTGCCTAAGAGTCTCATATGGCTGGACTGGGCCGGGCTTGCGCGCATCGTCTTTTGTTTTCTTGACATCTTTTTTTTTGCGAGTTAGGATTCTTGATCAGGATAGTTAGAACAGACGGGATGTGTAGAACAGAATGGATATGGAAGTCTCAACACGTCGGGGTATGCCTGTCTTCTCTTTTCGCCCTCGTCGTCCTGTCGTTCCTTTCCTGAGCATCGATCCTTGGTGCACGGGACCAGTACTAGTAGTCCTCCTGAACCAGCTCCTTGATCTCCTCTCTCCCCGGCGCCATCGAGACCTGATTGCTTTTGTCAATCACGCCCGACCTGTCCGTAGCGCCGGCGCCATCCTGCATCCAGAAATCCACCTCGTCAATCACGTCGTAGACCACATCCTCGGCAATCTGTTCCTGGTAGCGCTCCGACAGGGGCCGCATCTCGGGCTCGTCCCCGGAGGATTCCGGCGGCGGGTACCAAAACTTGGGTCCGAAGTTGACCTCGGCCGCTCCGCCGCGGAATATGCTCACGGCGGGGTAGTACCCGAGCATGCCGTCGTCCAGCCCTTCTCTTGCGCCTACCTGTGGCATGGGCTTGGATGCCGGGGGGAGGAAGCCGAGTAGGTTCTCGAAGGCGGTGCCCATCAGTTTTCCATTCTTGTAGATGCGTATGTGCGAGTTGGGCAGGGTGCGCATGGCAGGTTTCGGGTGCAGGGGGTTGAAGTTGCCGTCTGACATGGATCCGCCGGACCCTGCCGGGGAGGGGTTCATGAGGTCTTCGAGCTCCTTGGTCGCGTGGTACTCAATCTTCTCGAAGTATGTGTGTGCCTTGAAGCGGATGGGCACGCGGTCGCGCACAATATTGGGACCCTCGGCCGTTCGCCGCGGCTGGCCTTCCTCGTGGGGGTCGACGGCGGGGTTGTAGTTGCCGGTCACGACGTTGCGGTGCAGCCTCTCGGAGGGGAGCTGGATCTCGAGGCCGATGACGTCGCCTTCCTGGATGGGCTCGCCGGGAGGGAAGAAGTTCTTGGGGCGAGACATGAACACTTTTTCGCCCGTGACGTCGCGGATCCCGTAGCTGTAGGCGTCAAATCCGACAGGGGCATCGAGCGAAGCCTCGCGTCGTGCCCAGCCCATGCGGACGTGCCGCACCCCCCCCTGCGGTTTCGTCTCACCCTCCTGGGTCTTGTGTATCCCTTGCGTCACCTTGCATTCCCAGTACCACCGGCCCTCTCTCACGGCCACGTTGGCTCGCGCCATGCGGAATCCCTTGTCAGTGGTGACTTGACGGGCGGTCGAGTCGAAATAGACGTGCGCGGCTGCATCTTCGTAGCTCATGCGGGGTCCAAAGGGCTCCGGCTCTGTCTGGCGGTAGTATATCATCGAGGGGAAGAGGGGGTCGGCTATGCAGTGGGTGTAGCGAAAGTTCTTCTTGTTGAAGACGCTGCGGCGGGGTGTTAGCCAACCGACGAGTGGCTGATGCAGGTAGTCGAGGAATGCGTGACTTACTGATCGGACGTCTCAAAGAACTCCGTCTCTTCGCCGGCCTGGCCGCTCGCCTTGTGGTGGGAGCTCAGGACAGGACCGCGCGGCGGCTCAAAGTCCGACGTCTTTGGCGGCGCAAGCTTATACCGCAGCGGGCTGGCCTCTGCCTGCTCGGGTGCCTTCTGGCTCCTAGGCTCGGGGGTCGCGCGTGCGCTGTCGGTCCCCTTCGCCTCGCGTTTCTTGAAACTGTCCTTCTTGGCCCGGGCGGACTTTGACCGGTTGGGCTGGGTGCCATCGTCTGGCGGTAGGGAGTCGGACGGTCTGTTGTCGGGGTTGAGAGGCGACGAGACGGCCGGGCTGTGATCGTGATTCTCATCAAGGGCGCGCTTCTGGGGGATGGAGGAGAGCGGTGCCGTGGGGGTCGGTTCGCGCTTGGGGGCATCGGACTCTGTCGCCATGGTTGAAGAAGATGCGATGAGGGTGTGGCTCGTCGTAAGAGAATGCTGCCGATGACAGAGCCGGGGCTAAGTCGCGATGGAGGGCTCACGCAGCTACAAGTACGGATATCGCTGCATGTACTTGTTGTACACACACGGCTTGGCACTATGTTCCTCGGTGAATAAAAGGAACTACTCATGTATGTACTCGTCCCGTCTCGTACATAATGCGGAGTACACTCGGTAAGGGCTGGGGGAGGGGGGAGGGGGGGGGGGGGGGGGGGGGGGGGGGGATGCTGCAGGTCGTAGTGTCGGTACTGGTGCTGCAGCATGTGAGGCTCTTCAGGTAGGCGCGCTCTGAACGTGACGACCAGGAAGGAACGGAAGGTGCCAGGTGCATCGAGAGAGAGAGGAAAGAGTGGACATGACCGACAATGGTTTAGCGTAGCATATACCACTAAAAGGCCCACTGGAAGTCTACGCTGCACTAAAAAAGTACTAGAGGCAGTTGTGTGCAAGATAGAAAACAAATTGAGCCAATAGCAGAGATGAGAAAGTAATAACTGTCACTTGACGGGTTTAATTCGCATCAGCTATTGGCTTTTGCACGATTCCAGCCTGTGGGAAGAGTGGAAAGTGACGATGACGCTCTGGCAGCCTATTGGGGCTTTTCCTGGAGATCCTTCCGCGTTGCTGGAACACACTGATCTGGGAAGCAGGCCGAGCCCGAGGCCACGAGGTGGATTCTCTTGTCTCCGAGCTAGGTTTTCCCCTTTGGCCCATCTCAGTCGCTCCTGTCACCGCTCACCACAACGTCTTGCCATTGGAATCCAACATCCCTCTTCTTCAAGGAGGTGGCCCCTTGCCGTCTCACTGCTCTTCGGCAAGCCAACCCGGGCGTCGTACGAGTACGATTATTCGTACGTACATACGCTGTATCCTCGTACATCGAAGACCCCTGTACATCAAGAGGCGCCCGCCCCTCTGCCCCCCCCCTCCAAGGTACGTGCGTGCGTGCATCGTGGGCTGCTGTTACTGTCGTAATGAAGGGGCGGGCCTCACACTCCTTCTTTCCCCCCCCCCAACCATCTTGGGGCACATTGCACCGGCTCTGCCTCGGACAGCATCCCATTATTAACCCTCGGTGCATTGTTCTCCCCGATCTGGGTCTGTTCCGTACGCCCCTTAGGGGTCCTGTGCCCTGGGGAACACCTTCGTTTCGGTCAGCTGACGTATACACACGCTATAGTACTAGTATTATTCGTACAGGTGTGGTCGAGATCCTTCTTTTGGCCAAAGGGCCGTGCACTTCTTTTTGCCCCCCCCCCCCCCCCCCCCTGCCCCCCCCCCCCCCCCCCCCAAAAAAAAAAGAGCACGGCAAGCCTGGTCGTGTGTTTCTGACCCCCCGGGCACATCGGCCATCACCGAGTGGCTCGCCTCCTGGTCGCTGGACTTGGTCTGTCTCCTTGTTTATCAACACCTCCTGAGGCATTATCACCATCCCGTCCAGTCAACGTTGCAACCTATCTACTACCAAACGAACCTGTCTTGTCGCTGCCCACAGGGCTGACCGCAAGACCCCTCCGCCGCTCCCACTCTCACCACCAACACCGCCCAACAACAGTCGAACCGGCCACTTGGCACCCCGCATAGTCATGTCAGAGGAGGCCCAGCATCGCGGGCATCCGCCGGAACGACGAGAGTCTCCTTCCGGTCGCACTGCCCTGCCCTCCCGTCCCGTGGCCACAACTGTCCACGATGTAGCGAGAGATCAGCGGATAGGTGAGACGTCGCTGCGCCCAGGGAAGCAAGGCAGTCGGCATCAATCGAGGAGCGCATCGCCGTATTCTGGCGAGAGCGCCACCATGATGGATATCTCGCCTTCTCCGTCAGCTCCGAGTCCTCAGTCGTCCACTGCTCGATCGACGAAAAAGGTCAGCCCATCTCCTGGGGCGAGTGGTCCGACTTCAGGAGGCCAAGTCTGCAGGTAGGATCTCTTTCTATTCCATCATGGCGCGAAAGGAGCCCCGCTCTCTTCCGTTTTCCCTCGCCTTCTGTTCTCCTTTCCGTCTTATCAAATCGTCGACTGACGTGCTGCCCTTTCAAGCAACTGTGGAACTACGCGCACACCTCTATGGCGCAGGTCTCCGCAAGGTGCGACTATCTGCAACGCCTGCGGTCTGTATTACAAGGCCAGGAACACATCGAGGCCTATCGGTCTCAAGAAGCCACCCAACGTTGTCCAGGAGAAGCCGAGTGGCCAACCCGTTTCCATAGCGCCCAAGCCGCAAAGCAATGTGCCTGGCGCCAGGTATGTCTCGGCTGAGCAGACCCCTACTGGGTCCTGTCCTGGCGGAGGCCAATGCAATGGGACTGGCGGTGCCGAAGGCTGCCACGGATGCCCCGCCTTCAACAACCGTCTCTCAAAGAGTGCGAATCTCAACGTCGGAAATCAAAAGTCTGGTGGTGGATGCCGTGGCAAGGGTACTCCTTCAGACGGAGGCGCTAGCGCCGGCGATACCAAGGTGGACCACGCGACGGATCTCACTAGCACCGTCCACACACGCAGCCAGAGTGACGATTCGACTGTCGTCATTGCCTGCCAGAACTGCAGCACGACGGTGACGCCACTGTGGAGGAGAGATGCCAGCGGGCACACCATCTGCAACGCCTGTGGTAAGTTATCAGCCGAGCTCCCTCGAGCCAACCCCCCGAACCCCGACCTAACCCCTGCCCCGAATATTCGCCGATACGTGTGTGACCAACCTGCGTGTGCTGCTAGGTCTGTACTATAAACTCCACGGCGTCCACAGGCCAACGACGATGAAGAAGGCCACCATCAAGCGGAGGAAGCGCGTGATCCCTGCCGGCGAGGAAGAGGATGGGGATGAGTCATCGCAGCCCGGAGACTTGCCGGAACAGTCCGGGACGCCGGCAACCCAGAAGGGCAGCGTGAACGCTGACGGTTCCGTCAGTCTCGGATCACGGCGTCAACCGCCACCGGAGCCTATGGCGCTCGAGCCCCGCCCGCCTTCGATGGGCGACCAGCGCCAGCCATCACCCATGTCGGTGACATCTGACCTGTCAGCATACCGCCACCAGCCCCTCCGGCCTAGCCACCCGATGCCGTATCTCAACGACGACAACCGGCTGCCACCCATCAGCTCGATGCACGCGTCGGGTGCCGCAGCCACGGTGGATAGGCAGTCGTCAACATCGCCCTCCGGGTCGGCGTATCTTTCGCCTGGGGCGCGGCGGAAGCGATCCTTCTCCTATAGCGAGAATGAAGGACGGAACCCGTACCCGGCAGAGCCTGATCAGACGGGAAGCGGCGGCGGCGATCATTCGAAACGGCTGTCGTCGATCGAGTCGATCCTCAACCCCTCGAGCAGCGCCCGGTACGACGACATGACCGACTGCTCGCTGCCGCCGCTGCGGTCCCCAGCCGCGACGACGGTCAACTCGGTGCCTAGCCCCGTGGTCCATTCGCGCGATCCCACGCCGTCCATGCCGGAGCCGCAGGGGGGGACGGAGGCGCAGAAGATGAGCCGTCGTGCGGCTCTGCAGAGGGAGGCAGAGCAGATACGCGAGACGTTGGCGGCCAAGGAGCGTGAGATACGAGATATGAGGCAGTGATCCTCCCTCTAGGAGTCTTCTCCCTCTTGCCTGTCCTTCCCGGGAAAACCGGGCGTCCGTCTCATCACACTCTCTTCCCGCTGCTCCCAAGAAAAGGTGCAGGGGAGTATGCTATGCGCTCCGTCGTCTTATTCAAGGCTCTCTTCAAAAAAGAAAGAGAACATGGTGTCCTCTCCCCCCTCTCTTCCTTTATAATTAGGGAAGGGCAAGGAGAGGATATCGGTCAGGAGACCGAGGTTCTTAATGTTTTCTTTGTCAATTGTTTTTTTTTCCCCACTCTTACGAAGTTTCAACGATTCGAGCAGCAAGGAGTCAAGGGTTTTACAAGTTTGTTTTTACTGCCACACACAAATCTCTGGAGGGATTGACGACCAAGAACGACACACAAGCCGAAAAAAAAAAAGGATCGCAGGTGATGGAGGGGGAGGACAGAGGAAGGGGAAGACGGGGCAAAAAAAAAGGGCATCCTCGAGATGGAGAAGAGAGGCGTGCAGATGGGGTTCCCTCCTACCATACATACCGGTACGACTCGTATCGTTACTACCAGTCATGGTATAGATATATATCGAGGAAGCTGGGAAGAGGAGAGAGTTGCTTCCAAGATACCATACGGCGTATTCAACGTCAATGACGAACTGAATCGCACACATGCAAACATAACCGTGGAGCTGAACTGTTGTAGGAGGGCAGGATAGAGACGGCAATAGCCGGATATAAACCCCGAAATGTTCACGAGATAACACTGGCGGTGAAAGATTCGCACAGGAGAGATCTGTAGTAAGTGTGGTAGTGGTGTGTTGATGATGGTGGGTGGTTTCAGTGGTGTGATGATGATGGTAGTGGGGGGGGGGGGGGGGGGGGCAGTCCGGTGTCGGCTCTGCTTACTGAGCAGCAGTTTCTAGAGGGCGGGAAGGACGAGTCCGTCTCTTTCCCTCTTACGTCGCCACGCCGTACAATAAAAGGTGACTCGGTGTAAAGTTGAAGGAGGGAAAGGTCAGCAACGGTTAGAACCGGGCTGTGTCGGAGATGAGAAGACACAGTCACCAACCCGAGCTGCCAACTGTCCCGGTATCTTTATTGTGATAGGTACAGCATCCTGTACGAGCGTCTGCCTATGGTAATGGCATAGGCATATATGCACGCCGTACATATTGATAATGCTGGCAGTGACAGTATCAGTTCGCATATGTGCGAGCAGCAGCAGCATTTCCTGCACCTACCTCGCAATAGTGGTGGCGATACGCCTTTCGACCAACAAGTTGTGGGACTGACATCGGGGAAGAACTCGGATCTGGCACTGTACCGAGTGACGAGGCCGGAGACATCCTTCCACGCCGCTCCAGCATGCACCGTGCCGCAGACCGACGGGTACTGAGGACAGTGTGATTTGACAGTGCGTGTAAACGTGAAGTTGTCAATCAAAGGGCGTACAGAGAGATCCCCCATAGTCTCCTCCTCCTCCTCTGCATGCTTACGGGAAATGGCCATGGGATGACTCCGAGGTTGGCGGGAGACTGTGAATCCTCGCAAATAACTCTCTTCTTGATTTTTTTTCTTTCTCCCTCTTTCTTTTTTTTTTCTTCCAGTTTTTTTTCTTCCCTTTCTCTTTACTCGGTCTCTTGCCTTCTCCCAGAGAAAGGTGGAAGTCTAGACGGATGTGCGCAGTCTGCTCCTCTACTACAACTCAAAGACTCATCCTCGTCTATCTGATCCTGCAGTAATACATCAATCAGCATTAGCAGTAGTGTCACTGCCGGGCTGCTCCCCAGATCTGCAACCATAAGGCCTGAGGAGTGAAGTGAGGACTTACTTATTTACTCATACACACACACACACATATATATATATGTAAATATATATATACGCCTTTCGGGAAGACCATTGACAAGGGCGCGCCTGTGGTCGACTCTCACTCAAGCCCCAACGACGAGAAAGTGGAAACGACATATTATCACCTTGTCGATTCGCCGGCAATGGCAGACGACATGGACGAGTT
The DNA here is from genome assembly GCF_012550715.1 of Geosmithia morbida. Lineage (NCBI taxonomy): Eukaryota > Fungi > Ascomycota > Sordariomycetes > Hypocreales > Bionectriaceae > Geosmithia > Geosmithia morbida. Next base: position 45,567 of record NW_023336191.1, read on the forward strand.
TGTCAACTGGGACCATACCGGCCTGGCTTCTGCTACTGATACCGTCCCCGACTATGATATTGCGCTGCCTTCGGAGACTGCTCTGGCTCAGGATGGCATGGAGCTCTGGACATCTTACGACGTTGACCCCAGACTCGTGGGCATGATGATGCCGCCGCCATCCCCCACCACCAACTCCGTCAACATCAGCAGCAACATGAACGATGACAACAACAACAACAACAACATCATACCCATGGACTTTTCCCTCGAAAACATCGACCTGACCTTTGAGAACATTGACGAGGACGAGTTCAGCTACGGCGCCCTCCAGCACTTTGCCACCGAGAACCCGGACACTGTCGCCCCCCAGCCCACGACCAGTCTCTTCCCATCTCTCGACAGCTGGACCTTCAGCCAAGGAGCAGGAGATGCCACCACCGGCGGCTTCCCTGCCATGCCGTCCCAGGAGGACCCTGCCATCGTCTCTGGCGGCGTGGTGCCTCCCAGCAACCCGGGCAGCGACCGGCCGTCTCTATTCCTTGACATGGCCAGCAGCGGCACTCCCGTCGCGGCATCTGCCACCGCTGCCGCCGCTTCTGCTGCCGCCGCTGCCGCCCTCACCGGCGACGGCTTCCCCGGCAGGCAGGACCGCCCCCCTCCCAAGATCGGCGCCCGCTTCTCCAGGGAGTCCGTGCGGATCCTCAAGGACTGGCTCTCGACCCACAACCGGCACCCGTACCCGAGCGACGAGGAGAAGGAGGTGCTCCAGCGCAAAACAGGCCTCAACAAGACTCAGATCACAAACTGGCTCGCCAACGCCCGGCGTCGGGGCAAGGTGCAGCCCCCGCGCACCACGTCCCCCCACCCGGCCAACTGGTCCGTCCGCGGGCCCGTCGAGATCCCGCAGAGGCGCGCGACCCCTTCGCTCGAGAGCATGAACCCCCTGCAGCGATGGCAGCACTCTCCGCCCGAGAACGAGCCGGCTTCCGTCACGGCCATCGCGCGGGCCGTCACCACGGCCTCGTCCTCGGCCGTCTCGTCGTCGGGCATGGAGAGCAACTTTGCACCCGACGACGGGTCCGGCCGGTCGCTGTGCAATCAGTCGTCCGCGAGCAGTCTCGGCACGTCGCGGTCCAGCAACGGGTCGTCGGCGTACTCGTACAGCTCGCTCAACTCGTGGGGGTCCTTCGGATCGGCCACCTTCAACAGCAGGTCGCGGCGACGGCGTCGTCGGAAGCCCGCCGGCGGTCTGCCCCAGGGGGGGGGGAGCAGCAGCGGCGGACGCGGACGGGGCGGCGGCGGCGACGGTGCCGCCACCACCCCCGCCGCCAAGACGTTCCAGTGCACCTTCTGCACCGAGACGTTCCGGACCAAGCACGACTGGCAGAGGCACGAGAAGTCGCTGCACCTCTCGCTGGAGCGGTGGGTGTGCGCGCCGTGGGGGTCGCGGGCGGCCCACCCGGAGACGGGCCAGCCGAGCTGCGTCTTCTGCGGTGCCGCCGACCCGGACGAAGACCACATCGAGGGCCACAACCACTCGACCTGCCAGGAGCGGTCGCCCGGCGAGCGCACCTTCTACCGCAAGGACCACCTGAACCAGCACCTGAAGCTGGTGCACAACGTCAAGTTTATGGACTGGTCGATGAGGACGTGGAAGATGGCGACGCCCGAGATCAGGGCCCGCTGCGGCTTCTGCGGCATCCAGACCGACAGCTGGGCCATGCGCGTCGACCACCTGGCCGACCACTTCAAGACCGGCAGCTCCATGGCCGACTGGAAAGGCGACTGGGGCTTCGACCCCCCCGTGCTCGGCATGATTGAGAATTCCATCCCGCCCTGTATGCAACCTGTGGCCTATCCCATAGACAAGATTGAGACGTCTAAACTTTTGATACCAACGGAAAATTAATGAAATCTTTACATATATATACATATATATATGTATATATATTACAGATCTTATCCATCACGAGAGGGCATCGCCGCTCCCCTACGTTGCCAACGGCCCCTCACCCGAAACGCCGCGGAACGCGTACGAGCTCATCAAGCTGGAGATGGCCTACTTCGACGCCAACAAGCGCGAGAGCACCGGACGGCCGCCGACGGACCGGGAGATGATGATGGAAGGGTGCCGAGTCATCTTCGCGTCCGAGACCCTGTCGTTCCAGGGCATCGCCACGCAGGCCTCCTGGCTGCGAGACGTCATCATGAAATCCGACGGGCTGCAGAACAAGGCGCGGTTCGGGCCCCTCCGTAGCGCGGCCGAGAACAGGCTGGCCAGCCTGAAGATCAACGGCAAGGACAACCTGTTCGAGCAGTGCCCCATGGAGTTCCAGCTGCAAGACTTCGTGCGCGCCAAGCGGCTTCTGGGCCTGACGCCCATGGACGACGAGCTGCAGGACGAGGCCTGCCGCATCGTCGGCCGCGTCGAGGACGTCTCGGCCAACCCCTCCGACACCGTGGCCAACTGGCTCCTCCGACTCATCACCGAGTCGACGAGCTGGCTGGCCCCCTTCCGTCGCCGCGCCCAGCTGCCCCGCACCGAGGACCTGGAGGACGCCATCATCCGCTCCACCGACCCGACCAAGATCGACTCCACCGTCCACAACTATTCCCGCCTGGAGAGCGAGCTGGCCGCCTTCCTGCGCTCCCAGCGCGCCGAGGGGGCGGAGCCGTCGGACGACGACCTGCAGCGACAGGCCCGCATCATCATCTACGAGTTCGACGACGGCTGGAACCAGACCGCCGCGGACAACATCTCGTGGCTGGAGGCCTTCAAGGCCCGTCACGCCCAGCCTCCTACCGGCGCCGACACCGACACCGACACCGACGCCGCTCCTCTCCAGAGTCGGGGTCAAGGCCTAACGCCCGCCACCGCCGCCGTCGACAGCACTGAGCCCGGCCCCTCGGGGCACGCGCCGTGCAGCTTCATGCCGGACACCCTCCTCTGCGAAGAATACTCTGGGTGGAATTTGTCAGGACATATCGGTGGCAGTCAGTAGGGAGTGGGGCAACCGGGGAACTAAGAAGGTTATATAAGTAACGTTCTTTAAGGTTATCGGTTAGGCCCCGACGGATAGCGGGTTGGCCGCGCACACATGCATGATGAATTGGCCCTATTCTTGGCTGCAAATTTAGGATGAGCCAATCATAAAAGGCGCATATCGCAGCTGGCTAAGCAGATTACAGAAGAGATTGAACTGTGGTCATGTGACCGTACCGAATGGGGTAACTTCGGCATGATTCTGTCATGTCTGCGTCGCTGGCTCGCGTCTTATTTGTCGTGACTCATAGGCTGAGATCCTACGTCACAAGCCTAAGGTAAGCCGAATGAAGCATAGACATGTCGAGTCCAGCAGGCAGAGAAGAGATGAGAGAATTTGACCTTTTGAACAACTTTCATCTACCTTACTACATACCAAAACACTATACACTGCCCAGGCGCATGGCCGGATGGTCATCCTTTTCCAAACACCTGCGAGCGTAAGCAGTCCGATCATGCGGCAGAATGCGGTTGTGTGCCGGAGGGACCACATGCTACACGACGCCAAACGGTTATGTGGCCAAGTTCTCATGGGTCCCAGACGGGCGGAAGCAAGAGGTAGAGCTCCTCAGGTTAGCAGAAGAACAAGGGGTCAAAGGCGTGACCAAGGTGGTGGGCAAGAAGGATGGTTCCAGTACATTCATGTCCGTACAGTCTCGAACTTGGTAATATCCTCGTGTATGCAATCTACATGTGTACACCGATAAGTGATACCATATATCCGCCGATTGCCCGCCCCCCCCCCCCCCCCCCCCCCCCCACAAGACTCCTACACGCACGTCGGTTCCTCGGATCCAGACGAAGGCGCATGCAGGTGATGGGCACCAGTAGTAGTGGCAGCGGTAGTCATGGTGATGGTGGTGGTAGTAGTGGCAGTGGTGGTGGTGGTGGTGGTGGTGGAGGCAGCAGAGGCGGTCTTGTTGCCGTTGCTGTTGTCGGTCCTCCCAAGACGACTGATGAGGCTGTTGCCGAGACCGACGATGCTCCTGTGGAAGGCATCAAAGTCCTCAGCGTCCCAGTAGGCTCCGCGGGGGCCGGGGACGGCATCCTCTCCGGTAAAGGCAATGTACAGGACGTCTTCCTCGTCGTGGCTGCTGTCGTCCTCGGCCCTTCCGCTCATGCCGTGGCCGAAGCAGGCGGTGGCGAGAGAGAGGGAGGCTTCGCCCACGTGGGCCTTGTCACCGCCGTCGCCGTTGGTGTCTCCCCAGATTCCGTAGAACTATTGCAGCACGTCAGTACGGCTCTGTCGTCTTCCCTCCCCCAACACACAAGCACAGAGGTCGGGACGGTGCAAGGTGGGGGGGCGGGGAGAAGATGGAAGATGAGGGAGGTGGGAGGTGAAACTCACCATCTGGTCACCACAAACGACAGCCATGACACTCGTCTTCTCAACGCCAAACTCCCTGGGGTCGAAGGTCTTCCACCCGGGCTTATCACCCGTGTTGCCGAAGACGACGAAAGGATGGATGTAGCTGCTCAGGTCGGTGATGCCGACGTCGTAGCTCTCGATGATGTCCCTGACGGCCGTGGTGGAGACGGTGGTGCCGGCGCCATTGCAGCGACCATCGTTGTGGAAGCCGGCATTGGTACCGTCGCAGTCGACGTCCATGTTGGACAGTCTACCGGGACCCTGAATGTACACCACGCCCGAGTCGACGAGGTGGTCACCGCAGTAGGACATGTCTGAAGTCATCTTAGCATACATGTAAAGGCAAGACCGAAAGACGAAAGGGAGGAAGAGGAGGAGGAGGAGGAGGAGGAGGGATATATACTCTACTCACCACCGTGGTCATCCTGAGAATTGTGAAAGCCGGTGGCCAACTTGCGGGTGCAGTACCCCTTGCTGCGGACCTGGTCGTAGAAGCTGCGGACGTTGGAGGGGATATCAAGACCTAGGACTCCCGGGGTGAGGAGGGTGGCCGTAGTGACAGCGAAGAGGGATCGGGTCTTCATGATGGGATAGTTTGAGCTGAATGGACGTTTCGGTAAAGGAGGGGCATAAGCTGGGATCTTCTCCCAAAGATGAAGATGAAGATGAAAAGGAATGTGGTGAATGTAAGAAGGAAGGAATGGACGAGATCAACTCAAGTCTGCTACTGCTGCGGTTGAATCAGACATCGATACAGGAGCGAGAAGTCCACGGCCTTTATACACATTTCCCTCTCCCCTCTCTTCTTCCTTTCTGAACCGATCGCGTGCCCTACTCTGCCCTCTTGTCAACCAAGGAAGATGGGCCTTCCTTCCTATGGGACACCCCCCCGCCCCTCCAGGATGTATATAGCAGTCTACATCTGGAATCTCAGGGGAGGGGACACCATGAGGAGAAGAAGCACCGGTGCGTGATGATGGTCCGGGCATGAAGAATGGAGACGATGTCACCCTGGGTCCAGTGCCGGTCATCGAGTCAGCCTGTCGGAGGGCCAGGAACAGATATTACAATGCGGAGGTCCACGTTTACTGTGGGAGACGGGAGAGATGGTGAAACGAGAGAGAGAGAGACGGAGATGGCCTCGACTGTGCATTACTTGATACGATGAGAGCAGAGAGATGGCTGTAGGTTCCCACCTCTACTCCATGACACTACTCTGCGATATGGGAGTTGAAGATTACCATCGGCGAAGACGGATTATACCGACAGCTCGGCGGCGGCTACCCCATCTGCACGGCACGGTCTACCAGGATGTCATCCGGAGTGGAGAGTAGGAGCTTGGATGCGTGCGCGTAAGGAAATTTGGAGCGTAAGAAGAACAAGGACGAGAATGTTGGTCGTTCCAAGTGAATCTTGGTAAGGACGCAATGAACCAGAGATGATGATGTGCGTGAATGATGGTATAAGACGGTTCGAAACTCCCTGGTCCGTCCAAGAATAGAGGAGAATAATGATATTTTTCTGTCAAAAGGATAGCAGAGAAGGGAAGAGAAAAATAGAAGAAGAATGAAAAGCCCACAAAACCAGATCCACTGCTGAAAAAGACAGACGACTTCTGACTTGAGGGGAAGAGAAAGAGGGTCATGTAGCATTGTCGCGTGTTAGTCTCATGCTAGTCAAGTCTGAGAGAGAGAGGGAGGGAGGAAGAGAGAGGAGGGGCCGATAGCCCCTGAAGCAGATGATCCCCTGGTTAACAACAATGGCTTGAATGATCCGTCAAAACATTCAAAGAAACAGCCATCATCATTACAAAAAAGAGAGAGGGGGGGGGGGGGGGGGGGCAAAAAAAAAAAAAAAAAAAAAAAAGAGGAGGGGGGGGGGGGGGGGGGGGGGGGGGGGGGGTGGGACAGACAAAGAAGACATACAGAGACAGAGACTGCAGTGACATACAACGTCCCGCACCATCGAGGGCTTAGACGACGCCGCTCGACAGACTAGCAGTTTTAAAGGGTCTGGAGACCTGGACATTGAAACAATGCGAACGAATCCAGTTCCTTGCCGGCTCTGTGGGCCAGGTACATGTAACCCCAAAGTCCCGCGGACTATCATCTCCAGCGTGCCAGACACCGAGCTGACACTGGGAATGAGTCTTCTCTCTCTCTCTCTCTCTCTGTCTCTCTCTCTGTCCCTCTCTCTCCCGGGCCCGGTTTTCGCAGCTTGAAACGACAGTCTGACGCCATCTCATCATCAGGTTCTGGACGACCAGTTGTTTCTGGTGTGGAAGAGGGTTGTACTATACAATAGTCCTCTTGTTCCCCGGCTGAGCCCTTGATCGGATAGCCTTGGCCGTGTAGTAAACGCGCGTGGTGAGTTGTTGCAGACTACTATTTCAAGAATGCTGAAACTTGGTATGGGCATCCCCCCTGATTCCCCTCCTCTCTCTTCTCTCTCTTCTCTCTCTCTCCCCCTCTCCCCCTCCCTCTCCCTCTCCCTCTCCCTCTCCCTCTATCCCTCTCTCTCCGTGCGGAGTAGCGGTGGTATTCGTCAGCTGCTGTCTCTTGTGTGCATGTCATGTTTTGGTGTAGCTGAGATGACAGGTGCATGTGACCGATGCTACCTTTCAACAAGCCAGTATCAACAACGATGGATCCTTCCGACAACAACATGGACAGTATTGCCAGAGAGAATTACCCCTACGAGTGTCTTGGCTGTTGCAGTGAAGCTGACAAGCACGACGTTCAGGCATTATCGACCATGAATCCCGCCCGTACCTGCGTGCCTATCCTTCATTCCCTCATCGTCGTGAAAAGAGAACTGCCGAGTAACTGCACGTCCCTACACTTGGTAGGCATCATGGGTTAGACTCCTTCTTCGTCAGCCATGGAGGGTCACGGTCAAGAGGGCTCACAGCAGATGGATCGTACTTGCTCTTGCAGTCATGGAACCCTCACCCCCTCTCATCCATCCTCCCCGGCTGCCTCTGCATCTCGCCTCCCTTTACCGTCGACAGTCACGGTGACCGTCTAGTATTCCACGCAGCATATCACCTCACAACTTCCCACATGCCCATCTCTCCATCCTTTCCCTTTTTGGTTTTTTTTTTCTCTTCCGCTCAGCTCAAGTATCAATCAGTCTCACCATCTGATCAAGTGGACCAACTTGAACACGAGAGAAGTGCCAGTGTTAGGCTGCTCAGCGTCGTCGTCGTTCCCACGATGCCGGCCTATTTCCTCCATGGCTTCCGCTGGGGACGTCCCAGCATCCGCAGATTTGTTGAGCGGAGCGGCCTGCCGGCGAGCAAGGCCGAGTGGTTGATCGGCGACCATGCAGGCGCTGACGTTATCATGGAGCTCATGAGAGAATACAAGTACATCCCCGAAAGGTCGATTCCCCTGCCCACCGAGCCGGGACACAACCAGGCACCGGAGTGGCAGATGCGCCAGGAATCGTACATCTTGCCCGAGCCGCACATGTCCCCGGACGAGGATCCGAGGGTCAACTCTCACGCCTGGACAGGCCTCAAGCTCATGGAAGAGTACGACGGGAGAGGCACCGAGCAAGAACCGCCTCGGCCCTATGCCTTTGTGGCCAACTACGTCGTGCGCGTCGATCTCGACACCAGCACCGAGATCGAGTTCTACAAGTTCAATAGGTGCCCCCTGTCTACGAGCTCTGCCTGGCTGTCTAGGCTGCGCAGCGCGCTGCAGCCCAAAGAGCCAGTTCGCTGGTACATTGTCAACTGTGCCGAAGGCCCAAAGATACCACCGTCACTGACGTACGACGGAGGCGGAGCGGACGGAAGGTCGGATAAGTCGCAGGCTTCTGGACAGTCTGGCAACGATGACGACGGCGCCGACAAGAAAGACGATGGTGACAAGAAGCAAGACGAAGATGGGGACGGGAATGGCAATGCCGAGAGTGACCGGAAGGAGAAGAGGAAAGCATTGTTCAACCTGATACCTCTGTCTGGAAAGAAACGTGCCGACAAGAACAAGCAGGCGTCGGGTGAGGCCAGTTCGTCGACACCTGATGGGCGAAGCCATGGTAGGAAACACCCGGATAAGAAGCCATCCCCTTTTGACGGGTCTTGGCGAAGACACCTTTAGGCCTTTGGGGGAGGCTCGAATTTGTCCTTATCGTCTTCCTAGTCCAAGATTTTCCCTGACGGAACCTGATGGTTCCTGATGGTTCGAACTCACCAAGCATGTTCCGGTTTTGTTCGTCTCTCTACGATTTTCTGGCTTCGGTGTATTTATCCAGCATTCCTAGCCGCTGCCAGCTTTGATTCCTCTGCGGGCCTTGTACTTTGGTAAGATAGAAGAGAGAGAGAAAGAGAGAGAGAGAGAGAAACCCAAGGATGGGCAATCACTAGTATTCACCCAGTATGTATGACTTAGCATAGTATCAGGATGGGAGCAAGAAGGATGGAAAGGCCGGAAAATAAAAATCCAAAAACCATGCTGCCTCTATGATGGGAGATACAGATGACAAAATTGTTGATGCCGTAAAAATGATGCCTTGTGGTGGATTGATGATGTCCAGATTGAGTATGGAGTACATTAGTCTTGGCAGATGGCGATCACCTTGGTAGCGGTACTCCATACATTTCACGGAGCAATCCCCTGTCCCCGACTGCAATCCCCTCCTCTCCTCTCAACGCAGGCAAGAGAAAGGGACCGAAAGATCGCGACAACACGGCCCCAGCGTCGAGCAATGAAACCGTGTGATATTACCAACTCCGGGAGCCGGTCCTCTTGATAGCCCCGGCTCAATTCTGGACGACGACGACGCCAACAGCGACGACGACGAGACAAACGTCTCTATCTCCCCCCCCCCCCCCCCCCCCCCCCCCCCCCCTCCTCTCCCTTCCTCTCTTCCTCTCACCTCTATCGACTACCATCGCAGAACTAGAAGAATGGTATCGACGTCTAGCCATCTGCTGCCTTTGGGCGGCGGTGGTGGCAGAAGCGGCAGCGGCAGCGGCAGCGGCGGAGGTGGAATCAGGACACCAGGAGAGCTATCGCCGTCATTCGCCCAGACGGGAGCGGAACTCGACCTAGACGACAGTGACATTGACGATCTGGACCTCCACGCAGCGGTGGGCGGTCCCGGCGGCCCGGGGGCCGAGATATACGAGATGCGACGACCGAGCGACGTATCGTGGACGGTAGGAGGGGGGAGGGGATCGATGAGCAGCAGACCTCTGTGGGACGCGGAGGAGGAAGAAGGATCTGGAGAAGAAGGGGATTCGGAAGAGATGCAGCGGCGGCAGCAGCTCACGCCTGACGGGAGTTCTTCCTCCGTCGAGAGTTTCCAGCTGTACACTCCCGATGAGGAGGCTGCTGTGCGGCGCAAGTTTGATCGCAAGCTCGTCGTGTTTGTTGCTCTGCTGTACATGCTTTCGTTTCTGGATCGATCAAGTAAGGGGCCTTTCTTCTTCTTTTTTCTCTCCTCTTTCTCTCCTCTCTCTTCTTTCTTCACTCCTTTCTTTCCTTTTTTCTTGTCTCTGCCACACGCAAGGGGGAAATCTTTGCAGTGAAAAAAAAAAGAGAAGAGAAGAGAAGAACAGAAGAGTTGCTGACACTTGGGAAACCAGATATTGGAAACGCCTACATCGCGGGAATGGACGATGATCTAGCCGCCACGTCCCCTGACAGATCGGACTGGTACCAGTGGGCCCTGACGGCCTTCTACCTGACGTACATCGCCTTCGAATGGATGGCCTTGCTGTGGAGGACGGTCCCGGCGCACGTGTACGTGTCCATGCTGGTGCTGTCGTGGGGGGTCATGGCCTCGCTCCAGGCCGTGGCGACGTCGTACCCCGTCCTCATCGCGCTGAGGGCCCTGCTGGGCATCGGTGAGGCCGGCTTCACCGGCATACCCTTCTATCTGGGCTACTTCTTCAAGAGGCGCGAGCTGGCCTTCCGAACGGCCATTTTCATCTGCGGTCAGTTTCTTCGATCTGTCCTTGTTCTCTTCAACGACAGCGATGGCATCACCGTCATCATCCATCAAGAACTAACAGGATATCATACAGCCGCACCCCTCGCCACCAGCTTCGCCAGCACGCTGGCCTGGCTGATTGTCAAGTTCGCCGAGACGGGACCCATAGCGCCCTGGCGACTACTCTTCCTGGTGGAAGGCTTCCCCTCGGTGATCGTGTCCGTGGTGGCGTGGTCAGTCATCCCGGACTCGCCCCAGACGGCGCGGTATCTCACCAAGCGGGAGAAGAAGGTGGCTCGTCTACGGCTGCGCAGCGAGCAGGAGCAGGATGACCAGGACTCTGCTGCCGCCTCGGGGTCGGGTAGCGACGGCGTCGGCAGCAGCAGCAGCAGCAGGAGCATGGTATCCATGCTCGTCGACCCGACCATATGGCTCCCGGCAGCCATGTTCTTCCTGACCAACATGGCCTACTCCAGCCTCCCGGCCTTCCTGCCCCGCATCCTGACCGACATGGGCCACACGCGTCTGGGCTCTCAGGCCCTCAGCGCGCCGCCCTACCTGGTCGCCGCCGCGGCCGTGCTCGTCACGGCCCGCGTCTCGGACCGTCTGGGTTCGCGCACCCTGCCCCTGGCGCTGCACGCCTTGGCCTCGGCGGCCGGTTACGCCACTCTGTGCGCGGCCGAGCCCCTCCGCCTGCCCGTCTGGCTGCGCTACGCGGCCGTGTACCCCGCCGCCGTGGGCTTCTTCAACGTCGTCACCATGCTGCTCGTCTGGTCCGTCAACAACAACCACCGCAAGAGCAGGGGGGCCAGGGGCGCCGCCTCCTTTGCCGTCCTCCAGGCCGTCGGCCAGTGCGGGCCCCTCGTCGGGACCAGGCTGTACCCCGTCGCCGATGCGCCGTATTACACGCGTGGCATGACGATCTGTGCCGTCGCCATGACGGCCGTCGCCGTCTTGGCCTTTGTGCTGAGGTTCATCCTCCGTCGCAGGAACGCCGCGCTGGATGCTGAGGACCATGCTGCCAGCCCGTCTGCTGTTGCTGACGACGAGGAGGAAGGTCTGGTCGCTGCTAGCGGCCGACGGGGGACGAAGCAGGGCTCCAGGTTCCGGTATATTTTGTGAGCATTTGAGTATAATAATTCCCCCTCTTTCTCTCGTTTATTCACTTTCTTTGGCTTCTTTTTCTCGCATCCCCCCTTCATTTTATAGTCTTGTCGAGCGGGCAGGCGCATGGATATACCTGTTCATTTTCTTTTTTTTTGTCTTCCTGTATCTATATCATTGAGAATCTTCTTCATCTCTTTTCTTGAACGGAACGGGACCCCTTCTACCTACTAGGTGTGGATGGATGAGGTTTTTCTGTCTCTAAACGATTCCTAGTCTTACTTTGCATCTTGACTTTGATGCACGCCATACACAACCTGGCCATCACACATGACGTGAATAAGGCGGTGCTGATGCATATAGGCTACCGCCGCTGCCAAAGGCCATCCAAGGCGGTGCAGAGTACTTACTTGCGCCCTCGTTCCACCACTCGCTCCCTCCCTCACCACTCCCGACACCTGCAAACGAGCTGTCCGCGGAGTGATTGACCAGGCCGACGCCGAACAGACCCGACTGAGACGGCGCGTCCGTGCGATGGGTGCGCTGTGCTTGCACCCGCGCGGCCTTCCATGCGGCAAAGTTGGTGGGTCTTCCGGGTGGCTCTCGGCGGTGTCGGAGCTTGCGCCTGACAGATGTCAACTTCTGGGATATGGTGTCGGCGAATCTCTGGAGCACGGGGGAGCGACGTCTCTTCCGGCCCATCGTCTCGGGACGGCTGCGCATCGAGAAAACGGAGGCCTTGCGTTTGGGGTGTAGGTCAACGGTACGACGTGGATCTTCGGTTGTGACCGTTTCCCGCGTGGATGATGGCTCGCCGAGGTCCTCAGACGTGCCGTCATAGTGGCGGGATCTTGACGTCAGAGAGGAGAATCTGTCGTGAATTTTGGACCCGCCGCTGCCGTTGGTGACCCCCAGCCCGAAAGATTTCCGTTTGACGGATCTGTCCGCCGTCGGGGGCGTCGACAGTCCCCTCTGCCACCCCCTGGCCGCAGCAGCGGCATCCTCGGCGGCGCCGTGCACGCTGACGCCACTGCTGCCGCCGGAGCTCGACCGCAGGTTGGACAGACAGTCGTTTGCGCGGCTGTACTTTTCCAGACCGGATGCCCTAAGAGTGTTTCCGTGCCTGAGGTTCTCATCGTGCGCGGTGCCGCCGCGTATGGTGGATGGCGGGCTCATGTCGTAGCAGCTCGACGATGCGTCGCTCACCAGGCGCCCAGGGTCATGGTCCGTACAGGGCTCCCCTTTCGGGAACATGTCCAAACTGAGACCACCAGGCTCGCGCAGCTGTCGGCGGCATGCCTGCTCCTTCTGCTCCCTCGGCCTGCGCACGGGAGGGCTGCCCGTCGGAGAGAGGAGCCGAGGGGAGCTGAAGGCGAGGCTGGCGAGATACTCGGGGGCTGTGCCTCTCCACTCAGTCGGGTCAGGTCGCTGCTTTTCAGAGCCGGAAGCGGCATCCTAATCACGGCTGGCTTCGCTGCTCCTTTCCCGGAGTGTGTAGAGCGGCATGACGAAGCTGCCGATTCGCCGCCCCCCGCCGTGCATGCTGTTTCTGCGACGGAGAGGCATTGGGAGCTATTGCTGCAGCGTTGTAAAGCTGACGCTTGTTCCGATATGGGTCGGAGAATAGGAAGTGTGCCCGGAAATGAAGAATGATGAATAAGTCTAGGAAACAAAGACGCCAAGTACTATAATCTTGGAACCCCAGAACGTCCCCAACGGGCTAGGCAGACGGGTAGATGCGATGCTTGGAGATGGGTGTTTCTAGGAGATACGGCAGCGATCAAGCCAGTCTGAGAGAATTGGTCTTTCTGCTCATGGGACGTGGGTGATTCCCATCGATGCAACCCGTGATACTGAGGGAAGGAGCTGCCTCGGGAGGTGTGCCTTCCCTCTTGACGATTTGACGACCTTGTTCTCTTTTAGGTTCATGGAGGGTTGATACCTCGCATGGCACGTGCATTCCGCACACAAACTCTTCAAGGGAAAAGGTAGGATTCCTCACATTGTTCCTATCCAACGTTCGCCATGTTTACATTGTCATGACGACGACGAGGGCGGACGGGTGTCGGGACCAGATCCTGCGCTGATCAGTACGACGACGTGTAATATGTGGTGTGGAGGGGTAAAGGGTATCAATACAATGGCTGCGTGGTGTTGGGGTGTAGCTGTGCGTACTGATAGTACCAGAGAGGGTTCTTCTGCAAGTAAGCGAAACGGACTACAGGTACGGCGTATGAGTGAGCCATTTGAACTCGATATCCTGTCTCTCATTCTTTATTGACGCCTGTTCGTCAATAGCAACGCCAATTGAAGAATGGAGCAGTACGAGGTGGTGTACGACGTGCAGGCAGCTGCAGACGGAGAGGTGGAGAGGTGGAGTGGGGCAACTTCCGTAGTATTACTACGGAGTACTGCTGTAGTATTACTACTGCTGTAGTATTACTATACTGCTGTAGCATTACACGTACTCGTGTACTCGTAGAGGGAAGAGTAGAGGGCCAGTGGATAAAGACGGGTAACCGACTCCTCGTACTCGTATCCAGGTCGTACTACTTACTACGCCTGGAAGACTTGAGAGACGGGACCATCATGGCAAGAGCAGGTCGGCAGACTGTTTCGACTGCAGTCATAATTGCACTGCATGATGCGGGTTGTTGAGGGATATATATCATAGCATATTGACGAGCCAATGTGTGGTGGTGATGATGAAGGATAGTTCTCGTACTCGTAAACCCGCCGAAGAAGAAGAAGAAAAAAACTCACCGAAGAATCCTACTCAGCAAGCCAGCCATTGAAAAGAATAATTACCGGGTGATAGATAAAGAGCACTCGCTACCAGGAACAAGGAGGAGGCCTTTTGCCCGCTGGTCCAATAAGACACATGGTGTAGTCGGTAGTAATCCAATGTGCCTTTTTGCTCCAACCCCACAGGGGACCTGGACTTTTGAGAACCTTGATGCAGAAGAAAGCACCGACAACGGCGCAGTGAGAAGTTTGTCAGGTACCTTATCCTGAGGCATCCTCCGGTGGTGTTTCCCGTACACTTCGAGCAGCAGAAGGAAGTACCCTGCTATGACTGGGTAGCGATACTGTTCATCCTACGGAAGAATACAGCCACTGCAGGTGTAGGCCATCACTACAGATTGCAACTAGCGCGTACAGCCACTGAAACACGAGCCGCTACACCGCCAGACTAGACCCTTACGCCGCTGTAAATACTTCTACACCCGCTACACTCACTAAGACGCAGCCCCTCCAACGACCCCACCATCAAGAGCAAAGAATTCACGTCTTTTTACCCTTGCCTCTCTCCTCCCCTTCCTACATTTTTTTCTCCTCCAAATTCATCCTGCTTCTTGGCTGGAGGCTCTATTCTTCCTCTTCCTCTCTCTTTCACCTAGGACTGACACTATATTCCATTTCCCTCCCTCCCGTATCAAGTTTATAGAGACAACCTCCCGCTGGTCTCCTACGCCTTCTTAGGCATTCTTCTCGTGAGTTGCAAAGTTTCGTCCCGCTCCCCCCCCCCCACCTTGACATGCACAGCGATACACGGAGCAACTTTTTACTCTTCTTCACTCACCCCTGGGCCTACCCATGACAGCTGGTTCTCGGTCAATCACTTCGTTATTCTGCATCCTTGCTTACCTCGAGCCCAAATCTGCCCAATTGCCATACTGACTGCTCATCTCAGACATTCCTTCCCCTGACAGAAAAACAGAAAACACCGACCTTGCGCTGTCACCCTGTATGACGGCTCCCACGACAACTCTGTCCTCGACACCGCCTAAATAACCTCTTTTCCCCCCCCTCTCCATCCCCCCTTGTATCCCTACTTTCCTCACCTTCTTCTCGGATCGTAGCCGTCGTCGTCCGTCGAAATGCATATCAAGGCCCTCCTCACAGAGACCCAGGGCACCGGGGCACCCTCATTCTCCTTCGAGTACTTCCCGCCCAAGACGGCTCAGGGTGTTCAGAACCTCTACGACCGCATGGACCGCATGTACAATTTCGGTCCCAAGTTCATTGATATCACATGGGGTGCCGGCGGTCGTCTAGCCGAGCTCACCTGCGAGATGGTCAACCAGGCCCAGTCCGTCTACGGCCTTGAGACGTGCATGCACCTGACGTGCACCGACATGGGCCTCGAAAAGGTCAACGACGCCCTCGACAGGGCCTACAAGGCCGGCTGCACAAACATCCTCGCTCTGCGCGGAGACCCGCCCCGCGAGCAGGAGAAGTGGACTGCCACCGATGACAGCTTCCAGTACGCCAAGGACTTGGTCAGGCACATTCGCAAGACATACGGCGACCACTTTGACATCGGTGTTGCCGGATACCCCGAGGGGTGCGACGACAACAAGGACGAGGACCAGCTGCTCGATCACCTCAAGGAGAAGGTCGACGAGGGTGCGTCCTTCATTGTCACGCAGATGTTCTACGACGCCGACAACTTCATTCGCTGGGTCGGCAGGGTCCGCGAGCGCGGCATCACCCTCCCCATCCTGCCCGGCATCATGCCCATTGCCACCTACGCCAGCTTCGTGCGCCGCGCCAACCACATGCAGTGCAAGATCCCCCAGGATTGGATGGACAAGCTCGAACCCGTCAAGAGCGACGACGTAGCCGTCCGCGAGATTGGCAAGACGCTCGTCGCCGACATGTGCCGCAAGCTCCTCGCCAGCGGCATTCACCATCTTCACTTCTACACCATGAACCTGGCCCAGGCCACGCGCATGCTGCTTGAGGAGCTCAACTGGGCGCCCTCGGCCGAGCGTCCCTTCAAGCCCGCGCTTCCCTGGAAGCCGTCCAAAGGCCTCGGCCGCCGCGACGAGGATGTGCGCCCCATATTCTGGCGCAACCGCACCAAGGCATACATCGCCCGCACCCAGGACTGGGATGAGTTCCCCAACGGCCGCTGGGGTGATTCGAGGTCCCCTGCCTTTGGCGAGCTGGACGCGTACGGCGTGGGACTGACCGGCACCAACGAGGCCAACCGCAAGAAGTGGGGGGAGCCCAAGTCTCTGCGCGACGTGGCCGACCTCTTCTGCCGCTACCTCAACCGGGGTGTCGACTCCCTGCCCTGGAGCGAGTCGCCCCTCACCGAGGAGTCTGACCCCATCAGGGACCGCCTCCTCTCCCTCAACAGCCGCGGCTTCCTGACCATCAACTCCCAGCCCGCCGTCGACGGCGCCAAGTCGACGCACCCGGTCCACGGCTGGGGACCCTCCAACGGTTACGTCTACCAGAAGTCGTACCTCGAGGCCCTGGTCCACCCGGACCTGCTGCCCAAGGTTCTCGAGCGCATCGCCCAGCACCCTGAGCTCACCTTTTACGCCGTCACCAAGGCCGGCAACCTGACGTCCAACACGCCCGCCGAGGGTCCCAACGCCGTCACCTGGGGCGTCTTCCCCGGCAAGGAGATTGTCCAGCCCACGATTGTCGAGAGCGTCAGCTTCCTCGCCTGGAGAGACGAGGCCTTCCAGCTGGGCATGGACTGGGCCAAGTGCTTCGACGCCTCGTCGCCCAGCCGCCAGCTGATCGAGCACATCATGACTGAGTGGCATCTCATCAACATCGGTATGTTCTCATCCTATCTCATCTTCTCCCCTCTCCTCGTCCCTCTAGACACTGACACTCATTTCTCAGTCAACAACGACTTCCACGACAGCAGCACCATATTTGACATCTTCAACGACCTCGCCCTCGAAAGGGATATCCTGGAGAAGCCATTCGCCGGCGAGCCCCAAGCCAGCAGAGCGGCCGCTGCCACCACCACCAACGGTGCTGCTGCTTCCGAGCCTGCCGCTGCCGCTGCCGCTGCTTAATTCATTGTCACGCAACGACCCTTTTTTTTTATCCTCTGTTTTTATTTATCTATTTTCTACATCATTTCTGGCATTGGCGGGCGTTTTTACTACCAACGGAACGAGCGATGATCTCGAACAAAAAAGTCTTTTTCAACAGAAAGGCATCACCTAGCGTTTTCTTTCTTCCCTTTTCCTTTCACTCTTCTTTCTTTTATAACGCAACGACACGCAAGAGAAACCCGCCGACTGCTTTGCATAACAGCCGAGGGCATCTTCATAACCCTTTGGAAACATGAAAGAGAGACGAGAGAGAGAGGGGGGAAGACACATTTCTGTTTCTCCTTTTCGTTTTACAATCCGACATTTCACATCTTTCGTCTTTAATTTAACATGACGAATACCTCGATATCTTCTCTCTCTCTCTCTCTCTCTCTTTCTCCTCCCCCCCCTGTTTATGACTACTTCTTATCGGTTTGCCATATTCCCTTCCCCCCTTTTCATATTTATATATATATATATATCTCAACGATACCCCCCCCCCCCCCTTTAAGGAAAAAACCCCATCGCCATGCAAGAAATAATATATCAAAAATCAGGAAAAAAAATCAGACTAGAAAGAAGAAGTCGACCAGAATGAAAGAGTAGGAGTTTAGTTGAGGAGACGTCATTGACGGATGGCATAGCCTGTTCTTTTTGGATAGAGATTATGCAGGTCGATGTGCACTTGAGTTTGGTCTTGCATATATGTTACATGAGTGATGTATGAAGTGCATTGGCAACATATTTATGGGTATTGTGTGTAAATGTATCGGACATCTCTCATCTAATACGCGTCTTCGTCCTCGGCATGCTCACGGGTATACTCTTCCACATGATGATACTGATCCTGATCCATGACATGATCCTTCCCTTCTTCCCCTTCCCCCCCTTCAACCTCCCCCTTTATATCTTCCGCTGTCGGCAGTGCTGAATTCGCGACCGCAGAAGCAGCTGCTGGCTTGCCAGCTGTAAATGACGATGACGATGGAGGAGGAGGAGGAGGATGACGAGTGGATGTGGAGGTGGATGTGCTGTTGCCAGTAGTGCCGTTGTTGACCCAAGAGAGTTGGAGCTTCCCCTCGACACCGGGTAATTCTTTCCCGTCAAGACTGTAGTATAGCTTCTCGGCTGTCTTGCGGTCACGGAAGGAGACGTAGGTTGTCGACGAGGAGGGTTCAACAGATTCGAATTCGCCGAGGTTCTGATGCCCTTGTCAGTATGGGGGGTGGTGCAAGCAGATTGAGGTGAGATGGCATGGGCGAATGAAGTGAGGATAACAGATGATGATAAAAAGAGAAGAGAAGATATATCATGTTGATAAAAAGGGGAAGGGGGGGGG
>NW_023336191.1:64420-75576 GCF_012550715.1 Geosmithia morbida
GGGGGGTAGGGGAGCGAATGAAGTGAGGGGTAAAGACTTAGAAAAAAAAAACTTACCAGGAGAAAGTGACGAAGAATCTCATCACTCTCGGCAACACTGAAATCGGCTCCCGTAACAGCCAACCTCCTCGGCCGGTTATCGAGCGAATACTGAGCATACGAAGCGTGTCTAGCGCCGACATCCAGAGGACCGACTGCAGCGACGTGGCCACCGCCCCTACCGCCGCGCCAGCTGGTACTGGTAGCACCCCTCGAGGCAGCACCGCCGCGACCTCTCCAACCCCCGCGGGACGGATAGTGGGGGTGAGCCGGACGGTCATTGTCGTCGTCTGCGGCGTTGGGATCGATGCCCAGCATCTTGGCCTCGTGCTCCAGATCGGCCAGCTTGGCTAGCAGCATGTCTGTCGTGCCGCCACCGCCCGCACCGCCGGTCTGGCCGTTGGCGGTGCCGTTCTTCTCCCTGAGTTTCCTGTGCAGCTTCGCGGCCTCCTGTCGGTGACGGTCCATGAGGTCCTGCTGCTTCCTCTCCAGCTCGATCCTCTGCCTCTCAATCTCCAGACGCTTCTCCTCCCTCTGGACGTGCTGTCTCTGCGCCTCTTCCTGTCTTCTCTTGAACTCCTCGGGGTCCATCTCCGGCTCTTCCGACCTTTCTTGTTGTGGCTGCTTCTCTGCTGTTGCTGCTGCTGTGGACGATGGTGTCGCCCTGTTGTTGTTGTTGTTGTTGTTGTTGTTTCTGTCCTCCATCTCAACGCCGTCCTTGTACCAGAATACCTTGACGAAGCGATTGTCAAAGATGACCTTGGGAGACTGGTAAGCCGCGTTGGCGGAGCTCCACCGGTCGTACTTTACGACGGCCAGGTGCTTGTACGCGCGCATGGACACGTCCACCACGTTGCCAAACTGCGAGAAGAAGCCGCGCACCTGCTCCTCGGAAAAGTTCTCCTCCGGGATGTTCTCCACCACGATGGTGCTCCTTGTCCGGTCATGCACGGGTCCCTCGGCCGAGAAGGCAGCCCTTCCTCCGCTGCCACTGCCGCCGCCGCCACCTCCTCTCCTGCCGCCGCCGCCCTTACCTCTGCGATTGTTGCCGTTCCGCCCTGAACCGCCAGCTAACTGTGCCGCGAAAGCGGCGGCGGCGGCGGCGGCGGCGGCGGCGGCAGTGGGATCCTCCATGTCCATTGGCATGGATGCACCCGGGTCCGTCGGTCCGTGCTCGAACATGCATGTGCTCGCCCGCTCGCAGTACCCCTTCGTATCGAAGTCGCGGCACCGCCTGTTGCGCTTACCGCCGCGTCCCCCCCGTCCGCGACCTCCGCCGGGAAGCGGTGGGAATGGAGGCAGCCCCGGAAACGGCGGTATGCCCATGCTGCTGAAGAATGCCGCCATGGGATTGTTCTCCGGGTCGTACGGCGACGGCATGCCAGCGTTGAACTCGATCCCTCCCGGTGGTGGCGGCGGCGGAGGTGGCGGCGGTAGAGATGACTGCTCCGGCTGTCTTCGGGGCTGTTTCGTCGGTCGTTGGTGCTGATAGTCCGCATACGTGATCGTTTCATTCGCTGCGCCGCCCGGCGCGTCGACATCCCTGTATCCTCGTTTCCTCGGCATGGGCGCCTGCTGCTGCTGCTGCTGCTGCTGCTGCTGCTGCTGTCGATGACGATTGTTGCCGTTGCCGTTGCCGTTGCCGTTGCTGTGCATGGGCTTCGAGGGAAGAGCAGCGGCAGATGGTAGCTTTGGAGGCGGCGGCGCCCCGGGGACGTAGGACTTGTAGATGATGGCCTGGAAGACATCGTCGAGGAAGGCCTTGGGGTCCTCGGTCAGGAAGTCGAGGATCTCTGCCTCGCACAGCTTGCGCACCTCGTCACGGGTGCCGTCGTGCTTGAGGAGAGCGATGATGTACTCGGCCAGCACCTCGGCGTCCGCATCCGACGTGTCCTCTAGCCGGCGCACGATCCACTCCTTGAGCAGCGGCGCGTCTTCCTCCGGGAAGAGCATGTTGGTCGAGCCTCGGCTGCGACGCGACGGTGCACACGACGCGCGCTTCAGCTCCGCTCTATGGTCTCTGGCAAAGGATCGCTTGCGAGTGTGTGGGATCTGCCTGTTTCGGTCACGATGGTTTCAGACATGGACAGCCCGCCGCGTCGTCGCTTTCGTCGTTGCCCTCGACGTTATCAGGCCCCAAGAAACGGGAGGGAGGAGATGGCTGTGTCGGCAGAATGTTGTAATACAGGTGATGCAGAGTGTTCCTCCTCCCTACAATATTTTTTTTTTGTCGGGATCCGGCATCCCCATATTATTAATCATACTAACCTATCGTATCACACAAAAGCGACACACAGCTCTCCATTCAAGGACCCAAACACCGTCAAGATAGAAACGAATGATAATATCAATATGCGTTTGTAGCCATGTTTGATTCAGGTATCTGGCTGTTCAGTCTTCCTTACTCGACCCTCCCACAAGCTCCATCCGCCCACAAGCTCTATCCGCTCTTCAGTTGGAACGATGCTTCCTTGCTACCACTATAATGACACGCTGCTCTCCTCCTACTCACTCTGTAATACGTAGTAATAAGCCGACCCACCTACTAACGGATCGCCCCCCCCCCCTCTTCCCATCACCTTCCTCAACCTTCAACATTCCAAACGCTATTATCCCTTTCTCGCGTTTTCTCGCGCATCTTATCACTGTACAACTTAAAAAAAGATACCAAAGTCATCTACGATGCCTCCCTATTCCGAGGGCACTATTCTTTCTGCCCTCGGTGATATTAACTCTGGCGTTTCAACGCGTCAAGCCTCCAGACGCTGGAGCATCCCCCTCACGACCTTATATCCCACCAGCCCACCGATACATTACAGACGAGTCAGGCCTCGCGGCCAGCTTCAGGGACAGCGGATTCGTGCGCGGATCGGCCGAGAAGAGATGTGCCCTCGAGAAGCAGGGTAGAATGCAGTCTTGGTATACAATCGTGGAGTGTATCTCGGCAGATGGCCGGGCCCTACCAGCTGGGTCGGCTTGATACTAATCTGTACTTACCATTATAGCAGTGAACCACTGCAGAGCCGAGACACCAGCGACGATACCATGCATCCGACTACACCATCGCGCATCCAGCATCAGCCTGGAGCGATGCATGGCCAACACAACACATGTAATACTCGAGGAAGGCATCGTAATTAAAACTGAATATCATCATTCTTTCGTGTTCCACGACTGGCATCACTACATAAAAAGCACCAAGAAAACAAGTTCCCGTTTGTGGCCTAAGCTCAGCCTTCCTGAGTCATAAAAAAGAATGTTATTCTTCTTCTCTTCTACGTTGGCTGGCTAATCATCCTTTAGCAGCAGGACCGCCCTCCGCTCCACAGTCACCATGTAACGGGAGTCGGTACTTACTCTCCACCGGGGGACCCTCGGCCTCAGATAAGACTCAGTCCCACGTTGGCGAGAAGTCTGCCGAGGCGGTGTGTCGGGCCCGACACTGTCGCAGATTCCATCGGCGCACGGAGGCGCCTACAGCTTGTCGTAGTACTAGAGAAGGATGGCACATTAGACACTGGTATCCTGCAGGGAGTGGGAAGAGTCGAGCGGAAGAGTGGAAGAACTGGGGCATGGAAACTTACGTTCTCGACACCGGGCACCTCGACCTTGATACCCTTGCGCTTGCGCATCTCGGTGACGATAGCACCAGTCTTGGAAGAGGAGTCCAGGGGAGAGCCGCCGGGCAGGACCTGCCAGTGGTCGAAGACGGACTGGGGGAAGGCCTGGCCAGAGGTGGCGGCACGGAGGTCGCCGTTGAAGCCGAACGACTCCAGGACGGGGAGGTAGGCCTTGATGTTGAACAGAGGGGTTCCCGGGCGCTGCTCCTCGTTGAAGACGTGACCGCGACGGCGGGTCAGGACTCCGTAGACACCGCCCATGGCGTTCTCGGGAACCTGGATCTCGACCAGGTAGACGGGCTCGAGAAGGGCCGGCTCAGCCAGCAGGGTCGAGGCGTACAGGACGCGGCGGGCGGTGGGGATGATCTGACCACCACCACGGTGGATGGCGTCGGCGTGCAGGGTGACATCGAGGATGTTCCAGCGGACGGAGCGCATGGGCTCCTCGGCAACCGGACCCTCACGGGTAGCCCACTGGAAACCAGAGACGACGGAGTCCTTGATCTCGTTGAGGTACTGGACGGCCTTGGTCTGGTCGACGAGCAGGTTGGCGCCGTTACCGTCAGGGCCAAAGGTCCAGATCTTACGAGCGTCGGTGACGTCCCAGCCGTACTCGTCGGCGAGGGTACGGGCACGGGTCTTGAAGTCCTCGCGGGGAGAGATCTTGCCGCTCTCGATGGCGAGGGCCAGCTCCTCGTCCATGGGCTCGGCGGTCATCCAGATACGGTTGTGCTTGTTGGGCGACTTGGACAGGGCGGTCATGCTCGACTTGCCGCCAACAGTCTCGCGGTACTGGACGACGGGGTCCGAGATGGTGAGGGGAACACCGGCGTGGTCGTTCTGGAGGTCGTTGAGGCAGATCTCGAGGTGCAGCTCACCGGCGCCCGCGACAATGTGCTCGCCAGACTCCGAGGTCATGGTCAGGACGCAAGGGTCGGACTTGGAGAGACGCTTGAGACCCTCGACAAGCTTGGGCAGGTCCTGGGCGTTCTTGACAGCGACGGAGCGCTGGACGACGGGGGAGACGGAGAACTTCATGACCTTGAGGTTGTGGGCCGTCTCGAGGGTGGTGAGGGTACCAGACTTGAGGAGGAACTGGTCGATACCGACAAGACCGACAATGTTACCGGCAGGGAGGTCGTCAATGGGGTCGACCTTGCCGCCCATCATGAGAACGGTGCGCTGGATGGCCTTGATGAAGAGGTCGTCCTTCTTTCCAGGGATGTAGTTGGGGCCCTGGATGCGGACCTTGATACCCGACTTGACGGTACCCGAGAAGACACGGCCGAAAGCGTAGAAGCGGCCCTTGTCAGAGGTGGGGACCATCTTGGAGACGTAGAGCATGAGGGGACCCTTGGGGTCACAGTCACGGATACCGATGGCAGCCTGGTCGTCCATGGGACCCTCGTAGAGGGTCTCGACACGGTACCTCTGGGCAGTGACGGGCGAGGGGAGGTGGAGAATCATCATCTCCAGAAGAGCGTCGGCAGCGGGGAGGAAGGTGCGCATGACAACCTTGAGGAGCTGCTTGCCTTCCAACTGCCTGTCCTCGCTCGAGAGCTTGAGCTGGAGCTTGTCGAGGAGCTTGTCGATCTCGTCGTTCTTGAAGTTCATGATGGCGGCGAAGATCTTGAAGATGGGGTCGAGGATGAACTGGCTGAAGGCACGCTCGAGCTGCTTACCCTCGTGCTGGCCGGTCTTGGACCATTTCTTGGTGGCGGGGTTGAAGTAGTTGTCGCCCCAGAGACGCTCCATCATCTTGTTCTTGTCAACGCCAAACTTCTTGGCGTACTTGACAGCGAACTGGCGGATAGTGAAGCCCCAGCCGTGGAGGCCGGAGGCGAAAGCGACGGTACCGCGGTCGGGGTAGACCTGGACGTCACCAAGGCTCTTGTCAAAGTAGGTCGAGATGACGACGTTGACCGACTCAATGGTACGGGAGAAGGACTGGTAGAGGTCCTCCTTGGAGACCTGGAGCTCGAGGAGAGCACGGTCAACCTTGTTGATGACAACGACGGGCTTGATACGCTCGCCGAGAGCCTGACGGAGCACAGTCTCGGTCTGGACGCAGACACCCTCGACGGTGTCGACGACAACGAGGGCACCGTCGGTGACACGGAGGGCAGCAGTGACTTCGGAGGAGAAATCAACGTGACCGGGCGAGTCAATGAGGTTGATGAGGAACTCCCGGCCATCGGTCTTCTGGCCGACGATGTCCTTGATGTCATCTTCGGACTCGAGGGTGGAGTAGAGGGTGATGGCGGTAGACTTGATGGTAATACCACGCTCCTGCTCGTCGGCACGAGTGTCCATGCCACGGGCATCTCCAGCCTTGGCAGTGGAGATGATACCGGCCTTGGACAGGAGAGAGTCGGTCAGGGTCGACTTGCCGTGATCGACGTGGGCAATAACGGACATGTTGCGGACATTGCTGGGCTTGTCCATGAGCGCCCGCACCTCGTCGACCGTGAAACTATGATGGAGAGAGAGCCATGTCAGTCACTGTTCTGCTTCTTCTCCCTCTTCTTCTTCATGATGAGAAGTCTCTGAGTTGAGAGCTGCGTGGTTGTAGGTGTAATCTCTGGTGAAGAGGAATAGAGAGACACAGAGAGAGAGAGAGAGAGAGAGAGAGAGAGAGTCGTAATAGAAGTTCTGTGCAGTGAGAGACGACGTCTCGGATACGTGCGAGGGGCGAGAGAGAGGCAATGAGGGGAGAGAAAGCGGGGAGGAAGGACAGGAAGGTGATGCATCTCGATCTTGAGATGAAGACTGTGATGATGATATATATGGCATAGACTTACTTCACCATCTTGGCGGTATTTTTCTTTTGACCTGGCTCAAGTGCCTTTGGAGAGGAGTTGAGTGGTGTGAAGGGAAAGAAAAATTGGTGTTGAGATGGGTGGGTGGGATGTGTAGAAAGGGAAAGCGGGGTTGTGGTATTTTTTTTTTCTTTCTTCCCACTATGGGCCCCGCCTTAATAGGCAGTTGGCACGTAAATCTTGATAGCTGTCAGAAAGGACTCTATGATGAATCTCAATAGATCACTCAAGCTCGAGTATCTTGCTAGCCGATACAGAGGAGGGATTTTATTATACGAGTTGCTGTCGTGAAGGTAGATTATATTCATATGTTTGTTCTCTACATGGCCCTCCGTCAAGGTCGAGGTAGCCTTGTGGTGGCCGGAGAGAGTGTGGCTCTTGGCTGTGGAGGGGAGAATTGTCAGCCACCCACCCGACGAGACAAACTAAATTTTGTTTGTCGCTCACCGCGGGTGACTGCGCACCATTTTTTTTTTGCCCCTCCTCTTCCCTCCTCCCCGGAGTTTGCGTTAAAGGGTGATAGAAGTGTCACTGCCTCCGATGGATCCCACAACTTCTCTGTTTTACGAAATTCACCAGTGGAAACCTCGAAAGCGAGATTGGGATGTTTTCAGTCCGTCCCTCTTCTTCTCTATCTACTATTACCCGTAGCCGTAGCAAAAAACAAAAAAACAAAAAAACAAAAAATGAGGGGTCCGATCCGAATATGCAACCGCTCTCAGGCGAGCAGGTGGGGGGGGAGGGGGGAGAACAGCTCAGTTGCTAGCAGTACTGTGGGCATCATGCCACTTACCTCCTACGCCAGAAGAGCTCCGGCCCTTACTGCTGCAAGACAGGTAGTATGAAGGGAAAAAAGCCCACTTTAACTTCGAGCCATGTACAGATTGGGATTTCTTCATCCTACTATCATCGCCACTGAGGGAGGAGACTAATTGCTTCAAACCTTTGCTGACTTGGCCAACCATAGAGCTCCATCTGCTCGTCGTGGGGACTCACTTAGCAGGGCAAAAACCCTCACTGGAACCACCACCACTCACTCCCTCACTCTTTCGCTGCAAGATATCCTATCCGAAGGCACAATATTTGATGTTATTGCCTCGGCCGTCGGCGTGTACGACAATCTTGGCTTCGCCTCTTCTTCTTCTTCCCCTCTCCAGCAGAATAGAGAGTCAGGCACTTGTAATAAGTACTTTTTTTTCATGATGCCTTGCTGGTTCGCCGGTGAATGATAAACGAGATTCCTCGCCGAAAGCTGTTGCTTCTGATGGTGACTCACTTGCCACTGTGAAATCGGCGAGACGAGAACGGTAAAGCGTCACTGTCAGCGGAGTTGTGACCAATCAGCTGCGTCGGGGAGCTACCATCATTGGCTTGGAATTAGGGGACCTTAGGAGCGGATCTCTGCTAAGTCACTGAAGAGAACTGTGGCTTTGCGATGTCGGGTAACCAGCCTCATCTCGGGATCAGCGAGGTCGTGGCTGGTATGGTACTTTCATAGTAATACTAACACCGCCTTTATCTATGGCTGCGATAACAAAAAAAAAAAAAAAAAAAAAAAAGGGATTGATTCACCGATTGATACTTGTTGGGGGGGGAAACAGAGGTTTCCAATTGAGAAACGAAACAAGAGCATTGGCTTTTGTTCCCCCCGTCACCGTAGGAGTGCAGACACGTATACATACTATCGTTGTTGACCCCCCCCCCCCTTTCTGGCAATCATGCGCTTCTCAACTCTGCGGGCGACCTTGAACGGTGTCCAGAAGCGCGCCTACTCATCGGCATCGTCATCGTCATCGCTCCAAGCTCCCAGGCATCTGCTCTCCATCAGCGACCTTGCCCCCGCCGAATTCACCTCGCTGGTTCGCAATGCCGCCTCGCGCAAGCAGGCCGTCAAGGCCGGCCAGACGCCCGGCTCTCTGGCTGCCGGACTTGCCAACCAGACTATCGCCATGATGTTTAGCAAGCGTAGCACCAGGACCCGCGTGTCGACCGAGGCTGCCGTGACTCTTCTCGGTGGACACCCGATGTTCCTCGGCAAGGATGACATCCAGCTAGGCGTGAGTCGAACCGCCCGCTTTATAACAGATGCCTTGCTTCTTCCCGGGCAGAGTGCGGACAGCTAAACACACAGCCGTGCGCGACACACAAGCAGGTCAACGAGTCTCTTCTCGACACATCACGCGTCATCTCGTCCATGACGTCTTGCATGGTCGCCCGTGTCGGCCCTCACTCCGATGTGGCCGGCCTGGCCGAGCATTCTACCGTCCCCGTCATCAACGCCCTATCCGACGACTTCCACCCTCTCCAGACCATTGCCGACTTCCTCACCATCCACGAGGCCTTCCCTCCGTCGTCGCCGTCATCGCCGTCCTCATCCGCCTCTGGGGATCTGGGCCTCCAGGGGCTCAAGGTCGCCTGGATCGGAGACTCCAACAATGTCCTCTTCGACCTGGCTACGGGCTGCGTCAAGATGGGCGTCGACATCTCCGTCGCCTCCCCCAGGGGGTACGGCATCCCCGACTCCATGCGCCACCTCATCACCTCTTCGGCTCAGGGCGTCTCTAGCCCCGGTAAGCTGTTCGAGACGACAGTCCCCGAAGAGGCCATCAAGGACGCCGACATCCTCGTCACCGACACCTGGATCTCCATGGGGCAGGAGAGCGAGAAGAATAAGCGCCTCGACGCCTTCGCCGGATACCAGATCACCAATGACCTAGCCAAGAGGGGCGGCGCCAAGGACGGGTGGAAGTTTATGCATTGTCTGCCCCGGCACCAGGAGGAGGTGGCCGACGAGGTCTTCTACAGCCCGCGATCCCTCGTCTTTCCCGAGGCCGAGAACCGTCTCTGGGCTGCTGTTTGTGAGTTTTTTTTTTAGGTTTTTTTTTCGCCTGTGGTCTTTCTCTACCTCTTCGCCTTCCCAACTCTCTTCTATCCAAAACTCATTCTAATCATGTTGTCATAGCTGCTCTCGAGGGCTTCGTCGTGAACAAGGGAAAGCTGTAGAGAATCATTTCATGACCGATAACGGCGTTGCCAATATGTGAGTTATCAGTACCAAAAAAATGGGGAAGGGAAAGAAATTTACAAAGGCGTGTGGTTTTGAATACAGACATCGTAATTGGTCCTTTACAGACGCAAAAGAAATCTACATCTAAGTAATGGATGAAAAAAAAAAAAAAGCAGATGTCCGAATTGTAGTATTTGCGGTATAGGGTAGAAAATACATTCGAAGCTATCAGTAGCCCTTCCCCTGTCCTCCAAAACGCTTCAACAAACATCCACTTACGCCTGTAGGTCTGAAAGATCATGGGGGAGGCCAATGCGCATACAGAGTGTAGCAGCGACATCTAACCGGGGGGCAGGGAGCTGACGTCGACAGCCTCGTCGGCCTCCTTGATCATGGCCCCCTCGTTGATGCCCTTGAGAGGCGAACGGGGAAGGACCATGAGACCGGTGCGGGCGGACTCGAGGATGCCAAAGGGGGCGATGAGCTTGAGGAAGGAGTCGATCCTAGACTGCTTGGCAGAGCTGTCGTGGAGGAGTTGCGGTGTCAGTGATTGGTTCCAGAAGAAGGGGAGTTGGTCGATTGGATAGGAGGAGAAGGAGAAGAATGCACAGAGAGGGGAGAGAGAAAAGGGGGGGGGGGGGGGGGGGGGGTAATGTAAGAGAGGGTCTCACATCTCGACAATGCAGCTCGTGTTGCTAATATCGAGCACCTTGCCTCCGAACTGATGGGCAAAGTAGGTGATGGACTTGAGGTGCTCGTGCTTGTGGCGGAGAGCCTCGCTGGCGGCCAGCTTGCTAGGGTGGAAGTCGACGGACGTCTCCTCAAGGGTCGGCTGCCTCTCGTTTCCGCCCTCGGCAGCGTACTCTGCGGTGTCGATGTCCGCCTCGGGGCTGGTGGTGATCTCGCGGTGGTGCTCGAGGAGCTCCTCAAAGTACTCGGGGCCGAGGATGTTGACCTTGGCCAGGAGGAGCTCGCGCTGGACGAGCGGGGCGTTCGTGTAGTCGAGGACGGCCCAGACGGGGACGAGGTCCTCGAGCTGGCGGCGGGCCTGCTCGACGACGCCGTCGTGACCCGTCAGGACGATGGTCATGCGCGACAGGTCCTCGACCTCGGTGCTGCAGACGACGAGGGACTCGATGTTGAAGCCGCGGGCGGCGATGATGCCCGACAGGCGGGACAGCACGCCCGGCTCGTTCTGCACGAGGCAGTTGAGGATGTGACGCTTCGGGGGGGCCGTCTCCGGTACCGGAGTCTCGTACAGGATGTTGGACACGGCCGCCTGGGTCGACCACGCCGGCGGGTTGCTCGTCTTCGGAAGAGGCGCGGAGCGGCGGCGGAGGGCCTTGTAGGCAATCGCAGAGGTCGAGCTGCTCGTCGACGAGGAGCAGCGCACCGCAAGCGGAGTCACCGACGTCCTAGCCGAGGAGGCGGCCCTGGCGGTTGCCCACTGCCGAAGAGGCGTGATGGACGAGGGTCGGAACGACGACATCTTGATGGTGTCGGAGACAAAAAGAGACTTTTTTTTACACTAGTCGTCACCTTTTTTTCCTCTCCAATACCAATTGAGTCGTTGGGGGTCGGGGTGGATGGACTGGGCTCTCCTCAAACCAACAAAAAAGTTTGGGGCATGGGATGTGAGGGTTTGATAGTCACAATTTGGAGCCTCCCCCCC
>NW_023336191.1:75691-108702 GCF_012550715.1 Geosmithia morbida
CCCCTCCCCCCCCATAGCGCGATGTATGTGCTAGTATGGCCAGGATGATGAAGAGGCTGGGAAGGATATGACTGTCGGCCAATCAGTTCTCAATTCGTCTCAACTTGAATTGGATGACTTTCCTTCTTTGTTCATTTTTCCTGCTCTTATAGTGCCGTGAAACGCACGAGATCATGTACTCGGTGCCAGGGCAACACAGAGAGGGAAAAAGCTGGGGTCCGTCCCTGTATACCGAAAAGGGTCGATCACATGTCACGCGCTATAGCAGTAGGCCGCCGATCACTAATGGCAGAGATTGAAACATAAAGCATGTTCGCCCTTGCCATCATTATTACCATCCTCTCATCATCCGCGTCTTTTCTTGCCGTATCATTTCCCCCATGATCTCCCCTTCATAACAGCAGGGGAAGCGGAGAAAAAGAACGAGAAGGTTTGGTCGGATATCCAACCGACGCGTGCCATGGCATCAGCTCCAGAGCGCCTGGTCGCGCCCAACGTCAGAGACGGCAGCAGAGGCCTCAAGAGTAGCAATGGGCTCCTGAATCTCTCGCCCATTCCGCCCATCCTGCGACCCTTTATCAGAGCGTATCTGCTCGGCTACGCATCCGCCGTCGGACCGCGTCTCCTGACCCTCATACTGCAGCGTCTGACGAGGCGGAAGAGGAGGCGTCTGTCGCAGGGCCGAGATCGGGATACCTCGTCATTCCGCCAGTCAGCCCTGTACATCATTCGTACGGGATTCGACTTCCAGAGATTCCCGACATTCTGTGCCGTCCTCGTAGGCGGGAGCACGTGGTTCATGGTAATACGTCACACCTCTCTCTTCTCTCTCCACATATAGCTCATGCCATCCCTAGGGTCCCTTGGCCAAGATGCTACAATTGTTACTCAAGAGCCTAGACGAGACTTCACGTACAAGGTACTGCAAGCACACGCACACACACACACACACACACATACACATACATGCACACTTCTTCTCCTCTACCGAGATTCATGGCGGGGATGCTGACGCATACTTGACTCGTAGACTGGCTAGATGGTTGGCGACTTTCATTTCCGCCTGGCTAGGCATGCGCCTCCTTCATTCCAAGGACAGTCCGGCCTTTACAGAGGCAGGCCCGGTGGGAGAGGACGGAAAGCGGGAAAAGATACTTCACGGCGGACGTACCGTGGACCTCACTCTATTTGCCGCCACCAGGGCCATGGATGTGCTCGTGGGGGAGTATTGGGCCCGACACTCTGCCCGGCGAAAGGCGGCCAAAAAATGGACCAAGGTAAGGGCAGCAGCAGCAGCAGCAGCAGCACGAGAAGTAGGAGAAAAGAAGTAGAGAGGAGAAGAAGAACGAAAAAAAAAAGAGGCAACAAGACTAACACGCGTTAAAACAGCTGGAACAGCTGGCTACCAACATGATTGACCCCTCTGTCTTCATCGTCTCATGCTCCTTCATAATGTGGGCATGGTTCTACCACCCGACCAATCTCCCGCGCAGCTACGACAAGTGGATAACGTCGGCGGCGTCGGTCGACTCGCGCCTGATCGAGGCGCTCCGGAGCTGCCACCGAGGCGAACTCCGGTACGGGGAAGAGGCCGGAGGGAAGTCGAAGTCGTCCGTCCTCGGATCCATGTGCGCCGACTACGGGTGGCCACGGACCTGGGGCAACCCGGCGGAGACGATCCCCTTCCCCTGCGACATGGTGCACATGGGTTGCGGCCCTTCGTGCGAGTACCACGCCGTCAGCCGCTTCGCCCGCTCCTTCAGGTGGTCAATGTACACGTATCTGCCGCTCGCGCTGGCGTTCAGGCTGCGCCGCCCGACGCGCAGGGGCGTCCTGCTCGCCGTGCTGTCGTCGGCCCGGTCGTCGGCCTTCCTGGGCGCCTTCATCACCCTCTTCTACTATGGCGTCTGCCTGGCCAGGACCCGCGTGGGGCCCCGCGTCGTCGGGAAGGACGTCGGCGCCCGCCAGCGCATCGACTCGGGCCTCTGCGTCGGTGCCGGATGCGTCCTGTGCGGGTGGAGCGTCCTCATCGAGACGGCCTCCAGGCGCAAGGACATGGCCCTGTTCGTCGCGCCGCGCGCCCTCGGCACCGTCGTCCCGCGCAGGTACCCCCGCGACAAGCAGTGGCGCGAGGCCGCCGTGTTTGCCGCCAGCGCGGCCATCATCATGACGTGCGTGCTCGAGAATCCTCAGAGGGTGCGCGGTGTGCTGGGACGGTTGATGGGTACCGTCATGAAGATGTGACCATCCTTCTCTCTTCTCTCTCTCTCTCTCTCTCTCTATAATTCCGGATTGCGTCTATCAAGGTTCCGTCATTACAATATCATTAATCTTACTCATGCATGTATTCTGTATATAATAGATCAATATCTTCCTCTGATATTTGCTACTTCAGGCATGACTCACGACCTCCACCAAGCACACACCCCCAGAACAAAGATGCAGGCGAGAATATCCGACCTGACCGTGGTGAAGATCTGCCCATACCTCATGACCATCTGAGCGTACCCCTTGAACGGCTGAGGCAGGAAGCCGGAGACGGTCCATGCGATCCCGGCCGGCGGGTCCCGCCCCTTGTCCAGAAAGAAGCGCGTGGTGAGCAGGCACGCCTCCGCCGTGGCAAACACCCAGAAGAACAGCCTCTTGCGCTCCTCATTCTCCTGTATCTCATCCGCGGCAGCCAACTCCCTCTCCGCCCTCGTGCCGGTGAAGGGCGTCAGCGCGACAATGTAGAGGCCCAGCCCGAGGGCGACGATGCCGTGCAGCAGGCGCCACAGAGACGTGTACATGTCCGGCGGGGAGGCCTTCTGCTTCTGTCCGAGGGCGTCTCCGAGGCCGGGGATGCCGGCCAACGGGTTCCCCGCTCCGGCGGCGCCACCGCCCATCATCTGGCTCATCATCTGCATTATCGGGTCGTCGCCGCCCGCCGCCCCACCGAACGGGTTGGCATTCTCCTGCCCATCACCCTGCTGCTGCTGCTGGAGAGGAGGGGGGGGACCCATGCCGAGCATCATCTGACGGAGGGCATCCTCGGAAACGGCCGGCTCAACACCCTGATCCTGCAATCGCTGTTGCCCCCGTTCAGTCGTCTTGGGAACGTGGAAGTGCTCTGAGATGTCGACTTCCTCGGGATCGTCTGTCGTCGCTGTCGGAGTAGCTGCGGTGGCGGAAGGTGGCTCGAAGTCTGTTGTCCCCCCCCCCCCCCACGCACGTCACGTTAGCGTATTGATTCCCAGTGCACGTGGAGAGGCAGAAGAGACCGGCACCATGTCTACTCACCTGCCATCGGTCTCCCGCTCAGCCCGGTAATCTTGTTCAGGCGAGCCGAGCCGCCTGCCTTGAGCTTAGCCTCACGACGCTCCTTGCGCAGACGAGCCTGTTCGGCCGCCCTCTGTGCGGGGTCTTCGCTCCCGGTTGATGCTGCCGTCTCCGTCATCTTGCTCTTGTGTCTTCTATCTTCCTGTCTTCCTATCTCCACTCGTACCGCTTTGTCGCGTCGGCCCAGGTCCTGTGTGTTGTCGTGATGAGGATGCCGGGATATTTCGTGGGGTTGTGTTGCGGTGGTGATGTGTTGTCGTGTTGGGTGGGTCATTGGGCGTTTCTGTTTCTAGAATTCACCTCGTCTCGATTTGCCTCCCGTGGGCCGAGTATAAGTAATATATACCCTACATGATATGAAAATACCAACATCAGCCTGACAAATCTTGACATGACATCGGCCTAGACTTTGCCAACAGTAACGTGTGAAATTCATATGCTGATTCGACATTGCAGAATCACTTTTTGTTTTCCCATGTAATTTTTTTTTTTCCAATGTGTTTCTCTCTCAAGATGCTTGACCAACTTTATATATCCCCACACTCTCTGGATTCTGGATGTTGGCTGTTGGGTATTGTCGCTGTTACTTTGCCGAAAGCCTCACAAATAAAGACGTGGAACAACATATAAATTGATAGCATCAAGATAACAACTTTTGTACCATGCACCATCTCTAGTCTAGAGCAACCCTTCTCCTCCCACAGTCATACTTCATAATCCATCGGTTCCTCATTCGTAGACTGGAGCAACGACAAACAAAAAGTGCGATTAAAAAACATTCAACTTGCGTAAACAAAGTGGGTGTGCTACATATGCTTTCCATTGTCATGGTGATTTACGGAGTCGCCTTGCTCATACTAATGAGCCTCTTGACACCGACCTGTAGAAATTGAGGAGAAAGAAAGTCAGCTTACACCATCACGAATGTATGGGTTGGGGGTTGAGTTCTTCCTTACCATCCAGTTGCCACACTCGTCCGTCTTGTTGGTCTGAATCTCCACCTGCAGTCTCTGAGCGGTGGCGTAGTCCCTGCTCTGCACAGCTTGGGCGATCTGCGAGAGCTGCTCGATGGTCGCCGGCTGCACCAGCTCCTCGTTGTTCAGGTGGTCGAAGAGGAGGCCCAGGCGCTTCTGCGTGTCCTTGACCTGCGCGGCAAAGTTGGCGGGCGCCTTGGACGCGACGCGCTGCATCTCCGAGCTGAAGACCTCGACTAAAGGCTGGGCATCGGCAGGGATGTGCGACCGGTCGCCGGGCGGGTGCCTCTGCTTGGGAGGGGGTGCGGCAGCAGCCGCGGGAGGAGGTGTCGCCACGGGAGCTGCGCCGGGGGGAGGTCCAGGCCTTCCCCCGGGAGGCGGTCCCGTGGGGGGGCCGGTAGGAGGAGCTTGGGGAGGTGCCGTCTGCGTAGCCGTCGGTGGCACGTAAGCCGAAGGGAGGGGTGCGTATGGCGAGGCAGCAGGCGCGGACGGGTTGCTCTGGGTCGGCTGATGAGGCGACGGCGCATAAGGGTTGGCTGCAGGCGGGGGCCTGACGGCTCCTGGTGGAGGGGCGATGGGGACCGTGCCGGGCTGCGGGGTGGCCTGCTGGGGAGCAGGCGCAGGCGTGTACCTGTTGGACGGGGGAGGTCCAGTGGGCGGAGCGTTGTAGGGGGACGCGCTCGGCGGGATAGGGGTGTGAGCCTGACCAGCAG
The DNA here is from genome assembly GCF_012550715.1 of Geosmithia morbida. NCBI lineage: Eukaryota > Fungi > Ascomycota > Sordariomycetes > Hypocreales > Bionectriaceae > Geosmithia > Geosmithia morbida. The sequence goes on from NW_023336191.1 coordinate 80,697, forward strand.
CAGAACCGACCGCGGGGGGCGGCGGGGCGTACATGTTAGCAGCCGAGGATGGACGGGGAGGTCCCTGAGGAGGTCCGGCCAGCGGCGACTGAACACGAGCGGGAGCAGGACCCTTGGGAGGAGGAGGGGGAGGGCTGGCCACGGAACGCTGGCCGTAAAACCCAGCCGGCGGAGGTCCCGAAGGTGATGCCTGCTGGTTGCCGGGGAAAGGCGAGGTGATGGGCGCAGCGCTGGGGGTTGACCTCCTGGGAGGAGGAGCCCTCGCGACCATGGGTACGTCGTTCCAGTTCTCCGTGCTTTTGGGCTTGGCGGGCGGGGGCCGCGTGGGCGTCTGGTTTCTCGCCGGGCCGGCCATGGGGGGAGGCGCGATACCGCCAGGGTATCCGGGCTGCGCCGGGGGAGCGTATGCATTCTGGGGCGGCGCATATGGGTTCGGAGCGTACGCCTGGGGCGTAGGTGTGTAAGCCTGGACTGTAGGCGCGTAGGGGTTGGCAGAAGGCACCGGGGCGGGGGCCGGGATAGTAGGTTGTGTTGGCTGGTAGCCCATGCCAGGCGGCACCCTGGACGACGTTCGGCTAGCCGAAGCTGGCTGCCTAGCGGCCGCGGCGGCGGCCGTCCGCGGCGCAACCGTCGTCTTCTGGGTAGCAAGACGGACGCGGTTGCGCGCAATCTCGGCAGCGGCGTAGTTGGACGGCAGGAGGTCCAGGTACTTCTGAGCAACGTTTAGCTGGCCGTGACCAGCCAGGATGTCGGCGTACTCGGTGTACTTGTCGTACAGGGTCGCCAGCTTCCATCCGGAGGTCAGCTCCTTCTCGCTGTCGGTGAACTTGCTCACCTCGCGGAAGACGGTGACCTTCTCGATGAAGTTCTGTAGGGACTTGGCGTGGACCGAGAACGTGGAGCCTTCCTCGGCTTGGGTGATGCCGGCCTGCTCGGCCTCCTCAAGCTCCGCAACCCAGATCGAGACGACCTTCTCGAGCTTGGAGCCTACCAGGTAGCAGAAGGAGGCGTCCTTGCGAGAACCCTCGTCGTTGATACGGTCACCAAGGGCCTCGCACAGGTCGGGGAACTCGGCGGGGTCGGAGAAGGTGCACAGAATAGCCATGGCCTCCTTCCAGTTTCCGAGCTCTGCATTGTACACGATATCCCACAGATTCTTGTTGACGACGGAGCCCAGGAGGCGCATGTAGCTTGGGACTCCGCTCTTCTTGGACAGGTAGGCGGATTGCACCTTGTCCACAAGTTCCTGGCCACCACAGTTGGCAATAAGAAAGGCGTCAGCCATGCGGTCCTCCTTCAGGCATATGTCCGTGGCCTTGGCAAAGTTGCCCAGCATGATAGCCTTGGTGATGTCCTTCTCGACTGAGGTGTCAGAGTCGCTGAAGAGCTGGAAGGGGTTGTCTGTCTTGGCGCCCTTTGTGGCCGTCAGGCCGTTGAGGAAGTCATCGTCGTCGCCATCGCCCTCATCAAACATCTTGGACAGCTCTTTCTTCCTCGTCTCGTCCGTCTCGCCATCCTCATCAGTGGCGGCGGCGGTCTCACCCTTATCGTCCTCGTCAGCCTCAGGCTTGTCCTCGCCGTTGGCCAGATCGTCCTCCTCCAAGCCGAGGTACTCGACAATCTTGCCGCGGGGGTTCTCTCCGACAAGGGTCTGCATGACCTGCCAGTCAGCCTTCTCCTCATCCGTCTTGGACTGCTCGATCTTATCGGCACAGATGGCCGTCAGATCGCCAGAGGCAATGGCGGACTGGAACTTCTCGGTGGCGGAAGACACGTCAGAGTCGACCGAGAAGTTGGCAATCGAGATGCTAGATGAACGCTGCTGGCCGGGCTTGGACGGGTTGGCCTTGAAGACGACAACCTTGCCGCCGAAGCCAAAGGAGACACCGACGGGTCGTTCGAACCACTTGGGTGCCTTTCCTAGCGACCACGAGGCATCCTGAGGCTGTGTCTGAGCGGCGCTGAAGAAGTCCTCGTCGTTCAGGTTCTTCTCAGCGGCTGCCTGCGATGTGTCTGGGTTGGTGTTCTGCAGGGTCTGGACGGTAATCTTGCCGTCGAAGCTGGCAGTGGCTGACAGGTTGGGGTTGTGGGGGTTGAAGCGCGTCTGGAAGGTCCAGTTTGTGAGCTCGGGGAGCTCGCCGAGACGTTCGCCGGTCTGCGGGTTCCACACAATCGTCTTGTTGTCCTTGCCCGAGGATAGAGCGAGGTCGCTGTCCTGGGAGCACCACGATAGAGACAGAACGCCTTGCTCATGGCCTTGGAGGGTCCTCTCGGGGGCGTTGGAGTTGCGAAGGTCCCACAGGAAGATGACGGGGGTGTTGTCGTCAGGCGTGGACGTGAGAAGCTTCGTCGAGTTGTGGGGGTCCCACGCGATGGCACTGACAGGCTTGCGGCTGTTGTTGAGCGTGAGCGACGCCTTCTTAGTCTTCAAGTCCCACACGGTGACGAAACCGCCCGTGCCACCGGTGGCCAGAATGTGCGAGACCTTGCGGTTCCAAGCTAGGCATTCAATGTCGTCGGATCGAGCTGCAGCATTTCCAAGGCGGAAAGGGTTGGATATGTCTTTAACATCATAGATGAAGAGCTCGCCCTTTGCGCCGGCGGTGGCGAGGATCTGGGGCCTGAGCGGGTTGAACTGGACTGCCTTGATGGGACCCGTGTGCTTCTGGGTCTGGGATATGGCCGCATCCGACGAGCCGGAGATGAGCTTCTCGGCGTCCCAGAGGTCGAGGGATCCGCTCTCCAAGCCACCGGCGATGATACCCTTAGGGTGCTCCGCGTCAGGGGCGCCCCAGGCAATGTCGTAGAATCTAAGAACACGCGTCGTTAGCTAGCCAACCCCCCCACCAACGGTTTTTCTTCTTCTTTTTTGCATATATCGCATCTGCCACACATACTTGGACTCTGTGGAAATGCTGGCAATAGGCTGGAGCTCCAAGCCCTGCTCCTGATCATCCAGAGACAGGTCCCATATCTCGAGCTTGCTGTCATCGGAGAAGTCGTCGTCCACCGCACCGGCTCGTGTTCCAGTGACCAGCAGCGGCTTTCCCGAACCCGGAAACCAGGCGAAAGCCGCCGTTCGAGGCAACTCTCTGAGGCGCACCATGGCGTGATGTTGTATATCTGCGTCGGAGCAACCGAGGAGGAGGGGTTGGTGATGTGATGCGTGTGTACCGCTGTTGGGGGGCTCAACGGCGGTCCAGAGTCTCGTTAATTAATTCGACAGGGAAGAGAGGAAGATGACAATGGTGAAGAAAGAGAGAGAGTGAAAGGGTAGATAGCGTGTCCTCGACCCCCCCAGCTGAAGGGCATTAAAGCTGGCCTTGGGGAATAGGAAGCGTCGACCAAGGGAATGTGGTAGGTATTATGATGCCAGATTGCAGCGTGTCCTCGGCTGCCTTCTCCCTCTCACTAAACTGCCACCTAAACGCACCGACCTCGCCCACTCTATGAGCCCCAGTGCACCCCCTTCGGTGCGGAGCTCGCAGTCAGCTCCTGCTAGGAATCTTGCTGCCCCACTACCTAACCGAACCACCACCAATGAACCGTTGTTGGCCCCTGTGGCAGCCGCCAGAAGCCCACCACAGCGCAGAGAGCTGCGGACAGTCACATGATTCAATCGAACCTGGGCCAAGTACGGAGTAGAAGCTAGCAGGATGCAACAGTGAGAAAGAGCCGCCTTGATTTAACAGTTTGATATCGCCATCTGCTCTATCGACTGTGACTTTATTGATTTTCCTTGCAACAAAACAACACTCGTCCTCCTGTCCAACAACCACACTCTCTCTACAAACGCAAACACACACACAAACACACACACACAATGACAGACTCGGCGCGGTGGAAAGCCACCGTCTACGTTGGTGGTCTCTCACCTCTGGCTGCCACCAACCACGTCCTTGACGCCTTCATCCCGTTTGGTGAGATTGTCGAGGTCAAGGTGCCCAAGAATGACGCACCTAATGCCCAGAGCCCTCACAGGGGATTCGCCTACGTCGAGTATGAGGACAGCGCAGATGCCAAGGAGGCTATTGATAACATGGACCAGTCCGAGCTTTTTGGCAAGGTCCTCAAAGTGTCACCAGCAAAGCCGCCCAAAAGTGCCGATGAGGGACTTGGAAGCAAAACGGCCGTGTGGGAACAGGTACGTCTCCTCTCTCTTCTCCTTCTCTTCTTGACGAGCTCGATTATTTTTTTCATCTACCTGCTTGTTTTTCCACGGCATGACTAATTCGATCTGCAGGAGGGCTGGTTGTCAAAAAATGCTGCCGAGGAGGGCAACGGTGTCGCGGATGATGCAGAGCCTCCGATGGATAGTTCGGTCCCCGATCCCATGCAGGGGCTAGAAGGACTGGATGTCGCGGGACCGCAGCCGCAGTGATGATATCGATTGGGAGCATGCTGTAAAGGATTCTTCTTGAGCATAGCGAATGGCGTCTGGTCTGGGGCATTTCCCCATCTCCGAAATAACCACAGGAAATAGGCGAGATGGCATATCACATTCACATGGTAGCAGTGGTAGTAGCGATAGGCTCCCTGTAATTGTGGCAGGAAAAATAACTTGTTATTTCTGGCTCCTCTCCCTTTGTCACATGTACAGTGTGCTCCTTCTGTCTAGTAGAATAAAACAAAGTAAATAAATGAGCGACAGCTTAGTATATCCTCACCGGACACTTAGTGCTCGCGGCCGCCAGGGCCCTGGCGCTGGAGACGGAGAGTCTTGTCGACGAAGAACTTGCGGCCGCAAGAGTATCCGGCGGCGCAGACGGCGAAGCCAACGACGACGGCTATGAGTCCATGTCAGCATTGTTTAGCAATGGGGGAAGCCTCTGCTTAATAAGAGGAAGGGGGGGGGGGGGATTTACCGAGGGGGTACAGCTCAAGAGGGACCTGCTTGAGCTTGCGAAGACGCTGGGAGATTGTGTGGCCTTGTGTTCTCTCGTCAGTTTCGTCTCGTCGAAGGGGCAATGTGTATATGGTCTGGCAAAATTGAATCGATGTCGTATTCTCAGGGTGGTAGTTCATCATCACATACCGGCCTGGTCCTCCTTCTGTATGGTTTCAAAGAAAAAAAATAGTCGTTAGCCGGTGAACAGATCGGGGGCTGTGAGAAAAAAAAAAGGAGCAACGGCAACTCACGGGCACGGGGCGCATCATGCGCGGGGTCGCGCGGAACATCCTGAGAGCGGCAGTCGAACGCATGATGAATGGAGTGGAGAGGTTTCTCGTGTGTGGTTGAATTGATGGGAGGACTCGAGGTGGACGGTTCGGTAGAAGGGGAAGGGAGAAGTCGCCTGATGACGAAGAGTGATATATTATTTTGGAGCAAAAGGCTCACTCAAGTCTCTCTCCGTCTCCCCTCGGAACAAAGGTGGACAGGTCCTGCTGGCCCAATGACAAGGCCCACAATTTCGGAATCAAATCATCCATGTTATCCTGGTTGCCTTACCGAGCTAATTAGTACCGATTACCAGCGACCACTCCCCCAATCCCCCCCCATAGCCTCCCTCCATAGCCTCAGGCATACACACTTTTTTTTTCTTTTACTGACCAATGCGTCCAATGTCAGGCCACCTGATTCGATCCACTCCCCGTAACCAATTCTAACTTCATCCTGGGGCTCTTCTCTTCCGTCAACAAAACCAGTCTTCCCGTACCTTACCGTACAACCTCCACAACACAACAACTACCCGACCCTCAGTGCACTCAATTGCACCCGACCCCCCTCTCAACCCTGAAAATGTCCGACGAGAACGAGGATGGCCAGGAGCTTGTGACCAAGCCCTTCAAGTTTGTCACTGGTAAGTTTGCGATCCTCCGGGGATGATGAAATATCCCTCTTCCTGACCCCGTAGGGGAAGAAAAAACCACATCATCTCTTCCGTCATTCCGAGGCTAACATTGTCACGCAGCCGGTAAGCCGAAATCCACCACCACTCCCGACGACGATGACTCGACCCGATTCGCCGTGAATTCCGTTGCTGTTCTCTCTTGAAATAGGAGAGACGCAACATCAATCACGCCGACTTTCTTCTGGCCGAGACCCCGTTGATAGCTAACGTGCGCCCCCCCTCCTCCTAGGCACCGACGCCCGTTTCCCCAACGTCAACCAGACCAAGCACTGCTGGCAGAACTACGTCGACTACCACAAGTGCATCACCGCCAAGGGTGAGGACTTCGAGCCTTGCCGCCAGGTACGCATATAGCTCCTCCTAGCCTTTACGGGACCTCCCCGGCCAGACGACCCTCATCATACTGACAACGGCCATAGTTCTGGTTCGCCTACCGCTCGCTGTGCCCTTCCAACTGGTACCAGCGTTGGGATGAGCAGCGTGGTATGTCTTGCATTGTCGAACTTGAGCAAACCCCCCTCTACCCGAGATTTTATCATGCTGACCATTTCACGCAGGGGGTGGTAACTTTCCCGTCAAGCTCGATGCTTAAATAACGCGGCCGACAGTGTGTGGTTGCGTGGGGTGTATAGGAGAGTGGAATTGTATCAATGCACAGGTTTCAATTAGAGTCAGATGTATCAGATGGCTTCAAAATGAATATTTTGATTAAAATGCTATTTACAAGTGCACGTTTCGTGACACGTGAAATGTTGCTCGTACGAGCATTGTATACCGACGACTGTAGAGGTTCCTCATGGCCTGTATATAATATAGCTGAATCTAATAAAGAGCCTGTAAAACGCCTTCGATATTATCTGTATCCTGGTAAACTAGTCTTATTCGTATTCCATGGCATATAAAAAAAGTGCAATTTCAGGAGCTTTAGGATAGAAGGGGCGGTTGCATAGTCCCTTGACATTTTTTGTTGGCAGCTGCAGCTGGAGCACTTTGGCCGGTGAGCAGCCATTGGAATAATAATGCCGCTGGACGTGGCTGGGAAGTATCCGAGTTTTTGTCCAGTGTGGAAGCAGCTGTTGAGGACGGGCCGGGGCGGAGCGGCAAGTGATGCCATGCTAGCAAAGCCATAGTGCGTCGCGCCGACATAGTGACCTGCCTGGCAGTGAAACCCATCGTGTTGCTTCTTAGAAGTAAAGAAAAGAAGAGAAGCTCCAGAAATCGGCACACTATTTTTTGTCGGTCTCCTCATCAGAGCTCATGAACTCATCGTCCTCGTCAAATCCAAAGAAAGCAGGTGCCTTCCCCTTGCCCTTGTCCTGCTTGGCGGGCTCGGAAAGAGGTGTCGATTCCTTGGAGCTGGCTTCATGCTCGTCCTCTTCCGAACTAGAGAGATTCTGGGCATGGCTTGAAGAAGAAGAGGTGTTGGATCCCTCCGAGGTTCCGAGGAGGTTGTCCGTGTAGCTGCCAGCCTTCATGGCGGCGAGGACAGCATCGCGTGTCTTCTCGCTGCTCTCCTCCCTATCCTCTACCCACTTGCCGTCAAGACGTCCCTTGCTTCCAGACTTGATCTCGGCCTCTCGCTTGTCTGCCGTCTCGATGATCTGCTCCCACCTCTTGCGGCGCCTTTCCTTCTCTTTCTTGTCCATATCGGGCTTGATGGCGAGGTACTCCGCCAGCGATTTGGCCTCGTTCACGGTGCGCAGCCGCCGTCCGTCAAGATTTCGGTTGGACCCATGGTCATCCTGGTTCTTCTTCTTCTTGGAGGACATGCGCCCTCCGGCGGCACGCAGCTGAGAGCCGAAACCGCCCTTGCCACCGCAGAGGGGCGTCGCAAGACGCAGAGAGAGGAAGTCATCTTGAGGCGAAGAGAGGTAGTTTGATAGCGGCGCATCGGAGAGCTGCGGAATCTGCTTGTTCGAGAGGGTGGTGAGGATGAGCCTCGAGTCGCATGCCGGCAGTCGTTGGGCGATTTGCCTCCGTAGGTCTGATACTGTCGTTGTTGCTGGGACGGGCAGCGCAAGGGTCGGCGGCAGACCCAGACCGGCGAAGCTGGTCAGGAGAACGTTGATATTGTCCGACGACATCGTTTGCAAGTAATGCGCTCTGTATTCGAACCTCTATTATGGCGACCTGAAATGATGATGACTTTTTTGCCTTGCAAGAGTTGTTGGGGTGGTTTCTTTTGTTTGTTTGCTAGCAACGCCCCCGGGTGGTTGGCTAGTAGTATTACTCGCGACTTTGGGTCTGAAGACAAAAGGGTGGCGCTTGCGCCACAGTTCAGAGAACCCCCGCTTGTAGCCCCATATCTTATCAGCACGTGATACCCAGCCGCAGCCCACACAACAGCCGCCGCACCCTGGCCCGGGTCGAATTTCAACGTAGGGTTTCCGCCCACAAGAAATTCCCAATTTGAGCCCAGGCATCCTCTCATTGATTCGAACAACCCACCACCCACGCAGCATCGACAAGACGACCGACCCAAGCCGCCACGATGCTCATCCCTAAGGCCGACCGCAAGAAGATCCACGAGGTAAATGGCATTCGCAGCGATGATTTCTTTTCTTTCCTCTTCTCTCGGGAGACTCGAAAAAAAAAGCCAACCGAGATCCTTCGTTGTCATTGTTCGTGCGTATTTGCTAACATGATCGAAAAAATAACAGTACCTCTTCCGTGAGGGTGTTCTCGTGGCTCCCAAGGACTTCAACCTCCCCAAGCACCCCGACCTCGACACCAAGAACCTCTTTGTCATCAAGGCCTGCCAGTCGCTCACCTCGCGCGGCTACGTCAAGACCCAGTTCTCCTGGCAATGGTACTACTACACCCTGACCCCCGAGGGACTCGACTACCTCCGCGAGTGGCTTCACCTTCCCGCCGAGATTGTCCCCGCCACCCACATTAAGCAGCAGCGCTCGCACGCTCCTCCCCGTGGCATGCTCGGCGAGGGCGAGCGCGAGAGGAGGCCGTTTGGCCGTGGCCGCGGTGGCGACCGTGGTGACCGTGAGGGTGGATACAGGCGTCGGGATGCTGGCGAGGGCAAGGAGGGTGGTGCTCCCGGGGAGTACGCTCCCCAGTTGTAAGTTTCCATGTCTCCCCCGGATCTTTTTTTCCCCCTCTCTCGACATTGTTGTGTGACCCCTCAACTTCGTTCGACCTTCCTGCTGACAATTTTGGTGTGTTGTAACAGCCGTGGTGGCTTCGGACGTGGCCGTGACCGCGACGGTGCCCCCCCCGCCCCTTCCTCTTAAAGAAACTGGGAACCAAAAAAAATTGAATTGCATTGGTCAAGCCTACTCTCGAGATGCATGGCGATTTATAAAGAAGGATATCGACATGTACTCTTAAACGTGGAGGGAAAAAACAATTCATAACGAGTCGGCTCGTGTGATAAATGATCGGCTACGTGGGGTTCACTGTGGGAGTTTGGAGGTTTAAAATCCTCGGAAAATGATTTGCATCAGGGTCAAAAGATGTTTTGCTCTACATTCTCCGGTCCTGCTTTGGTCCCTCATTGTGAAAAGTTTCTCACAAGGCTCGGCATATATATATGTCTAAACCCCAAAAAAAAAGAGTAGATGTCTTTTTTATGTTCAACTTGGCACCGGGTACTCTTTGTGACTCTGCTATCTACTTGCGAGGCAACCCTTGCCAATTGCTGCCCCGCCACCAACCCTACATATTGGGCGGCAAGTTCGTCGATTTATCTTGATTCTGCAAACCATACGTCTTTTTTGTGTGTACATTGACTTCATTAATCAAGTTCAAGTCCTTTATATGTTTGACCCGCCTAGAAACGCTTTCACATATGCATTCAAGGACCCAAGAGTGCTAATATCCAATATCCTGATTCGGCATGATGGCATCACTCTGCATTGCCATTGCACCAAGCATACCGAAAGTCTCCTCGCCGGCCGCGGCCATGGGCAAATTCCACTCGCCAAAATCTGTAAACTCAGGGGCACCGGTCGCAGAATTCGCCGTGGTGGGGGTGCTGACATCTACGTCGTCCTTTGGCTCATCAAGATTGACTGCGAGAGCGTGTTCAAGACCGCGCAGGATGACGCCTTCTAGGCGGTTGACGGCATACTGCATGGGTTCGGAGCTCTTGCTCATCATGCGCAGCTTCCAGAGATACGAGTTGAGCGTTTCCTCCCAGAAGCTGCGCTCCGAGGAAGACAGGGACGTGACGATCAGGAGGGTGGTGAAGGACCCCAGGAGGGAGAAGAGGTATGGGCTGGTGAAGTACCAAAAGGCCTCAAGGTGGTCTGGGCGCAGCACCGTGACAAAGCCGATTGCATTCTGGGCCGTCTGGAGGGCGAGCTGGCGGACGCCGGCAAGGATGGCTCTGTCGTCGCAGCGGGGTGGGAGGGCGGTGGAGCGTACCAGCCGGCGCAGGACCGTCATCGTCACGCCGTAGTACGATATGTGAAGGAAGCCGTGGAAGCAGAGCTTGCGCTGATATGTGACTTCCATGCCCAGCGACGCGGGGATGCTGGCGTACCAGGCGTTGAGACTGACGAGCAGCGGACGCGCCCGTTCGTGCAATACCACGGTGTCCTGTTCCCGGCTCGTCCTAGCCGTGTAGAAGGTTGACAGGACGGTTGACAGGATCTGCGTCAGCTGCACCATCTTCATGAAGAGGAGTGTGCCCGTGGTGGCGATGGAGCAGTGCTCGTCATCCGGCACCAGCGGCGGCGCCGTGTCATCGTTGAAGCTAGACATCGTGATGTCCGTCACCGCCCAGTCGTCGTCGTGGATGTGCACGGGGCGGCCGTAAGCCAGTGCCGTCCACCTGTCCTGCATGTATAGCGCCCAGCTCAGCCGCTTGCGCAGGTTGCGCTCCCACTGCGGTATGCTCCAGTCGCTCGCGTCCAGGTGCAGTCCCAGACACTGCCCGATGGCTAGGGCCTGGCAGGTGAGACCCCATCTGTACGTGTGGTCCGGGTTTAGGGGGTCCTCAGGCTTGCACTGCAGCAGCAGCAAGGCCGCCTGCACCGAGTACATCCGGGGGCGGTGGTACGATTGCGGTAGGCACTCGGCGAGGATTCTGCGGAGAAGCGTGGCGTCTGGAGGTTGCCGTATCGACAGCTGCGGATCGTACGTCCACCACCGCAGCGAGCACAGATACATGGCCCCCAGGAGACAGGCGGGGATGTTGCGGTGCCCTTGGCTGTAGTAGTGCATGAAAGCATGCTTCGCGATGATGGGGTAGCACGGATGCACGTGGCGCCAGAACAGGTCGATCAGGCTCGGGCCGTGGGGCTTCACGCAGTCCTCGATGCTGTCGGCGCAGGAGTTGCCCCAGCACTCGCTGACGGCCTTGTCGTCGCTGGCCAGGTGAAAGATGAGAGGGTACTCTTGGCCGCCATCCTTCTCCAGCACCCGGCGGACGGCGTGGGTCTCGAGGCTGAACTCGTGCGTCACGGGATTGTAAGGCCTGTGCCGCATGAGGATGGGCTCCATGTCGCTCCCCAGGCCGTACAGCTCGGCGAACTGATCGGGGAGGAAGCCCAGCGTCGGCGGAGAGGGAGGGGCGGTGGACGTCTTGGGATGCCGCACGTCCCAGCGCATCGCCATGGTGGTCACACCCGCCTCCGTGACATGGTAAATAGGCGGGTAAGGCGTATGGGGGGACGACGAGTCGGACAGAGATGCAGAGCTCTTTGCAGGCCCGGTAGTCTGGTTGGGCGTGGTGACGCTGCTGGAGTCTTGGGGTGATATGTGCTGCTGAGGCTTTGGCCCGATGCTGCTGTTGATGGAATCATCGTTTGTATTGCTCTGCTGGTTGGATCTTCCAGAGATAGACGTTCTTCCCGGGGGTTCCTGCTCAAAAGTGCAGACTGTACGTCTCAACTGGCAGTACATGCAGACGCCGTCACCTTCCTTGGTGACGCATCTCGTCTTTCGGCGTCGGCACGCATCGCAGGGTCTGGGGCTTCGACGCTGACGCTTGCGCGGGTTGGTCTCATAGTCTTGAGGCGTAAGGATCTCCATTCCGTGGATATTCCTTTTGAAGATGTCGTGATATTTTTAGAAACAGAATGAATGAATCAAACCATTGTCGCTTGACTGGCTTGTTTAAAGATATGAGATCACAACCTCGGCGATGGGTGCGGGTTGTGTGTGGCTAATACGATAAATCACACTGTGCTAGACACGGCTGGTAACCACGTCACAAGTCGAGGCGTGGCGATGTTGAATCTCAATCTCAATCGAACTATAAATCTTGCACTAAGAGGTAGCATTTTCACCATGCATGTGGGATCGCGTACTTCCGAGATCGAGGTGTGCTGTCTCGCGAGCACCTTGTCTGTACCATGCTCCCGTCTCTATCACTGTTACTACTACTTACCGTATCACCGTATTGATACTGTACGCCCGCACCTCGCTCCATCTCCTCGGCTTGAGAACAAACCTTTTAGTCATGACTTTTTGCCTCACCTAGGAAGTGGTCATGCAGAGACAGCTGCAAAGGTACATGCCCAAGTACAACGGTACCATCTTCGACGAACCAACCGAAGCGCCTAGTCTCAGCTGCTGAGGGGCCGGGGTCTGGTAGTCTGAAGCTTAGTGGCCGCCTGCTGCAAACGATGTCGACCAACCTGCCCCGGAGGATGACAAGGAACTTGATGGCTGCCGTCTGGGACGCACGCCGTCATGCCTCACCAGCTCCGGGCCATCCACCGGCCGAGGTAGATGCATTTCATACTGGCCCCGCCTAGAAGTCGTCGAGTGGCGGGAAGTCGGTGAGCAGGGAGACGACGAAGAGGGGCGACACCGTTGCTGCCCCCGGCCGGCCAGAAGCTTAGGCGCTGGCCGTTGTCGGTGCCATCGGCCTGAAGCACCATGTCGAAGGAGCGGGCTCGAAGGAGTGGGCGTTGCGCTCTTGGACGTTGAACGAGGCGATGACGAGGTCAGCCTGCAGGTCCAGAAGGGTTGGTGACGGCGATCTCCGCGGAGGGCCCCGGCGAGATGATAGAGAGGATAAGACATGCTCCGGCAGAGGCAAAAGAGTCCTCTCTATGAGAGCCTTGCGGAATTCTGGGGCAATGTCTAGGTAGCCAGCCGTATCTGCTGACACTACCCGCCCCGTGCTCAGGTTACCACCCCAGAGCCACTTGCCCTGCTCGTCAACATAGTCGCCCAGACAGCCAAAGTAGATGCGCTCATCTGGTCTGCCAAACCGCGGGCACGACCTGACGGCCTGTCGTCTCCGGCCATTGAGGCTACTGCACGAGCCGTCGCGTGGTATGCGGAGCGGACCTCGGGCTACGCGGTATACGGTGCCCGGGTTGGGTCCCTGGAGTCGCGACGAGTGTACGAGGTACCATTTTACCGGTGGAGGAGAGGGTGAAGAGTCCCGGGCACTCCGGGAAAAACAGGTTGTTGTCGTTGTTGCTGGAGGGGGGGGGGGGGGGGGGGGGTGGTGAAAAAGGATTCGGGTCCACTGCCCAGCTGTCAAGGTTAGCTGATGTGAGGAGGGCGATGCAGCCGCGTGTGCAGAGTGCTGGCCCTGTCGCAGCCGCGTGTCCACCGGCATCCGATACCTCGATCCCGCGTCGTTGTAGAAGAGGTATGGATCGCGGAAGTCGATGCTCTCGAACTTGGAGAGGCCGCTACCGCTGCCGCCTTCCTCGTACAAGCTAATCATCTTTGCAGGGCCGTCGACTCGGTCGGCAGGATCGCTTGCTTGCCGTCCTGAACTGTGCTGTATCCGGTGTAAAAGATGTTCATATTCCCGTTCGCGCCAATGATGGTAGGTCCCGTCCGGAAACCATCAGCATCCGGGTCTGAGGACCGGCTCGGGATCCCACGCCTAGTCAACAAGACTGGCTGGCTCGATGCGTGACCGGCCCGACCTCAGACGAGGCGGGGTGGTATTGTTGTGGATGGGGGCCGTGGTGAGGTGGAATATTTGGTAAGTGCCGTCGATAAGGATGGGGATTCCGTCTGCCGTTGCCTGTGACTGTGAAGACCGACTGCATGTGGTGTCCTGTTGGGCCGGAACAGATCCTATGGGGGACAGCTTAGAGCGGTTAGAATGTTAATGAGTTACAACCGCCGATGGTCTCCACGACATTCCAAAACGGGGAATCAAGGTGGAGTCTTCCCCGTAGATCCGGGGTAATGAGGAGAAAGGGGGGAAAGCAGGCATTGAAGCTGATCGGTCTACAGCTCCAGGTTTCGATAAAAAAAAGGAACGGTGCCAGTCTATAATTGCCCTTATACTTCTGCGTCGTGATGTCACCAATCGATGTCGTCCGGCCCTTCGTGGAAAACCTCTATAAGTCAAACGTCATGACYKRATAGTACATACGACCACAGCCAGTGGAAAATACGGGGTCCCGTCCGCTCCCCCAGAGTCAAGCCGCTGAGCGGTGGATTAGTAGTTGGGTCGGTGACGACCAGCGAATACCCGCTGTTGTATGTTTTTTTTTCCACAATTTTTTATTTTCCCCTGCTTTCACATAGTAAGCAATATAAACCGAATTTTCACCACTTATTATCACATACGACCATAGCCAGTGGAAAATACGGGGTCCCGTCCGCTCCCCCAGAGTCAAGCCGCTGAGCGGTGGATTAGTAGTTGGGTCGGTGACGACCAGCGAATACCCGCTGTTGTATGTTTTTTTTTCCACAATTTTTTATTTTCCCCTGCTTTCACATAGTAAGCAATATAAACCGAATTTTCACCACTTATTATCACATACGACCTCTTCTCACTTATACCCTCCCTCCCATCAAGACCAGGTAAGGCAACGATGACTGTCGCTAGGTATCCCTACTTCTGGCTCTTTTGCGGCTTCGCAGCACTGGAGCTCGTCTCCACGACTTAGATGGGAGTGATTTAGATGGCGTATCTATCCTCGGTACGCTTCGAGAATGGGATTAGTCCGGCTGACTAGGGATTGACGTTACTGCTCTCTAGATGTGTCCTCGTACGCTACTCTGGCGAGCGCGATGCCGACGGGCAATACGCTGTCCTTGCCGTCGGACCTGTTCTATCACGAGATATATGGATACATTTTGATGAGCCGGTTGCGTCTCTGATGGCGACGCCCCTGAACGACTGCATGGGTCGTAAGCCCGTCTTCAGTCTGAGTGCTCTGACAGAACTGACCCTACATCCATCCCCTATATTCCCTATATTTTAGTAGTTGACCCTTCTAGGTAGGGTCGCCCGAACCCGCCCCCCCCCCCCCAATTGGGGGGAAGGAGGGTCACCTGACGTAGGGAGTAGTGTAGGGGGATTTCTAAAGAAGAAATGATTCTAAAATATTTACAATGTGCGATGTTCAAAACCACAACTGAACTATAGCAGCAGCCAACTATCAACGACAGCATGAGAGGACTGGGATTGACATGATATTAGTAGGGTCAGGCGAACCCCCCCCTCTAATGGGGTCGGGACGACTCTACGGAGTACTTAGAGGGGTCAAGTCAAGTAAAATACAGGGATGTTGGGTTAGTCGCTAGTTGCTGCCAGGGGAGGGTGGTAGGGTTAGTGTTAGTTTGTCAGAGCGGTCTTGTTTCCTGGTCTGCTTCGTTAAGGTGGTATAGCACCGCCACAGAATGTATTAACAGCCACAGACATCAGCCACAGAATCGGGACTCTCGTACTCACGAGCATCCTTCTCTTCTTTTCTTGTTTTCTTCCTGCTTTTCATTTTAATTCATTAGAATGTAAAGCTGTAGTGTTCTTTCCTTTCCCTGAGACGTTCACCACCAGGATTTATTGAGGTGTCGTTTTCGTTTGATGAAATTTGCCGTCAGATGTTTTGTTCTCTCTTCCTAGTATAGGCCACAAGAGGGCATCTTCCTTTTTTTTTCTTTCTAATCTACCACTCGCTCCCCTCTCCTCCGACAGAGATCATCATCGTATTACTAAAACCTGAGATAAGAAATGCAGCCGTCATGGTTCCTCCAAGGAAAAGACCGGCAAGACTCCCGGCCAACGGACCCCTGGCCACGGGGACATGCATGACCTGCGGCACCCTCCTGAGCTGGCCCGCCACAGCCGACCAGAGCGGCCTCATCAAGTGTAGCGTCTGCATCACCCTCAACCGAGTCGTTACCCTGAGCGAATGGAACCTTCTACATAGTGGCAGGAAGTATCCTGGTTTGTCTAGAATACATTCCGTGGAAGCCTCAGCGCGAAATGCAGCGTGTTACTGACATGGTTGTGCACAGTTGGGTCTCTGTCTGCTGAGCGCACCCAGGAACTTGTCGATGATTGTCTAAGGAAATGGGCTCTGGAGACGGTTCTGCACGAGGAAGATACATTTGCTAAGGAGGAATCATCGTACACCTCTCCTCAAGGAGCCTTCAAACCGGTGCAGGATTACCTCACTGCGGGCTTTAGCTCATTCGAGGCTGTGAACTCGTCCTTTTCTCTCCCGACAGACACTCGTGAAATCGAAGCAAGTTTGCAGTCTCTGGACCTGCCTTTGCCAGAGCCAGCAGAGCGATCATCTCTCTTGGAGTCGCCGATGATCGACTGGGACCACCTTGCCAGGTGGTTCGACTTAGTCGTATACCCCGCCAACAGATGGCCGGTGGTCTTGGAGGAGGTCTCCCGAAGGGCAGGCCATCGCCGTCCAACAGAGGATGAGCTGCAGTCGGCATACCGACATGTCATACAGGCGCAGGGCCATCTGCGGGAAGCGCTCATCAAGGCCACCACCAGCCTCCTGAAGAAGCCGGGGGGCAGGTTCTCAAAACCAGAGGAATTGAGAGCCTTTCTCATCATTATCGAGAACCCGATTCTGCATCTCAAAGACCGACGTGACAGCGAGGTCGCAAATCCGCCCGCTCTGTCCGGGCCGCTATCCGGAAGCCACTCTGGCCTCATCAAGCGTATCGTGGGACTTATCCACAACCTACCCCAGCACCTCAACCTTCAACTCATCCACTGGTGGTCGAGGTACGATGCACAGCGCTTCGCCAGGACAAAGGATCTCGCCTCGGGGTTTCTCAGCTACAGGCTCCTGCGACAGGAAGCCAACAGACGCGGCCTCGGGGCCGAGGCCATGCCCCGGCTCGTCTCAGAACTCCAGTTCCGCCGCTCGGATGTGGAGCTCGAAGACGGGATCTCCCCAACGTCCGGGACACGGAGGAGACGTCAAGGGGCCAAGGAGACGAGCTACCGTGATGACTGGCAGATACGCGCAGCATGCCACGTCTTGGGCCTGCTCTTCGACGCCAACAAGAAGTCCTACGGTACCAAGTCAGGGGTTCCCAAGCTGGCAGACGCCCGAAGCGGCCGGTTCCTCCCCGTGAGCGACTTCTATAATTCGCTGGCCGACTACGCCGAGGTCCACGCCGACTTCCACGGATGGGGCCAGGGGAAATCTTTCTCGCTGTCTCAATATCCATTTCTGTTGAGTATATGGGCCAAGGCGCAGATGGCTAAGCAGGATGTGAGCCGACAGATGGAGCAAGCCTCCGTGGGTCACATACTGTCCGGTACCGGCAGGTTTCTCACGCTCAACGTCAGACGTGACTGCCTCGCAGACGACAGCCTGACGGAGATCGGCACAGCCCTAGGGGGTGAGACGACCCAAGGAATGAGTAGAGCTCTGCGCATCAAGTTCGACGGCGAAGAGGGTATCGACGGCGGCGGTCCTCGCAAGGAGTGGTTCATCCTCGTCACTAAAGAGGTCTTTGACCCCCGTACAGGTATATTCCTCTATGCCGAGGACTCGCAGCACTGCTACTTCAACCACTCCTACGCCAGCGAAGAAGACGCGGAACTGTACTTCAACATCGGCGCCACCCTGGGACTGGCCATTGCCAACTCGACAGTCCTGGACCTCCCTTTACCACCCTTCATGTTCCGCAAGCTTGTAGCGGAAGCCCCTGACTGGTGCCCAGCCAACCATTTTACCGGCGCCGGAAAGCCCCTTGCATATTCCTTGGACGACCTGGCTGAGTATCGGCCCCAGCTGGCCAGCGGACTATCGCAGCTCCTGGAGTACCAGGGCGACGATGTGGAGCAGGCCTTCTCTCTAGACTTCGTCATCGACGTCGAAAATTACGACGGAACTACAGTCCGCGTACCGCTCTGTGCAGACGGCGAGAACACGCCCGTCACCAGCGCCAACCGGCAGGAATACGTCAAATGCTACGTGAACTATCTCCTACGCGACTCAGTGCAGGTGCAGTTCACCGCCTTCGCAGAGGGCTTCTACAGGGCTTCCCCGGCGCGTACGGCCGCACTCTTCGGGCCCGATGAGCTCGACCTCCTCCTGCGCGGGTCGGACGAACCCCTGGACATCGCCAGCCTCAGAAGAACAGCCGACTACGAAGGCTGGGGCACGGCCGACCCCGACGATGGAAGCGAGCAGCTGGTGGGCTGGTTCTGGGAGGTATTTGGGGAAGCCTCGCCGAGCGATCAGCGGAGACTGCTCTCGTTCGTCACGGGAAGCGACAGGATACCGTCAGTCGGTGCAGCCGTGGCGCCGCTGCGCATCTCGTGCCTCGGCGATGAGACGGACAGGTACCCCGTCGCCAGGACGTGTTTCAACCTCCTGTCTCTGCATAGGTATGAGACGAGGGAGAAGCTAGAGAGCATGCTGTGGAGGGCGGTATATGACAGCGAAGGCTTTGGTCTTGCCTAGCAGCCCCCACTGAGAACACATGTAGAAAGAAAGGAGGGGGACGGGAAAAGGAATAGTGATGCAAAAAAACAAACAAAAACCAAGAATGAACCAATATATGATGTGGTTCTACTAATACAGAAAATGCTGCACTCCCTTCGGTTTTTGTCACCAGGCCAGTGATTACATATAATACAGAGATTTTCGAATTTTTCTTTTTGTCGCGTTCGTCCTTCCACACTCGACAAACACTTCTCCCCCGAAAACGTCGTTTAGTCGGTCATGCCGCCGGCCTCGCGGGCACGCCTCAGCATGTCAGCCTCCCTCTTCTTCTCGGCCCTGACTCCAGCAAGGTACTGTCTGTCGTACTCGCTCTGCTTCTTGAGGCGCTCGAGGTCCTGGATCTCAGCCAGCTCAGCCTCGGTGGGCTTGAGGGGCACGGCGCGAGTCTCGGCGAGGAAGTACTCGAGGATCTGGGCGGAGTGTTTGTTCTGCATGTCGATCTCGACGACGCGCTCCCCCGGGCCCGGGGGCTGGGCCTTGGACAGGCCGGAGCCCGAAGAGGCGGGCTGGGCTGCCACGGTGGACTGGTCGGACGGGGAGGAGGCTTCGCCGTCGCGGAGGTAGATGGTCATCTTGGGGGCCGTCTCGTTCTGTCGGTGACGGTTGACAATCATGGGGATCGAAGGGTTGTGATACTTGAGACGGGGGAGGTATTCCCTCCAGAACTTCCTGCCATCGTCTCTCCGTCAGCGTCGGAGGAAGGGGAGAGGGGAGGGGAGGGGAGGGGGGCAAAAGGCAGGTAGGGCGTACCTAGGTCCCATGTGGCCATTGCGCAGAGCGTGGGCAAAGTCCATGTGTATACGAGTGACCTCGGAGGGAAGGACAGCAGCGCCGGGCCCGCATTGGAGGTTGATGAGCTGGAGAGTGTTAGTTATTCGTGCGAGGTTCAAGCGCATCGTAAGGGGAGATGGTACATACGGCCTATTGATGGGAGAGAATAGTCAGCACTGTTTTCTTTGTATATGAATGAAAAGCGAGGGGATGAAAAGGGGTAGCAATGTAGAAAAAAAAAATTGAAAAATTCATACCTTCCTCAGCTTGTTCCATCGAATACCTAATGTCCTCATTGTGAGAGTTTTGGTTGAAGTTGCTTGTGTTGATCACGACGCTGGAATTGGAAGATCTTGCGTTTGACGGGAAAATCCAAGGCGGAGAGACCCCTGCAACCATTGGGATGGGCGGAACGGCAGCCTGGTTCATCCGGCCGCAAAATCGAAGTCTCTAGTAGTGGCCCATGGGGACGCCAACATACGCGACTTCACGTCACATTCTGGGGATCCTTTTTTATATATAATATATATATTTTAATGACAGGTTGAACCACTCTTCCTTCTTCTCCTCCTCTTCCTGCAAAGCACTCTTCTACGGATACAGCGGAGGAGTCATGCACCGGGCAGTTTCTGCGCGATGGCTTTCTCGAGCTCTTCGCATCCGTGAGGGGCCGTCTCTCTTGTCCACGGCCCCCCCTACATTTCTATGCCCAGCCGTCGCCTTTCACGCAAGCAGCGGTACCAGCAGAACATGTCTCGCCGCGACTCCTGCCCAACGGCGCAGGTTGCATATCGAGGCGACCTCCACCGAACAAGCCGTTGACGATCCGACCCCTGGGACTGCTGGAGAGCCTGAGGTGCAGTCAGTATCCGCGCCGTTACCACGTCGCAAACTTCCCGTCACCTGTGCGGGATGCGGTGCCCTCAGCCAGACACACGACGAGAAGCAGCTCGGATTCTACAACGTCAAGGGTAAACGAGTGCAAAAGTGGCTCCGACCGGAGAAGCAGCTGTCGGCAAAGGAGAAGAAGAGCCAGGAAGACCATGTCGTCAGCACGGCCCTCTCAACGCTGGGCGCTGAGGAGCTCGAGGCCCTGGGCATCAACCCGTCTCGACTTGAGGCAGGAGAACTCCCCGGCCAGCACGATGGCGAGGAATCCAGCGTCATCGGAGAGCAAGCCGGGGGGAAGCCTCCTGTGTGTGAGCGCTGCCACAGCCTGAGCCACCACGGCCTGCACGGGAGCGCGAGCGCCGACGTGGTCATGTACCATCCCACCGTAGAGTCCCTGCGCGAGACGATTGAGGAGTCCCCCCACCGGTACAACCACATCTACCACATCATCGACGCGGCCGACTTCCCCATGTCGCTGATCCCGCGACTCAACGTGCTCCTGGGCGACATCCCCCTGCGCACGCGCAACCGCCGCTCGCGCGCCCACAAGTACATGAAGGACCGCCAGATCGAGATGAGCTTCGTCATCACGCGCGGCGACCTGCTGGGCCCCACCAAGGAGAAGGTCGACAACATGATGCCGTACCTGCGCGATGTGATGCGCGACGCCCTGGGTCGGCTGGGCGGACGAATTCGTCTGGGGAACTTGCGCTGCGTGAGCGCCAAGCGCTCTTGGTGGACGCACCAGCTCAAGGAGGATGTCTGGAAGCGCGGCGGTGCCGGGTGGATGGTCGGCAAGGTCAATGTCGGCAAGAGCCAGCTGTTTGAAGCCATCTACCCCAAAGGCAGGATGAGCTTGCCCGCGCCGGCGGCCAGGAGGGATGGCGAACACGGCGTCTCCGTGTACCCCCGTGAGGAGCAGCTCCTGCCACCCCCGGCGAATGAAGCGTACGGGGACGACGCAGACGAACTCTATGTCTCCAGCCTGCTGCCTCCGCTCCAGCCGGCCCGGCAGTATCCCGACATGCCCATGGTATCCGACCTCCCGGGCACCACTGCGTCGCCCATCCGCATCCCTTTCGGCAACAAGAAGGGCGAGCTGGTCGATCTCCCTGGCCTGGCCCGCAGCGACTTGGAGCTGTTCGTCAAGCCGGAGCACAGGAAGTCTCTCGTCATGAAGAGCCGCATCGTCCCGGAGCAGCTGTCCTTTACCTCGACGCACTCGCTCCTCCTCGGCGGCGGGCTGATCCGCATCACCCCCCGCACCCCCGACGTCACCTTCCTCGTGTACAACTTCACCCCACTCGACGAGCACGTCACCAGCACGGTCAAGGCCATCGACTTCCAGAACCAGACGCGCGTGTCGTCCGGCGTGGAAAACTTGTCCCTTCCCGGGATCGGCGACAGGATGCTCCATGCGGGGACCTTCCAGCTCAAATACGACGTCACCAAGGGTCGTGCCGGTCCGCTGACGAGGAAGGCAGCCGTCGGCTTGAAGGTAGAGAACCTGCCCTTTCGCGTCTTGTCTGTCGACATCCTCATCGAGGGGGTGGGATACGTCGAGGTTGTAGCGCAGGTCCGCGCCAAGGACCTGCAGCGGAGATCGTCTTCAAGCCTTCCTCCCCCTCGGGAAGTTGAAGAAGAAAACGAGGAGGAGGAGAAGGACCCGTTTGCTGCCATGGCGAGCCAGCGTCGCGATGCAAGCGGTGCTGCCCCCCTCCCAGCGAGGCGGGAGCCGAAGCCGAAGCCGCAGCACAACATCGATGAGCAGCTGGGCGAGCCTGACTGGCCGGCCGTCGACGTCTTTTCACCTGAGGGTCGTTTCGTGGGCTCTCGCATGCCGATTGAGGGATGGCTGAATAACAAGCCGCTCGTCAAGCCGGAGCACAAGAGGAGTCGCCCGAGAAAGAGTATGAGAGGGCAGAAGAAGATGGAGAAGATGGAGAAGAGAGCGGCTTGAGAATTAGGTACTCTCTCTCATCATCATCATCATCATCAAAACTGTATCATATTACATGTATATGACCGAGAGAGAAAGGGTGCATTTACCTTGGGCGTTGCATTGGAGCACATGATAGAAAATCGAACATTTGTAACATTAGCTACCTATTTACTATTACACCCTAAAACGACTGTAACGATATTTACTTGAAAACTAAGACCAAACCACTTCTAGCAGCGAAAGATTATATCTTCAACAGTGATGACGACGACGACGACGATGGCGATGGCGATGGTGATCTACTGTCTGCTGCTGCTGCTGCTGATGTCACGAGCACCTAAAGTATGGGGGTTTCGGCAGCTTGAAGCTAATCCATTTATAGCTGGGAGGGGCGAAAACTGACGGGTAGACGGGCGATTATTTACGACAGTATTATTCTCTGCCTCCCGAACGGATGCGAGAAGAACTGTCGTTTCTCCCATGACAAACCACCGCAGCCACGATAAACAACGCTTTCATTCCCCCTCGAAAACGCACTTGTTCTCTCGCTTCTTTCGTCATCGTCACCCCCGACACTATCTGCCACGGTCAAGCAATCCACACAGCCGGCCCGACCATGTCGCAACGACGAGGAGAGCGGCCCGACCAAGCCCGAGGCACACAGACGACGACAGAGCATCAGAATGAAGACCAACCAGGGCAGCAGCAGCAGCAGCAGCAGCAGCAGCAGCAGTCGAGAGTCCTTCGCCTCCGCGGGGCCAGGCCCTCCAACGACCACTCGGTAAGGTGGGCAGAGGATGTGGTGGACAATGAAGGGCTAGGACGCAAGAGTTCCAAAGGTATACACACACACCCCCCACTATGGCATGGATGAGGGGAGATGATGGGGAGCTGACAATATGTGTGATCGCACCGAAACAGTCTGCTGCATATACCATCGGCCAAAACCAGTTGATGAATCGAGCGACGAGTCGTCGTCCTCGTCCGACGACGATTCTTCCTCCGGAGACGACCACCACCAGGAACCTCATCACCACGGCAAGGGTAAAGGGAAAGGGAATGATGACGCCTGCGGCGGACATAGCCACGGGAAGAAGAAGCCGCCCAAGCAGAACAGGGCGCCGAGTCCGAACGCGTATGAGAAGGTGCCCAAACCGAAACCGAAAGAGCCGACCGGGGGGGTGGGCAAGTAGAAATGGTCCTTTGACTAGCAGGTCTATCCTTCTCTTTCTTTCCCTTCCTTTGTTGCCTTGATGGCAGGCCGCGCCATATTACGAGACGAAGACTCGCACGACTTTACGACGAGGGGGTATCATGGTATTATCACTACTATTACATACTTGCCATACAAATATTGAATGTCCTCCTCCTCCCTTACGGTGCCTCCTCTCCCTTGTTCCTACTCTGGACGACGAAGAACCTCCCGGCCCGCCTCGAAGCCGTAGACAGTGCATCCCAATCCTCCGCCTCATTCCTCTTCCCCCGCGTGTCGACGACCCGCCGCCTGGGCCGCTGGTAGTGCCCCACGCGCACCTCGTCTTCCAGCAGGGCCCCCAGCCTGTCCATGTCGACAGTGGCCTCGCGCGTGGCCTGGTCCGTCTCATCGCGCACGGCGCGCAGGGGTTCCACGCCCGTGGTGTCGACGCGCTGAACGGACCGGACAAAGTGCAGCTGGCTCTGGAGCGTCGAGATCATGGCCTGCTCGTCGGATGGGGACTTTGGGAGCGGCAGGGCGCACAGTCGGAGGAGATGGTGCAGCTTAGAGGGCGTGATGATCTCATCCTTCTGACTGTTGGAGGAGGATTCGGGTATGAGCGATCGGACGGACCATGTTGGTCGGGAGAGCATGTGACGTGGTGTGATGGGTGTTGAGCTAGAAGAGGACATGGAGCGGAGAAGGCGCCATCTCCCCGGGACGACGGCCAGACGACGGCAGCTGGTGCAGAGAGACATTGCAGTGTAAATGTTAGAATTCAGACTTTGGGGATCAGGAGAGAAGCAGTAGAGAAGATGGTCGACGGTTGGGATAGAAAGAAGGAGAGGGATGGCAGCAGAAAAAAAAACCCCGTTGATCTAATCCCCGGTTACCCTGCGCGTAGCACTGGGGGGGGGGGGGGATAAGTGGGTCAGCGTAGTTGGCGTCATAACGCCTTGCACCCTTCGTCAGCCTGAGACAGTGAGAGCTTCCCTCCCCCACATCAACCGCTCAACCCAACCGACGACGAACGAACGACCTTCTTGTTCCTTCTCGATACCCTCATCGTAACCATTCACCAGACTTGACCTTCTCCATCGCTACTCTGCCCGTCATGTCGCAGGATCCTCGCGCCCTGCTCCAAAAGGTAAAGAGACAAGACAAAAAAACGATACATCACGAACCTCTCTTTCTCTCTCTCACGAACCCCTCCTCTCCCCCCCCCCCCCCCCCCCATTATATCCACATCTACACTACAGGCAGGTAAATGCGTTTAATATAAAAAAAACTGACCTTTCTTCTCTCTACTGTTCAGACTCCGCGGCTGGTCAAGCTTTCGAAAGGGCCGCCGACATTTACAACAAGAACCTCAACGAGCCCGACGATGCCGCCAACGTCCTTGTAGATGCCTTCAAGGCTTACCGCAAGGAGGAGCCGCAAAAGGCTATCCGTTGCGTCGACTACGCCATCGAGCGTTACTGCGCAAAGGGGAACTTCCGCCGCGCTGCCGGCCACAAGGAGGCCATTGGTGAGATCTACGAGCAGGACCTGGGCGACACCAAGAGTGCCATCGACGCCTACGAAGCAGCTGCTAGCTGGTACGAAGGTGACAATGCTACAGCGTAGGTTTCTTTCTTTCCTTCTCTTCTTCATCTTTCTCCTACTCTTCTGCTTCTTCTTATTCCCGATCACATAATTACCCCACAAAGCTTTGGATTGATCCT
This sequence comes from Geosmithia morbida, assembly GCF_012550715.1. NCBI lineage: Eukaryota > Fungi > Ascomycota > Sordariomycetes > Hypocreales > Bionectriaceae > Geosmithia > Geosmithia morbida. The sequence goes on from NW_023336191.1 coordinate 105,731, forward strand.
CTCTGACTCGTGCACAACAGCCTTGCCAACAAGCTCTGGCTCAAGGTCGCCGACGTCGCCGCCCTAGAGGGTGACTACTACAAGGCCATCGGCAACTACGAAAAGGTGGCTGAGGTTTCCATCAACAACAACCTGATGAAGTACAGCGTGAAGGAATACTTCTTCAAGGCTGGCATCTGCCACCTTGCCAATGGCGACCTGGTGGCCGCCCAGCGTGCCCTCGAGCACTACCGCGAGATGGACCCTACCTTTGGCGCCCAGCGCGAGTTCGCCCTCCTCACCGACCTATGCGCCGCCATCGAGGCTCGCAAAGAAGACCAATTCACCGACAACCTCTTCAAGTTTGACCAGATCAGCAAGCTCGACAAATGGAAGACGACGCTGCTCGTCCGAGTCAAGAATACGATTGGCGCCGGTGACGATGATTTCGCCCCTAGTGGTGGTGTCGACCCCGTCGATGATGATGATGATGAGTTTGCCTAAATGTTGTTGTTGTTATTGTTGCTTTTGTTTACCTCTCTTTCTTGACCTAACCCTCATATGTTCATCTTTGTCCTCTTTTTTTTTTTTTTTTTTTTTTTTTTTTTTTTTGGTTTTTGACATCACACGGGAATCACAACACAAATTAGCATGTAGATACTCAACTTTGTTCTTTCCACTTTCCTCTTCATGCTTATTACGTTCTCTTGTTATTATTGGAGTGAATGGAGTAGAATTTCTTTTGGCCTTTGGGACGTCAATACCAATGGTATGATTGGTGTCTCGTATGCCATGAACATCAACAATAGCAACTAGACTATCCCTTCATACCTATCCCCTTCCCCTCAAAGAAGCAATCTACGGGCGCCACGTATCGCTCTGAGAAGCAGTCGATGAGCAACCGGTGGCAACGGTGTAGGCGCGGTTCGCGCCAGTCTCCCAGGTGACCGCACCGTTCGAGGCGACGTTGATGTACTTGTACTGGAGCGACTCCCCGGGCAGGAGGTTGACGGTCCCCTTCCAGACAGGGTTGGAGGCGGTGTAGTCGGAGGCGCTGAGGGCGACGGCCTTGGAAGTGTCCCAGCTACCGAGCTCGGCAGAGTTTCCGGAGATCTTGACGGTCTGGCCGTACTGGGTCGCGGCCTTGACGGTGAAGGTGACGGCGACGGCGGTAGCCTGGACGCACGAGGTGGAGGTGGCCTTGGTAGAAGTGGCGGTGGTGGCGGTGGTGGTGGCAGTGCCGGCGGTGGTACCAGTGGCAGTGCCGGTGGCGGTCAGGCTTCCGGGGAAGGTGGTGACCGTGGCGGAGGTGTATGATCCGACGGCGGTGGACTTTTGGCACGACGCGGGCAGGACGATGTCGGGCTGGCTGGCCCAGGAGGGGGGCACAGTTCCCGCGCGGCGGGCGACGGCGGTCAGGAAGGCGGAGTAGGACCAGGTGAGGTGCTCTGCGGAGGTGGGGGTGCCGTCGCTCTTGGAGTACTGCTCGGCCAGGGCGCCGTCGGTACCGGCGTAGGTGGAGACGACCTCGACGAAGCCGTCGGCGTAGGTGGAGACGGCGTCGACGAGGCCGTCGAAGGTGGTGGAGCCGGACAGGTATGTGCCCGCGGCGGTGGAGGGGGCTAGGTCCTGGAAGAAGGGGAGCGACAGCGACGTCACGGTGATGTAGCCCTGGGCCTTCCACACGTACACGGCGTCGTACAGCTGCTCGGCCACGGACAGGGTGTTGAGGTACCACGGGTTGCCGTCGTAGTAGACGTCCTCGGAGTAGCGGCCCACGGCGATGGCCTGGCCGGTGGCGATGCCGCTGTTGATGGCGTAGCCGCGGAACGAGCTGACCACCAGCCGGAGGTTGGACAGGGCCCGGTCGCTGCAGGGCTGGAAGGAGGTCGAGTCGCAGCCTAGGGCGGGGTCGAAGGTGTGGATCGAGGCCAGGACCGTGTTGGTGTCCTTTCCTGTGCGGCCGTCGTTGACGTTGACTGTTTCGTGTCAGAGGACGGTCTGTCCCCGGGGGGTGATGGAGGATATTCGTATGCAGGGTTCGTGCGAAGACTTACTGTTGGCGTCAACGTATCCCTGCTCGGGAATCCAGAAGGTCTGGAGGAAGCAGAGGATCTGCGGGGCAATGCTGGAGTACTTGGAGCTGGCGGTGGTCTGGCCAAGGGTCGAAGCCAGAGAGGCACCCTCGACAAGGGCTACGTAGAAGAATGGTTGAGAGATGGTTAGCCGTCATGTATGTCTTCACTTCCGGGGGGATATACATGGGACATACCCCTCCACTGACTGGCCGTGGTGAAGAAGGAGCTGCCGTTGACCTCCTCCCACAGGTCGAAACCGGTGTTGTTCCTATAGTTTTGTCGCCGTCAGACAAGGCACGACATTGCCGAAGAGGAGAGGGGATGGAATGACCTACCAGTACTGAGCAACGTATTCGAGATCGTTGCGGGCTACGGGCCAGACGACCTCGCTGGCGGTGGACTCGTAGCCATTGTCGATGAGCCACTTGGCGTAGGAGACCAGGGCAATGGCCCGGAGGGCAGGACCATCGTGCTGGGGGCGACCTTTTGTACTCTGTCAGTTTTGGATTTCGAGGATGCGTAACATATCCATACATGTGTGTGCGTATGTGTATGTGTGCGTGTGTGCGTATGTGTGTGTGTGTGTGTGTGTGTGTGTAGGGCTGGAGGAGGGGAGATGACATACCCCAAGAGCCAGTAAACTGAGTCAGGTCAACGTTGAACTTGGGCTCACCGAGACCGGAGCCACCAGAGAGGGAGCCGGAAGGGTTGGAGACACCCTGGAGCTTGGCCTGAGAGATGACGTACTCCTGGATGTGGCCCTGCAAGGTGCTGTCGTAGGAGCTGGTGAAGCTGTCTACGACGCCCTTGAGGACGAGGCCGGCATCTCTGGTCCAGGTGTAAAAGTCTATGAGGGGACGTGTCGGTCAATCAAACAGTGGTTGATGATGCACGTACCAGCATTCTAGAGAAAAG
>NW_023336191.1:108862-110050 GCF_012550715.1 Geosmithia morbida
GGGGGGGGGGGGACTCACAATCGGGGTCGCTCTTGGAGGGAGAGGCGATGACTACACCGGCCAAGGCGCCAGAAGCAGCACATCCATCGGCACCAAAGTTGCAGAGGAGACGCTCGTAGGCGTAGGGAGTCTCGGACTCGATGAAGCTATCGACGGACCTCTTGAGGATGTTGGCGCGGCTGGCAGGGCCTCGCTCCGGACGACCGAGGACGGTCTGGAGGAGAGCAGATCCCACCAGGAAGGCGGTGGAGAGGAGCTGCATCGTTGGGGACGATGATGATTCAGCTGCTACAGAGGAAGAGGAGGATGCCAAGGACGAGTTGAGAGACGCGATGGATGAAGAGGAGGAGTAGGAGGAGACCATGGTTTCTGGAAACTGGCAGGTTACGGCATATATACGAGTATATATAGTTTTTCTCTCTCTTTCTTTTCTTGTCTTGGCTAAATCGATCTCGGCTTGTTGGTTGAGGAGCCGAGACGGCAACGACCCATGGACGATGCCGAGTAGAGAAACATACGATATTTGCCAGGTGACGAGGGGTACCTATGCACATACTGTAAGTGTCGGCTTCTTCTAGCCACGATGATGAGATTGAAGCCTGAGAGGTTCAGCCCCCCACCCCCATGGGGATCATCAGGGTGAGGGTGAGGGGTACATCAGGTTTAAACTGGACGCCAAGGAAGAGGACTACGGGACATCCATACGATAAAGGGCCGACTATCTTTCTCGTTTCTCTCTCTCCCTGTCCCTCCTCGATAGGTCTCAGGAAGGGGAGGGGGAGGAGGGGGGGTGAGAGAGCTTACAGGTAATACAGCTCAGAGAGAGGGAGAGGGGGAGGAAATGCAAGACGATGACGGCCTCGGCCACACCAGAAAGCTTTCCCTGCCAGTGAGTGGGGAGGAGAGAAGGGGAAAGGTGGGGTGTGGGTGCAAGGAGGGAAGCAGAAGAAGAATTCGGTCGGGCCCGACGGGTGATGATGATGATGTCCGTGTGAGCGTGAGCGGGTGCTGACAGAAGAAGAGTAGTCAAACCCCGCACTCCACTAATAAGCCGGTGGTTGTCAGTGTCAAATAGTTTCAGTTTAAGAGAGGATGAGGGGTTATCTCGGTTCCCTCCTTGTTTTCCGGATGAGCGAGGAATAGAGGATACGAGGTAATACAGGCACAGAGTATTGGGGGGGGGGGGGG
>NW_023336191.1:110060-125491 GCF_012550715.1 Geosmithia morbida
GGGGGGGGGGGGGTACAGGATGTGACCGGTATTATCGTGACCATGATGACCTCGGAGGAGGAGGAGGTGGACTCTCTCGTCGGACCGGCACTTGGACTCGTCGACCCATGGGCCCATGGGGGAAAGCGCCGCTAGAGATCGAGAGGGTCGCCCCCAGTTTATGATATGCATGGCTGGGCGGTCCCAAGCATGGAGCATGGATCGTGGCCCCCTAGTGCTGCAGCAGTTCCATCCCCGTTCGTGGCTAGTATTATTATTATTATTATTATATTACTACTTCTCCCCAGTTCCCCCAGGTACCAATGACCCATCTCCTCAATGGATCGTTGGGAGTAACAAACCGAAGAATCACACCGTCTTGCTCGTACGATACGAGTAGACTCGCGCATAGCCTTCAGGTCCTGCCTCTCTCTACAAAAGGAACATACACGTGAACATCCCCATCCCACGGCTGTATCCGAGACTGCCGCTGGTCTCTCGCCGTCTTCCCCATCTCGTGTCTCTCCAATAAACAGAAGATGTCGCCGTCTTCAGCATGTCTTCGGTCCGACGACACCCTGCAGGTGGAACGTGGTAATAATAATGGCGTGCAGATGGATACTCACCAGTCCTCTCCCATACGGAGGCAAGCCTCGCAGAAACGCGACAATGAGCTCCCCCCCGGCGATGTGATCACCAATCGGATAATCATTGTCATGACATCAAACGACTCGACAGTTATCCGGTAGGCAGGCACAAATCCATACGGCAAGGTCCCGCCCTTTGAATTTTCTTCGGAATTCAGAGATGATGGACCCCGAAGGTTGGAAGGCTCTATCGGTTCTATCCGAGGGGAAAAAGAAAAAAGGCACGAAGAGGCAGAGGAGCAGGAAGTCAATGATAGGTCTACATCACCAGACGGTCGGATAACTTTAGAGAAGGAAAGAGCAGCAAGACGGCGTCTGCATTCTCTTCCGTCTCCCATCTCTCAAATAGTGGTGGGGGAGCGACATCTCCCAAGGTATGAGCGGCAGAGGAGCAGCATAAACATGAGACTGCTACTGGAGAAGGAAGAATGTGGGTAGCCATGGTTTTTCCCAACCTCACAGACCGACGGCCTTGGAAAAGAGATCTGAAATATAGCGCCCCGGAGCATCTGGTCTCGTGGAGGCTCAGCGACAGAATGAATCTGTCAACGGCACACCGGAGAACCAAAAGACCGATTTTTCTAGGACCTGTCGATAGGAAATCTGCATCATATCAGGTTGATGCCTCCATGAGTTATCGAGCATGCGCAGCAGCACCTTGAAACATCTTCGTAGAAGAGCAGAGGGCCGCTGGGCACAGATCCATGAAGAAGAAGGGAAAGAAGAAGAGGGAGTGTAGAAAATTTTTGGCTCCTAATAAAGGAAAAGAACCCCTGCTGCTCAACCTTACAAGTGGGTCAGAGTCACGTGCTACTGTCGTTTCGGTAGAATATCGGGTAAACCTGTTCGACTTCACTTCCGTCACAGATGCGCCCTGTACAGGTGCAGCACCTCTCAACTTACGACGCGCTTTTGCGTCAACCGACAGGATACAATCCCATCTCCCCACCATGGACGCCGCCACCATCGAGGAGACGAACCGCATCCGCGTGTCGTTGGGCATGCAGCCCCTGCCGGTACCCGGTGCGGCGCCCCCCCCCAGCTCGGCAGGCTCCGACAACGAGCGAGAGGAGGCGGAGGCGCCCAGCACCGTCGAGACCAGGCAGGCCCAGGCCTACGACAACTACAATAAGGCCATGGAGGCCGAGGCCGCCAGGAAGAAGCGTGAGGAGCGGGTCGCAGCCATCAAAAAGGCCCGCGAGAAGGCGCAGAGGGCTGCCAAACTCGAGGGCCACGGTCTGGGCGACCTTGACAAGGCCGAGGCAGATGCCGACGCCAAGTCATGGCTCATGGGCCAGAAGAAGCGCCAGAAGAAGATTGAGAAGGTGCGCAAGCTCGAGGAGGAGCTTGCCGCCGCGGAGGCTGAGGCCGCCGCCAACGTCCAGTACACGTCCAAGGACCTGGCCGGCATCAAGGTGGCCCACGACACATCGGCCTTTCTCGACGGGGACGAGCAGATCCTGACGCTCAAGGACAGCGGCATCGGCGGCGCAGATGACGAGGAGGATGACGAGCTCGAAAATATCGAGCTGCGGTCCCAGGAGAAGCTGCAGGACAAGCTGGACCTGAAGAAGAAGCGACCCGGGTACAACCCCAACGACGACGACATGGAGGGCGGCATCCTGGCGCAGTACGACGAGGAGATCAACGGAAAGAAGACCAAGCAGTTCACCCTGGACGACAAGGGCACCTTCAACGATCTTGCGGACATCCTCGGCCAACCCGTGGACAAGGCTGAAAGGGGCGAGAACGTCAGCCTCGACGACATTGTCGGCGACGGCCCCGTGTCCGGAGACTACCTTGCCCCATCGGAGATCAAGATCAAGAAGTCCAAGAAGAAGAGCAAGAAAGGTACGAGGCAGAAGCGGGCCGACGACGACGACATCATCGTCCCGACAGAACCCTCGCAGCAGTCGGTCAGCGATGCCATGGATATGGATGGCGGTGCACCGGCCAAGAAGAAGAGGACAGTCGAGGATGACCTGGTAGATGACGAAGACCTGCAAGCGTCGCTCGCCGTCCAGCGCCGGAACGCGCTCAAGAAGCGCAAGCGCACGAGGCCGGAAGACCTTGTCAGACGACTCAAGGAGCAGGATTCGGCGACGCTGAGGGAAGAAGAACAGCAGGAGGACGGAGGCCTCGTGATCGGTGCAGCATCAGAGTTCGTCTCTGGACTCAAGGTGCCCGACGACGACGAGGAGGAGGAGGCGCTGGCACGGAAGCGGCGCAAAGCAACAACCAAGACGCCGGACCCGCGCGAGACACCAGCCGACGGCGACCAGGTCATGGACGACGCCGACTCGGACCGCGACCAAGGAAACCCAGAACCGTCGGACGAGCAGGCAGCCGAAAGGGACGCACCGGTGGATGAGGAGAAGACGGTGGGGCAGGGCATGGGCGCAGCGCTCTCGCTGCTCCGGGAGCGCGGGCTGGTCGAGCCGTCGCGCGGCGAAGAGGAGTACACCAACCTACGCAACCGGGAGGACTTCATGGCGAAGAAGCGCCTCCTGGAGGAGGAACTAGAGGAGCAGACGCGGCAGCAGCGCGAGCGCGACCGCCGCAGCGGCAAGCTTGACAAGATGTCGGCCCGCGAGCGCGAGGAGTACGCGCGCCAGCAGAACGCCTGGCGCGACCAGCAGCAGTCCCGGCGCATGGCGGAGCTCTACTCGGCCGGCTACAAGCCCAGCGTGCGCCTGGCCTACACGGACGACCACGGCCGCCAGCTCAACCAGAAGGAAGCCTTCAAGCACCTCAGCCACCAGTTCCATGGAAAGGGGTCGGGTAAGGGCAAGACGGAGAAGCTCCTCAAGCAGATTGACGACGAGAAGAGGCGCCAGGCCCAGAGCATGTTTGACGCCACCCAGAATGGGGGGATGAGCACCGCCACAGCTCAGCAGCTAAAGAAACGAAGGGAGGCAGGTGTACGACTTGGTTAAGGGGGGGGGGGAAAGCGGTTCATATTTTTTTTTCCGGCAAAGGTGCATCACCCTCTCTTTTTTCCTATATATATATATTACTCCCTTATAATTTTTTTACCTTGGGCTAACAACGAATATAATGAGCTAGTTTATATAGATTTTGGCCCACAGGTTGCGTGCACGTAGTTGGGTTCGTAAATGTATGTAGTCTTGTGTATTCGTCGTCTGTAATATTGTGGCAATTCGCATTCTTGTAGAATCAAGTGTAGAGTAAGAGGGAAAATAAGAGAAGGAAAAGAGTGAGGGGGGGGGGGGGGGGGGGGGGGGGGATGTCATTCAATACAGGCACCGGTAACGAACGCTCTTCATCAGACACAAGTGTAAAGATAGAGAAAGAAAGAAAGAGAGAGAGAGAGAGAGAGAGAGAGAGAGAGAGAGAGAGAGAGAGAGGGAAAATAAGTCATGATAAAAACAATATAGTATGAAAAAAAAAAAAGAGCGAGTAAAGAGGAGTTGGAAGAAGAGAAATTAGAAATAAATAAGAAGGTAAGAGAAGAATCCCTAGATTTAAAAAAAAAAATTCTTTACATAATAATAAAAACTCCTTCCAGCGCCACGCATCATTAGAAAAGAGACTTTCCCACTCCTGGAGGAAAACAGAGAGAGAGAGAGAGAGAGAGAACTACAATCTGACTTTGGCACCAACTCCACTACCAGTATACTCAACCCACTCGGTCCACTGACCGATACGGATCGACACGTTGGCCACACAGTCCAGATCCAGCTTACCCCCAAGGGCACCCCTCAGCTTGTCGTAGCCTATCCCACCCGGGGACAGGTAGACGGGCAGCTTGGGCGAGGTTGACAGTCCCGGCGGCACGGAGAAGGGGTTGGTGGTGAGGATCCGGCCTACGGGCTCGGTGCTGTTGTAAAAGGCCCGTGCGTCGATGCGGTCGAGGTAGACCGTCGTGCCGTGTAGGGGGGAGGCGAGCGTGAATGTGGCCGTCGAGGATAGCAGGTGGAAGGTCGCGTCGCGGACAAAGTGGCCGTCACCCGTCGGGGGCGTGCCGCCGCCGCCACCGTGGTCACCGCCGGGCAGTCCCAGATGTGGTGTGGGTACGGTGAGGTTGAGTCCGGACAGGGCCTGGCCGAGGAGGGGCATGGTGGGAAAGGTGCCGGCGTGGGTCCGGACTTCGAGAGTCGTGTTCTTGCCCGAGACGTAGTCGGATAGCCAGCGGCGGGCTCTGTCGCGGGCAGGTTCGGAGTCGGAGTCAGGGTCGTTGCCCAGAAGGATAGGGTCCCATATTGCCTCGATGTAGTGGCCTGTGTTGTTGCCGAGCCGGAGGTTGATATCCGTCGCCGTGGCCGAGCCGAGTACCGTGTCCTGCCCGAGGAGGTGCACATTCAATCGCGGGATGGAGGCCGTGTAGGGGAACGGGTTGGTAAAGTTGACGCGGGCCTGCATCCAGGTACCCGTGTCGGACGTGTTGAGGATGCGGAGCTCGTCGACCTGCGGTTCTAGAGCGTTGTACATGCTTTTTGGCAGATCTGGTCGTGCATCACGTCAGTCGACAGCCTCCCCTTCTTGTAATCCCGGTGGGTGTGACGGTGGGGGAAGGGAGAGGAATAGTACATCAAGAGCCTCCCGAGTGTATGTGATCAGACAGGCTACCAGAGGAAGGACGAACGTTTTACCGGGATCGTGCCGTTGGCCGGAACGCCCTTGAGCGGGAGGTTTCCGAGCACGGTGCCGACCTTGACGTCGACGCTGGCCTGGACCTGAAGCAGCACGTCCTCGTCGCCAAAAAGCATCTCCTGGAGGACCTCGGCAAAGACCGAGTTGTCCGTGATGCTGAGGGGCACCTTGTCGACGTGGGACGAGATCATGATCAGCGTCTCGCCGCTGTCGTCGTCGCCGACGATGCGCGTCGAGTTGGCCCCCACCCACTTGCTCATGTTGAGCTCGCCCAGCTTGTCGCCCTCGTAGTAGAGGTCTGCATCGCAGCGGATATTGCCGACACCCATCTCCAGGTCGAACTCCTCGGGCAGAGCGGCGACGACCATGATGGTACCCGATACGCGCGGCACGCCGTCCGGGTCGCCCGGGTCGGCAAAGGGGCTCGGCATCTGAAAGTCGACGTCCTCTGCCGTAAAGTTCCTGATGACGTCGCCAAATGACTTTCCGGGGAAGCCCACGGGGACCATCATGTCTTCGAGTATCGAGACGATCCACTCGGGTGTGTCCGAGCCGTTGGACCGGGCACCGCGAACCCAGATCTGGGCGTCCTCTCCGTGCAGGTAGCGGTGCATGAAGTGGTCGAGAGGCGATGTGTTGCTGTCGGGGCACGACCGCGTCAGGGGCTCTGGGATCTTCCTGATGATTCCCAGGGCAGCCGCGTAAACGTCGGCTTCTGGCTGCACCTCGACGGGGTCAGTGATAGCCTCTGCGACGGCAATGTACGAGTCTGAGTCGTCACAGTTGGCCAACAAGATTTCGAAGCTGAGCGGGGGCACGTCAAGGCCAACCGGGTAGTCATTGTGAGCGGAGAGCGTGACGTTGGCCCCGATGGCCTGCTGTCCACCACGGCCCAGAGGCACTTCATGGAAGCTGAGGCGCTCGATCTTGTGTTCAGGGAGAGATGGGATTTTGCTTGCTGAGAGGGCATGATTAGAAGATGGTTGGGTCAGAGGGGAGAGAAGGGAGCACGACGAGGAGGGACGGGAGGGGGGGGAGAAGGAGGAAAACAAGAAGAAGAAAAGGCATCACTGCAATATTGATTTCTCTCCAAAAAATAAAGCTGCAAAGGAACGATAGAGTGTTCTACCTTCGAAGACCATGGATTCCACCACATCATGCGAACCGAGGGGGATGAAGCCCGACTTGAGCGTGATAGAAGTCGACCCCGTGAGCTTGAGGTTATCCAACTTTCCGTCGAGCCAGCTGTTGGCGATCCTGCGAATATTGTCGACGTCCCCGGGAACGAGGTCGGCGACGATGTCGAGGAGCGTGCTGTGGCCGTCGACGATGGAGACGGTGAGGGGCGGGACGGCGACGGATCCCAGGAGGGAGTCGTCGTAGCCGGGGGCGTAGACGCTGACCCGCGTCTCCTCGGTGCTGAGGTACCGCATGATGCCCGTGGTGAAGCGGCCGATGCGGCGGGCGTGTGGGTCGGAGACGCGGGAGCCGTCGAGGTGGAATTCGGCCCGGATGCGTGCCCTGACACCGTCGTTGGTGATGGACTCGACCGACAGGCTGCGGGGCTCGAGGACGGCCGCGTTCTCGGCATACACCTTGACGGCGCCGGGAAGGAGGAAGCCGCACAGCAGGACGGCGATGACCAGGGCGACCATGACGACGCCGGCTATGAGGCTCGGCCATCGCCAGCCGGAGCCCGAAGAACGACCAGCCTGTGACGGAGATGACGACACCGAGGACTCCTGCAGGGCGGCCTCGTCCCCGTCACCCTGGGGAGCAAGGAGGGGAGCGGTCTCGGACGATGAGGGCTGGTCCTGGTCATCCTCGCGGTCCCCCCCGACCGGGAGGAGTGACGACCTCTCTGAGGGTTCGGCGGCCATGACGACGATGGGCGATGTCGTTCGTTCCGGATGTTTGTCGCGTGCGTCGGGTGAGATGACGGTGTTGTATATTTCAAATGATTGGTCGTTTCCCTTCCTGTTCGGACGAGATGAGAGAAGACGGCAGCAAGCCTTTTTCCCAAGACAGACTCGCTGCGAGAGGATGCAGCACCCGTACCCGAGATGAGTGCGAATGTTGTTTCAGAGTTCAAGTTGGGCGAGGGCGTGATCGGAGGGGCTCAGCACGATCATCATTGCTTACTGTACGGAATACGCAATGTGACTAATAGTGAGTGGGCCGTGGCTTGTTATACACCGTACGGAGTAGTAGTAATAGTCATATTACTCCGTACACACACAGACACCATGTATTGTGAGTTACCCTATAGCGGAAAATATCCTCTTTTTTTTCGTCGGTCTATACAATTGGGGTTCGCTCTTTGTCTTCCATTACAGCCCGTAGAGAGCCTGTAAGATATCAAGATTTGGAAAGAAAGAGTTTGTTGGGCATTCCATGCGGAAATGTGCATACATATTGTTCAATGTACAGATTAATGTGTGCAGCGTAGTTGTAGTGAATGTGCTGCTGATTCCATCATGCTATATATAGTAATATTTTAGGGAGGAGGTATACGAAGGTTGTAATAATACATGGAGTATACAGTTACATGAATACCGCACCCAATTCACGTCAATTGAAATAACAGACACACCGTCGCATCAAGCAAGAAGACATCACATCTGTATCATTGTCTGATTCCCCTAAACAACGAGAAAACAAAGGCTGGTGATGGCTCTTATTGAGAGACTAGCGCTGGCAGTGTATAACAGAGACTACAGAGCGCAGACCCCATCCACTAAGACCCGTTATTCTGCCGACTGCCAACTGCTCTCCGCCTTTTTTTTCTTCTTCTCGTGTTTATTTTTTACTTTTATTTTTTAATGTTTATTATTATCCTTCGTTTTTTTCTTCTAGATTCTCTCTTTTTTTTTTTTTTTTTTTAATTTTTTTTACCCGAGACTACGTACTCCGTACACTACAAGTATTACCACCAACATTCCCTCATCCTGGTAACCACACGAGCAATCCGACTGACGGCAAAAAAAAAAAAAAGGAAGAGGATAACCCCTGTCATCAGATCAAATCCTTCCTCGATTAACCCGCACATATCTTCCCCAGATATACCAACCGCCTCAGAGGTTCCTCCCTCCCCCCTCTTGCTCTCGCCCCCCACAACCGGCATCATGGATGATTCGGAGCGGCGAACCAAGCGCTCGCGCTTCGACCAGACGGAGCCGGAACCCAAGAAGTCTCGCTTCGATCGACGCTCTCGCTCCCCCCCAAGCCGACGATCGGAGACGCGCGACCGAAGCCCGATTCCCAAGGATGACAGTGCTGAGCCTAAGAAGCCGGCTGTCGATGCTGCTGCTGCTGCTGGTACGAACGCGCGCGCCCACCCTTCCTCCCCCCTCAGCGATTTCCACATCGTCCGTGACTGACTCCCGGTGATGCAACAAAAAAAAAAAAAGCAGCCGCCGCCGCCGCCAGAATCAATGCCCAGCTCCAGGCCCGCAAGGGAATCCAGCACGTCGACGTGCCGCCCATCAGGTCCTCCTCGACGACGAGCCCTCCTACCGTGAAAGACTCGACTCCGTCCGGCGCCAGCAACAAGTCGGCCACGCCGGCCCCCAACCTCAACGGGGAGATGTACGTGGCCGACGGAGACTACATCCAGGACATCGAGGTCAACGACCTGCGCAACCGATACCTCCTGACCAAGGGGTCTACGCAGAAAATGGTAAATATTATACAACTCTCACGCACATACACTCGCACACACAAGTCTCTTGGCTGCTGTTGGCAACACTGATTATGCCAGCGACACATGGAAGAAGAAGAAAAAGAAGCAAAACTACCACCCGTTCATGGCGAGGACATCATGCTTACAATGCATCGATAGCTCTCTCGCATGCAAGGTCCCCCTTCTCTGCTCCTGCTGACTCCCCTCGTGAATATCTAGATCAAAGATGAGACCGGCGCTGGTACGCAATTCGCCCTCTCCCAAGACACTTAACCGCTGTTGTGCAGGATACGATGTTGACTTTTTCTTCTTCTTTTTCTTCTTTTCCTCTCTCAAGATGTCACCACTCGGGGTAGCTTCTACCCTAACAAGAGCATGGCTACCGCTGCTGTGAGTGTCCCTTCCGCTCCGTCGCTTGGCGGGGAAGAAACGTGGTGCTGACCGAAACATGAACAGAACCCGCCTCTCTACCTTCACGTCACGAGCCAGAACAAGGACGGCCTAGAACAGGCAGTTGCCAAGATCCAGGAGCTCATCAAGCAGGAGCTTCCTCAGCTTGTCGATGACCGTCGTTTGCGTCGTCGCGATCAACCCGAGCCTGTTGAGCGGGATGAGTTCGGAAGAGTATTCAGCACCCTCCCCTGCCCCGCTCCGATCCTGTTGGAGAGCGTGTACTGACCCTGTCCCCTGCAGCGCAAGTGGCGAGTCGAAAAGGTGCAGGTCGACCTGGAGCCCATCCCGGGTTTCAACCTGCGCGCCCAGATTGTCGGTCATGGTGGCGCCTACGTGAAGCACATTCAGCAGGAGACGGGCTGCCGTGTGCAGATCAAGGGCCGCGGCTCCGGATACCTGGAAGTAGCAACCAACAAGGAGAGCGACGACGACATGCACCTCAGCGTCACGTAAGGCCTCGGTCCAAAACCCCTCCATCACCCCTTCCTCGTGCGATTACTGACCTCTTGACTCTAGCGGCCCTGATGAGCGTATGATTGACAAGGCAAAGGAGCTGTGTGAGGACCTTGTCGCCAACGTCAAGGAGCAGTACGAAGAGTTCAAGGCCCGCCCGCCCCGCCCGCACTACGGCGACCGCGGCGGCTACGGCGGCGAGCGCAGGTACGGCGGCGACCGTGGCGGGTACGGTGGTGATCGAGGCGGGTACGGTGGTGACCGTGGCGGATACGGTGGTGACCGTGGCGGATACGGCGGTGATCGTGGCGGGTACGGAGGAGACCGCGGAGGTTACGGAGACCACCGTGGCGGGTACGGAGGTCACCGCGGTGGTGGCTACGGCGACCGAGGTGGCTACAACGACCATCACGGCGGCCGGAGCTCTTCCCACGGTGGTGGCGGCTCCTACAACGACACCAACAGCTACGGACGCTACGGCTCCGAGGGCGTTGCCTCCAGCAACAGCCCCGCTCCTCCGGCTCCTGCTGCTGCTGCCGCCAGCCCTACCCACGCCGCCGCCGCCGCCGCCACCACCACCGCCAATGCTACCGACTACTCGGCTCAGTATGCTCAGTACTATGGTGGGCAGGACCCGTACGCCCCCTGGGGAGGCTACGCAAAGTAAGTCGACACCCTGGTTACACCCACCCCCTGGTCAACCCTCGGCTCATCCGGCTAACAATCCTGACAGCTACGTCGCTCTGTACCAGCAGTACTACGGTTCTCAGGCTCAGCAGGGTGCACCGGGCCAGGGAGCCGCCGCTCCTGGACAGTCTGCCTCGCCTCCCCCGCCGCCTCCAAGCGAGGCTGCCCCTCCGCCGCCACCGCCGCCGAGCTCTGCGCCTCCCCCTCCCCCTCCCTCGGGTCCGCCACCCGGAGCCGGTGGCTACAACAATGTACGCATCGACGCGTGATCGGAGTTTTATCCCATGACCTGCTGACGTGTATCTGAATCTTAGGTCCCCCCGCCTCCTGGACTTTAGGGTCTGCACTAGCTACAAGGAAGTGATCATCTTCGGTGCTAACAGAACAAGATACGAGTGGGGCAAGAAAAAGAGAAACGGTACCAGGGCTCCTAGAAACGATGTGTTGAGAGTACATCTAAATCGTCTGACTCAGAGGAAGGGAAGAGAACGAAGAAAAATAGTAGTTTGTGTTTATCGAACAGCTCCGATAAAATCAAAAGAAAGCCAATGTAATAGTGTAATCATCGACGCGAATCCATGCCCTGTCTGTATGACAATACAATGATGCTGTTGCTGTTCCCCCGGGGTTTCCACAACGGGAGATGTATAGGCTTATCGATAAAGAAAGAGCAAAAAAGGTGGACTGAGCTTCGTCACTGTGTTGCATCGCGCCCGCCTTTTGACGACGACGTGCCAACTCCCAAGCAGCTGCAGTAGAGAGAGGTGGGAACACCGGAGAAATAACACACACGGGACGTGCGACGGTAGTCATGAGTCACAAAAGGTACTCACACGACTCGGCCAAGGAGCCGCACTCTGTCTCCCTCAAAGTCCTCCGGTCGGTTTGTCCCTGGCCCCCCCCTCCTGCTCGACGCGGCAGCAGCTGACGAGACCACGGTTAGACTATCGCGACCATCGCTGGTGACGCAGCAACCGCTCCAGCTGCCCCTGTCGCTGTCGCCGGCCTCCACGACGCCGTCGCCGGCCTCCCTAGCCTTCTCCTCGGACTCGTCGACGAACCCGGCGCCGTTTCTCCTCACGCCGGCTCTCAACCTCCCGGTATCGTTCGGGTCAGCATACGTGGGCGAGACATTCAGCTGCACCCTCTGCGCGAACAATGACGTGGCGGTGGACGACAGCACCGGCCGCACGATCCGCGACGTCCACGTCGAGGCGGAGATGAAGACGCCCGGCGTGGGGAGGGCGCACAGGCTGGACCTCATCGGGCCGGACGTCGGCGGCGACGACGACGACGACGACGACGACGACGACAAGGCGAAGGCAAAGGCAGATCCGTCGACGGTGCCGACCAAGAAGAAGGACCTGGCGGCGGGGGAGACGCTGCAGGGCGTGGTGTCGTTCGACCTCAAGGAGGAGGGGAACCACGTGCTCGCCGTGACGGTGAGCTACTACGAGGTCTCGGAGACGAGCGGCCGAACCAGGACTTTCCGCAAGCTGTACCAGTTCATATGCAAGCCCTCGCTCATCGTGCGGACAAAGGTCACCGCTCTGGGGGGGGATCTCACCACCACCGCCACCGCTGCCGGCCGCAGAGATACGGAGGGTCCTGTCGGTGGCGGAAGGTCTACAAAGGAAAGGAAGGCGAGACGACGCAGGTGGGCTCTGGAGGCGCAGCTGGAGAACTGCAGCGACGACACGATGCAGCTGGACAAGGTGGCCATGGATGTCGTCGATGGCGGCCTGCTGAGATGCAGAGGCTGCAACTGGGACGGCGACGGCGAGCAGACGCAGGGCCAGGAGCGGCAGAGGAAACCTGTGCTGCACCCCGGAGAGGTAGAGCAGGTATGCTTTGTAGTGCAGGAGAGCAAGGCGGCGGCGGCGGCGGCTGCCGCTGCTGCCGAGGAGGGCGAGGACGGAGATCAGATCAGACCAGGCCCGGATGGTAGATTCATCTTTGGGGTGCTGGGAATCGGGTGGAGGGGCGAGATGGGGAACAGAGGGTTCCTGACGACGGGCAAGTTGGGGACCAAGGTCTTGTAAGCCTGCAAGCTTGACTTGGCCATATCCGTGGTCTCTTCTACATCGTATCTGTCCTCGGTCTCTACGACGTCTTATTCAAAGAAGCAGAGAAAACACCTCCAAAAAAAAATCAAAGGAAATAATACTTTTTACATTATTATTATTTTCTTCTCTTCTTAGAAAATTCTTTTTTTACATGGGGGGTGTTATTTTCCCCCCGAAGGTTTCCCCTCTCTGATATCCGAGACAGTAGCCTATGCAGGGTTATCTGGTATTCCCGGAATACGAAGACGGGCGGTGGTGGTGCACTACTCCTGTGCATGCTGTCACGACACTGTTCCAGTGTATTGCTCTGTACGGGCAATGGTGGTATCGACAGTAGTTGAGACTTGTTCCTTCAGAGAGAATCAAGGAAGAAGATGTGTGTGTGGCTTGTCTTCTTTTATCAAAGACAGAAGGTGTGTGTGTAAAAGAGGTCTGGAACATGGGAATAGAGACGTTATTATCATCATTATCATCATTATCATTACTAATCACGTCTTAGAGGAAAATCGGTCGACTCTCCTTCTTCTTTTCCCTTCTCTTCTTTTCCGATCCCCTTCCCGCTATCCGAAACCTAAGCGCCCCTCCCCCAAACGAGGGGATGCGACGGTGGAGGGAGAAGGAAAGAGGAATAAAAACAAGAAATACAGAGAGATACGAGAGCGAATACCGGCTGTATTAATAGTTCAGGCACTCTTCCAATGGCCAACTCTCTCGGCCTGGGCTATAACTGGATAGGTCCAAGGTCCGAACGGCCCTAACAGAAGGGGTTGGTGGAGAGGTATTAATATGCAGTATGCAGCTCCAAGGCTCTTGGCCCCTGGTGCGGCGTGCCCGTGGGCCCCCCATGTTGACTGTTCCATGTATCGCTGTGCATCTGCATCCCCACAGAGGGTCCCCCGGGAAAGGATTCGTTTCGCTTCCCCTTCCTTTCTTTTTCCTCTCCTCCTTTCTCGGCAGCCGTGGGGGCTATGGCTTGTAAGAGGTCTCTGCGCCCTAGTTGGGATCGGTCTTGTATGTCGTACAGGTGGACAGACGGACTTGGGGGGTTGCAATTGATCAAAACCTGCATCGTTTCTTTGCTCGATGTGTGTAAGCCGTCGATGAGATGTCTTCCAAAGGGGATCTTTCACTCGTACAGGTCGACATCCTCTGATCCTGGATTTCTGATCCCGGATTTCCAAAAAAAAAGAAAAAAAAAGAAAAGAAAAAAAAAAAAAAGCCCATCTCCTTCGTTCGTATCCCCATCCGGCGAGATGAGCGTGAGGACGAGACGATGGGCGCACTTTAAAAAAAAAAAAACATCTTGGTCGTCTCTCATCACATCATATGACTGATTCTTACTATTCTGCTATTCTGCAATGAATAGATCATACAGAGCACGAGACAGGTCCGCGAGTCCGTCACGGACATTGTGGCTTCCATCGGCCTCTTCTCTGGTTTATCCGTGCGAGTCTTTGAGAGCATCCCGTCACCGCCCGTATGATTATGATCTGACCGGTCGCCATCCCTGCATATATATATGTATATATATCTGAAATGGAGCAGCTGGGCAGGGACGGCCATGTCCTCCTGCTTGCTTGCTTGGGGTGCACGGCGTACAGAGAGTATGGATATCAGCGGTAGCTTCCACGTCCTGCAGGCTGCAGCGTGCAGACCCCTCGTCCTCTGCTCTGCACTGCAGCGTGCCCCGGTGTCAGCTCCTCCTCGGGAGACTGTAGCAGGTCACGCCGTAGAGGCTACCGCTTCCGTGGGCACTCGGCAGTACTGCGTGGCGTTGCTGCGCATTGGGGAGAGTGTGCATGCAGCAGTCGTTTGCATGGGTCAGAAGGGGCCCGGACGAAAGTCACCGAGGGAATTATCTCGGTATGAGTACGAGTCACATCGTGTTCCGAGTACGATTTGATATTGCCGGTCGCAGTAGCGACAGTCGGTAGCAGTACATGCGGCATGGCTCCTCCCAACTTGTGTAGGTAGGATTCCGGTACTACGTCCCGTATAGAGCAGGTTGCTGCTCTCCTTGCCAGGATCAGATCAGCTCGCACACATACTCTCGGTACAATCTGTCAATAGCGTATCACCTCCAGACTCGGGAAGAGCACCGCTGCCGAGCTATGATGGCTTGACGAGTAGCGTACCGAGCATGGGCATACGGAGTACGGAGTACTATATGGAGTATCGGTACGGACTGATGGAGTAGAGTCAGACATGCGCAGCGTAGTATCGCCACTCAGGACGTAACATGACCCCCCCCCCCCCCCCCCCCTCTCCCCCCCGGTACGACGTCGTACAGCTTCTCCGAGTAGAATGATACATTTCAATCTTGTCGGTGAGTTGAGAGTCGGGGTTGGGAATGTAGCGTCCATGTTTCTGGGGGTTTCCATCTCCATCACCACCCGTGTCTATCGGTGCTGGGGTCCTTGGGAAGCCTCTCGGTTCGGTACGGGGCACCCTAGCATCGCTAACCGTTGCGGGTATCGGTATGTTGCTACGGCGGTGATCCGTACAGACGTGTATGGTCATTCTTCCCTATGCGATCTGTACAGGCAGACGACACATAGCCGTGCTGGTAATACTCGTGCATACCAGGGTAATCTGTACATGTCTACTCGCAAAAGTAAGCGCGTCTGGGAGAGCACGTGACCAGAGATGGTACCCGTGCGTCTCGGGTGCCTGGTACCTGCTGACAGTGGTTGGTTCCCTTTTTCTATTGATTTATTTAACGTGATATTATCATCTTCTCTAATATGATATGATATATATAAATATATAAATATATAAATATATAAATACATAAATATATATATTTATTTATATCCACATGTATCTCATCATCTTCCACGCGTGCTACCG
>NW_023336191.1:125826-187147 GCF_012550715.1 Geosmithia morbida
GGAGGAGGAGGAGGAGGAGGAGGAGGAGGAGGGGGAGAGGGGGGGACATTGCCGACCAACCATGATGAACGGATGGAGTGGCAGCTCTTCTCTCGCTGCAGATAGGGGAAGCCCCCAAGTGCAACTCCATCAGTCCACGGCATCTTGAGAGGGGAGCAGGGAGTCAAGCATTATATGAGTATATCATTGCAGCTTGCAGCTTGCAGCTTGCAGCTTTAGCTACTCGTATATCCGTAATCTGTAATCTGTACTTGGTAGCTGTGATACGGAGTACAGTAATCTGTAGTAGCAGTACGTACCTGTGAACTGTTTCACTACGGGAGTATTGCTACGAGTACGGAGGAGTATAGTTTTTTTTTTTAATTTTTAATTTTTAATTTTTTTTGTATTTATTTCTACAATCTACATATTACTTATTATTATACTGCGTAAATGGTAAATGGTTGTGACTGAGTCCTGACCGAGACTGCTGATCCCCCTAGACCCCTGTCTCTTACCTCTTGCTCCTCTGTCTGTCTCTCTCTCTCTCTTCTCTCTCTCTCTCTCCCTCCCTCCCTCTCCCACTCTCACTCTCACTCTCAACTTGGTCAAGTGCCAACCCACTCCGACCAGAAACATCCCCCCTCCTTCTGCTCGCCCCTCATTCTCCTCTGAGAGGGAAAGAGTGTTACCAGAACGGAGTAAATCGACGACGATTAACGACGACGGCCTCTACCACGAAATAACAAGAGAGAAAGAGGAAGAGAAAAAAAAAAACTCCATTCCAGCCAGAGAGAATTGCTGCAGAGCTATCTCTTGGCATTTTTCAGCATTTCCCATACGAGATACACGCAACAGCTTGCGAGACCGTCAGCCCATCATACGAGACTCGTACGGATACCTTCCCCCCCCCCCCCCCCCCCCCCCCCCCCGCTTCCCCTTTGGAGAAGAGCTTCCTTCTGGTCGCCTGCTTCCCCCTCCCCTCCGCCCCCCCAATTGACATGTCATGGACGGCACGTCGATCCCTCTGGCCGACTACTTCTGGATTGCCGGCATAGAGTCCATCGTTTACGACGATGGCCTCCAGCCTTCTTCCAACGTGGTCGGCGCCGGTGGTGTCGTCAAAGAGCCCCAGGTAGAGTCCACCATTGTCGAGGACGGTGAGCCGGCCGACGACGCCGGCGTATTCTCTCCTTCTCCCTCTGCTTCCTCTACCCCTGCCGCAGCCAGGTCGTCCAGTCGCTTTTCTCAGCTGAGCTCCGCGGTAAACCGTTTCTCGCGCATGTCTCTCTCCGATAACAATGGCGTCGGCAGCGGCAGCGGCAGCGGCAGCGGCAGCGGCAACGGCAACGGCAACGGCAACGGCAACGGCAACAGCAACGGCAACAGCAACGGCAACAGCAACAGCAGCAGCAACCGCTTCTCTATCGCTAGTATCGATGAGCTCGACTCGGGGAACACCACCAGCAACAGGAGCAGCGCCACCATCCGAGCCAACAACCCCGGCCCGACTCCAGCTGCTCCCTCCGGCGGCCTCACCGTGCCTGAGCTGACCGTCACCGCCAGCGGCGACGACAACAACAACAACAGCAACAACAACAACAACATCAACGGCAGCAGCAGCAGCAGCAGCAACCAGAACAGCGGCATCTTCTTCCTCGAGGGTTTCGACTTTGACAAGGCTCTCGTCAAGTTCGCCGCCGAGAGGGAGGACTTTCTTGAGGACTTGACCTTCTCTGCTGGCGCCAAGATCCAATCCAGACCTCCCATGATCAACCCCCGCGCCGAGCGCATCAAGGCCGACGACGGAGACGGCCGGATGAGCCCGCTTAAGAGTATCGGCGGGAGCATCAGGAGGAGAATCAGCTTCCGCGACATGAACAGCGTGCGGAAGCAGCCCAGCCTCAGGGCCCCTCCCAGGGCCAACAACCCTCAAAGAGCTTGTGAGTCGACGCAGTCCAGCCACCTACCACGGGGAACGAGGAGGAATTCATGGCTCACTGACAAACCTCAATCTCCCCCCGCTCCCGCAGCCTCCATCCGAACCTCGAGACGCCTGAGCAACTACAACTCCGTCATCCCCCCACCCGAGCCCCTCAACACCGACCCCGACATGCACCCGCTCAGGCGGCGCTTCGAGCCCGTCCTCCTCGACCGATACCCCCCGAAAGATGCGACCGAGGACCTGGCCCGCCGCGGCAGGTTCCCCGACTACGTGCCCATGTTCGCCTTCCCCAACGACATCCAGGTGGTGTCGTCGGACGAGCGGCCGCGGTCGACCTGGCACGGCTTCACCATGACGTCGGACGATAACTCGAAGCTGTACGGCATCACCATCATCGTCTGGACGGCCGTCAACGCCCACGTCGCCGAGGAGATTGAGCTGCGGTGCGAGCGGTGGCGCCAGGGCCACATGTCCAACGAGGAGCGCGAGCTGGCCGCCAGCCTGGGCGTCAGGCTGGCCAACGAGCGCTCCCACCTGTCGCAGCTTCTGGCCAAGCTGCCCACCATTCCCTCGGGCACCGCGGCCCGCGACCGCCTCGAGGAAGAGATCAGCACGGTGGAGGAGAAGATCACGCTCATGACCGACATGCTGCGCCCGCTGCGGCACGGCGCCGCCTCCAAGATTGAGGGGCTCACCGCCGGCGAGAGCGGGCTGTGGACCCCGCGGGCGTACGGCGTGCTCGGCCGCGACGCCTCCGCCATGGGCTTCTGGAAGGAGTGGCTCAAGGCCGTCATCGTGCCCATGACGGACGGCGGCGTGCTCCGCATCCCCCCGACGTCGCCCAAGGTCGGCCGGTGGCAGCCGCTGGAGCGCTACGTCGTCAACCTCTGCACCGAGGCCCTCAGCCCGCTCGGCTCCAAGACGCAGGTGGAGCTGAGCGTGCGCGAGCTGCGGCTGTACGCGCGCAAGGAGGCGCACAACGAGATACCCGGCACGCGCACCATCGACCTCTACGCCCTGTTCCGCTGCCTGTCGCTCGAGAACGTGCTCGCCCTGTTCGAGTTCGCCATGTCGGAGTCGCGCATCATCTTCCTCTCGTCGCACGCCAGCATGCTGCACCTGGCCTGCCACGCCCTCGCCAGCCTGCTGTACCCCTTCAAGTGGGCCAGCATCTTCATTCCCATCCTCCCCGCGCGCCTCATCTCGGCCCTAGAGGCCCCCTGCCCCTACATCGTCGGCATCGAGCGTCGCTACGACAACATCACGCTCCCGGAAGACGACTACGTGCTCGTCGACCTGGACCAGGACACCATCGACGCGACCTCGCAGCCCGTGCGCCTGCCCCGCCAGATCCGCCGCAAGCTCCAGTCCCTCCTGCAGATGGCCGCGCCCCACCGGCTCCGGTACGGCGTCGCGTCGGGGCCGCCACCCTACGCCATGGAGAGCTTCCCCTACGACTCATTCTCGTCCGAGAACGCCAGCCTGTTCAACCCGCGAGCCCAGCCCTGCACGCTGGGCAAGTGGGCGTCGCAGAGCTCGTCGACGTTTGGCGCGCCCGACCCTCGGCAGGACATCCAGCAGCCCGTCTTCAACGCCTTCGCCACGGCCCCCACCGACAACGGGAAGTCGGACCGTCCGGGCACGAGCAGGTCGAGCAACAAGACGAGCCCGAAGTCCTCCCTGTCGCCCGTGTCGACCCACTTCCCCCCGATGCCGACGACGCCGATCTCGCGCAGCGACTCGGGACTCGGCCTGGCCGCCACGCTCCGCGAGAAGCGGTCGGGACACTTCCGCGACGACAGCGGGCGGCGCAGCTCATCCTTCGGCGTCGAGACCCGCCCGCCGCGCGTGGTGCCCCCCGGCGCCGCCGGCGGTCCCACGCACAAGCCCAGCCTCCAGTTCCTCAACGGCCACCAGCCCAACATGTCCATCACCTCCATCTCGGCCGACTCCCTCTCGTCCCTGGGCGGCAGCGGCAGCGGCAGCGGCAGCGGCAGCGGTGGCGGCGGCGGAGGAGGGGCAGGCTACGCGCCGTCCGCCTACGCGCCGTCGACCATGGCGGCTTCGACCATCATGCCGAGCATGCAGGTGCACCCGGTGCACGACACGGACACGACGGTCTGGGTTGAGGGTCACTGCCAGGTGTGGAGCCCCAAGGACGAGTCTAACTGCAGTATATGCCTCGAGAAGGCCGAGGACGACGGCATCTTCATCTGCTCCGGCTGCGGCATGGCCTCGCACGGCCGCTGCCTGGGCTTCGTGTCGGTCGTGTGCCCCGAGGCCTTCCACGCCGACCGCGTCCGCGCCGCCTTTGCCAGGTGCCTCGCCAGTCTGCTATACACGTACCGCAAGTACCTCGGCAGGCCGTCGAAGCAGCAGAAGGGGAACGGGCAGCTGTTTGCCTTTGACATGAGCGGTTTCATCAAGGGTCTTCCTCACGATCAGCAAGAATATGCCACCATGTTGCGTGAGACTCAGGGTATGGGTTCTTCTCTTTTTTCCGCCCCATCTTTCTCTCTTCTATCCTTTTTCTCCATTCTCTCTTCTTTTACTTTTTTTGTTCTTATTTTTATTTTTTCATCTTCATTCATAAGCCTTTCCCCTAGTCCCTACGTCCCCCGTCTTCCGTCTCAAACTGACATGTCCCCCAGGTTTCAACGAATTCATCCACGACCGAGAAATGAAACCCCAATCAGACCCCGTCATCCGCCTTTTCGACGAAATCATCATGGCCAAGAAAGCCCGCGGCCGCCCTGGCCTATCATCCAGCCTATCCCGTCTAGCCTCCCTCCGATCATCATACAGCGTCAGCGGCAACTCCCTGACCCTCCCGACCTCGTCCTCCTCCTCCGGCGGCGGCGGCGGCGGAAAGCCATCCACCTACCTATCCGACACGTCCGACCACATCTGGCGCACGGCATCCGTCCCCCTCCCCAAGGGCGGACAGTTACCAGACAACTACCGCACAATCGTCACCCGCGTTCCCGCCCGCCTGGACAAGTCCCTCATGCGCGAGCCGAGAGCCATACAAGGTGCCCCTCGCGTAGAGCCCCGTGGCCCCCGCCTGCCGAGGAAAAAAGTCCCCAGCATGATTGGACCTTCTACATAAAAAAAAAAATCAAAAAAATCAAAAGTCAAAAACAAACAATTGATTGATTCTTTTATATCGTTCTTCTCCCCTAATAATTCTTCTCACCTCTCTAAACAATTTTTCCCTTTCTTTTTTTTTTCTTCTATACTCTACTTGCTTATTTTCCTCCCCTCAACCCCACCCTTTTTTTCACCCCATATCAACTACTAGCAAGTAGTACTTGAGTCATCTTGGGTTCTAAAACGAAAAAAAAAAGAACAAAAAAAAAAGGAACCAACCATTGGGAAGGAAGGAAGTAGAAGAGGAAGAAGAAGAAAAGAAAAAGACGTTTAAGCGTCGTGTATTGTTGTCTACAAGCAGGTTATCTTAATCTCTTCTTGGCATATCTTATTATAAAAAAGTCGGTTGGGTTTTTCTTGTATTTCGTGCGTCGCAGTCGGGGATCTCTGGTTTCCATTGCACCGATTTGTCGGATCAAACAGCTGAATAAGCTACCGGAAGATGTCATTCCGTTCCGATTAGACACTTGCCTAGTAAGACGGAACACCTATATAGTTACTATCTGTCAAGGACGTGAGAGAAGTAATAGAGAAAGTGATGAAGTCTTGCAGGCAAGAGACAGAAGAGACAGAAAAGAGATTCAAGGTCAACTTTGGGGTCAAAATTCATCTTCGTTCATCTCTGTCTTCTTTCTTTCCAGTAGCTTCTCGGCTACCTCTTCATACTTGTTCTCGCTTCTTGTCTCCGACGTCCTTGTCTTTGCTCGTGATAACTCTATATACTTCCTTGGACCTTGACTGAATCTCTCTTGATGACCTCCTGATGTCATTCTTGGATGTGGCTTGATGTGGCTTGACTGTCCTTCGTCCTCTGTCAGCACTTGACCGTTTCACGGGCCGAAGCTGGCACTCTCGGAGATGGCTCGCCCCCGAGATGTGGTAGGCGCTGCCGTTCCGATATGGCATAGTCAGCGAGGAGGGTATTTAGGCTATCAACGCTGGCCACTTTTGGATGCACCGGCAGCCATTATGGGCTGTCCCATGTTACCCCGTTCCGAGGTGACTACCTGGCTTGCGAGCAGCCCACTCTTGCCACTATATATATCATCGAGAACCCCGTTCTTCGACAAAGAGACGGGAACATCGCGGCGATGCCACCAGGTCGTCACCAAACCGGCTTCGGCGAGCCGCTGTCATACGGTACGCACCTGCCATACACCGTCACGTCGCAGGCCCTCGTCTATAAATCAGGAACACCACGGTAGCGTACCCACGGGCGATCGCAGATCCTAGCGCAGCCTCCCTTCCTGCTATGTGACGTGGAGCACGCAGATGGTGGGCCGGGGCACGCGACTTGGGAAGGGGACAAAACATTAAAGGCAAGGTCGACAACCTTATCGGATTACACTACGGATGAAGTCGCCGGAAAGCTGGTCCTGTCATAGCCTGATCGCGTCGTGCGTACACCGACTGTCCATTTCCTGCTACGAATCATCGTGTTTTACTGTTCCATTTGGCCTTTATTGCGACCTGTCTAGTGCTCTGATTTCTGTCAACTCTTCGTAGGTTACATGCAATCACACTGGCTACCCTCATGTCTCGAGAAGACGCAGCTATATACTGAGGTTCCGGATCGGAAGGAGATAAACCCGGATACGATCACTGATCTTGGATGAAAACAAGGGCTCGAAAACAGGCCTTTTCGTGACATTGATGTGTGTATTGTTGCTGTTGTTATAATTAGGGAAATCATGACTGTACAAGTGTTCCGTTTTACCAGGCAAATAAATGTCTGATCGGAACAGAATAACATCTTCCGGTGACTTTTTCAGCTGTTTGATCCGACAGCGGCCTAAGGCCATTAACAATGTCTAACTCATAAAGCCAATCTCAAGCCCCAGCTCTTTAATAAAAGACCCAACGAAGCAGAGTGAAGAGAAAAAGCGATAATCTCATCAGAGCAAGACAGGGAAGAAACCCCAAGGGTACAAGCAAAGAAGTATACGCTACCATCTAGACATCACCACCTCGGACCAGACACCTTGCCCTGCTTTCCTCGCCCCGTCACACTCTCTCGATCAAGACACTCCCATCCGATATCCTTGAGGATCTTGCCCGCCATCGTCTCGTATCCCATGTGGCCCTCGGGCATACGACCAACGTGGTAATTCTCGACACCTCGAGCACCACGAATCTCCTGGAGACCGGCGATGCCAAACTGAGTGTTGGAGGAGCGGCACAGGAAGCCGAGCAGGTAGTCGTGCTCAGAGTATACATTGACAAGACGACCAGGGACGACGCTCTTGAGTGTGAGCCACACACGAGACTCTGATGGTATAGGGGCGCCCATCAAGACAACGGACTCAACCAGACCAAAGCATCGCCTCTCTGCGAGAGTCATGAGGCACATGTAGATTGCTCGCCCTGCGAGTCCGTACCCTACTAGAGAAACCGATCGGTCGCCTTGAAATTTATGTCGCATGATGGCATCGGCTAGGACTAATCCAGCCTTTTCGGACCGCACTGTGCCCACACTCCACGGGTTGTCGACAAGTTTGCTGATCTTCAGGAGCGACTCTGGCCATTCGGACTTGATGAGGCAAGCGAAGACTGATTAATGGTTAGCGGGGCCAGGGCAGGGATATGTCATTAGAGAAAGGCGAGCCTACTTGACTTCTTGCTGATTTCCCTCTGGGAACCTTTCCAAGCGGTACTCTTGATGACTGTTTCGAGAGAGCTCCCCAGACTCAGCAGCGTGATAGGATCCCAACGGACGACATAGTTCTCAGTCTGACGACCCAGACACAACCAAGGTTTTCTCATGTCCTTGTCTTCAGAGGCCCAGCCGCTCATGGCAAGGACCAAGCGGAATCTGCGCTCCCCCGCACCAAACTGACGGGCATCATTGTATTCGGTGACTGCCTCGCTGTGCACAGAAACAAAGGCAAACTCCTGAATCTCTCGGCTGAAGACTTCCATCATCTTGCTGGTTGGCTTGGCCGGGTTCATACCAAACAAGTTGCACATTGCTTTCCCCCCGCCGGCTAGGGGCCCCAAGAGGTTTGCAGCCACAAATTTTGTCAGACCAAAGCTCCCGTCAGGAGTCCCAATTCCTGCAGCTGTCAAAGTTGGAGACAGAGAAGTAGGAGCCGGGCTATTGTTGCCTCTCCCCCTCCTTGAACTCTTAGCCTCTTCGGCTTTCCGCAGCAGCTCCTCCGGGGACATGTCCAATGCGACCTGAGCCATGGCCTCGGCCAGCCTCCCTTCCTCAGCGTAGAGGAAGCTCAGAGGCATGTTCAGAGAGGATGTTAGGTAGACAAGGAGAAGATGCGTGTGGGCGCTATATTCGGACAAGGACAGGGCAGCCAGCAGCACGATATGCAAAAACAGCTTCCTCCTTTCCTGCGGCAGAGTCCATAGAGCATTCGGAGTCGGCGGATACTTTGTCGACAGGGCCAGATCCGTGTGCCTCGACGGAAGCCGTGGCGGACCTATTTTCCCAGCGTCAGTTAGCAAGTATAAATGAGGTTCATCGTGAGAAAGGAACAAGTTACCGGACCTGTTGGAATAGGTAAACCACCACGACCAGCTCCACTGCCACGGATGTCGCTTCCTCGAGAGCTCCCATTCCCTCGGGTAGCACCACGACCACGGCCTCTGGGTTTCCCAGACGGTCCTTGGAAAGAGCTCGGAAGCTCTCTTACATCAATATCCCAGATTCTCTGCAATAAGTTCCCCTGCCACTTCAAAAAGGAGGCAAGGGCCTCTTTCTTGAGCTCTTGCAGTTGGGGGCCCTTGGACCTCTCTTCCACCACGGGACACTTCTCATGGGCCTTCTTGTTCTTGAGTGCGTTGGAGTACTGCTTTTCCGTGTCTTTGGAGTTTCGAGGAAGGGGCCTATGTTCCGTCAGCGAGAACAGCAACCAGTTGTATGCCTCACCCCTCAGATCTGGTGCCACAGGAGGGGAGTCGAAGATGTCACTGATTTGCTGATCCATCCTGTCGGTAATAGCAGTAACGAGTACTGTGAGACTGTTCCTCTCATTCGCAGATATATGCCCTGAAAGGTCGATTGGTCGACGAATCTGTTCCGAGGCAGCGCCCCGACTTCCTCTCGCCATGGTGTTGGTTGGCTACTGATGACACTCAGCAGAGACCGAAGTAACGGTATATAGGGGAAGGCCTGGCAGAAAGACCGAAGCTATTAGTGGCACTTCGCTTCTATCAAAGAAGTGTTGGTGTCGGTGGATGATATCGGCGGCTAAGGAGGTGTCTAGTATACCACACGGGAAGTTCAAGGAAGTAGTTTATAGACTCAGAAAGGGTTCCTCTCCCTATAAGGACTCCAAGACGACAAAGGTGCTTGTGGTTGATGGTATATTTATGTCAGGAGGACATCTATCGGCTGGTGATGTATCAAGTCGAGTGGATGAAGGCTCTTGATTTATGCGAAGTATCTCACTGAGCAGACGAGAGGAAGGTCTTATCTCCCATATGCTGAAGGACAAGCATGCCGTATTAGAGAAGGGAATCGGGGTTTGTGACCACGGACAATCCGGAATGCTTCATTCTCGACGGTTATTGCGCAGAGTGTCGTGGCGTCTGGATGACGGCTGAAGAAGGGGAGACAAACGCTTGGTGAAAGTGGTAGCGTAGAGAGTGAGGCAAACGAGGAGGCGAAGGGACTCATGGCTCAGGTAAAAGGGGCAGAATAAGAGGAAGCAGTGACTTTAAGAGGAAAGAGCATTCCCGTTCCTTCTGCGTAACACAAGGAAGGCGCACTTCATAAGGAAGGCCAACAGGCAGTCGTCAAATAGTGCTCAGGTTCTGGCGGCTGCGGGCACCTGGCGACCGCCAGCTAGCAGCTGTCCATCGTGGCCTTGTGGGTTTTGATACTCTATCACACCATTTCATCTTCTATTGTACCTTCATTAGAAACCCGTTCAGGAGAAGGCTGCACTCCAAGCCAAAGAGATGACGGAAACTAACCGACAGCTCATATCAAGATATGCGGCAACTTGAGGGTACTGGGATGGATCTGTGTCAGCTAAGAAGCAGTCATCGCAGGAAGCAAGGATTTGGCATCGATTCACTATCTAAGCAAACTACCCGACGTGAAGCATTAGTGAATCTCCTCTTACTAC
This sequence comes from Geosmithia morbida, assembly GCF_012550715.1. Lineage (NCBI taxonomy): Eukaryota > Fungi > Ascomycota > Sordariomycetes > Hypocreales > Bionectriaceae > Geosmithia > Geosmithia morbida. Next base: position 135,985 of record NW_023336191.1, read on the forward strand.
TACCGCAAAGCCATGGGCGGTACGTGTCGTGTTTCCTCCCCTCTGCGCCTGATACACGGATGCCCGCTGACTTGTCTGTAGAATTCGGCCACACTAGCACAGAGTTCATGTTGCACAACATGCTGTTCCAGACAAGCCCCAGGCGATGATTCATGGTATATTGCAGGATTGCTGGGCCGCATCTGCCCGCCGACTGGGAGGAGGTAAGGCCAGGGCGGGAAGGCATGGGCGTAATCCAGAGACATATAGCTTTGCTTCCAGCTGCTTTACTTGAAGTCAAAGGCCCTCAGGTGCACACGACTGGTGCTTGAAATACCATCAAACAAGACCTCCATATTTCATTATCCCGAGGGGACAGGACCTCGTAGAGATTTCTACGCCTCGGTGTTGCGTCTGCGCCGCCTTGTGCGACAATGGGCCAGCTACAGATTCGCCAGCATTCTCACCGGTGTCATTTTGGAATCTACTCTAGAAGCAACCCACCACCCTGAACTACTGAGAATAAAGATGACGACAACCATTGCCGATGCAAGGGGACGGGGGGGGGATGCCGGGGAGGTGTTGCTCCCAAAGCGCATATGCCCTGGGTATCAACCACCGAAAACCATTCTTCGTTAGGTAGCAGAGATTGCCAAGGCATGATAACAGCACAGTCTGGCCATTCATTATCTTGTTGGACAAACAAGTCTTACGCACCCATATCGTGAAATCGCAGGTGTGCTGGCAGGGCAAATGTCGGGAGCAAACAGCCACAGCGCGGGCATGAAGCGTGCCCTGCTGTTTCCCATCCTCGGCCAACCTCAGCAGTAGCAGTCTCCGATTCGGCGTCTGGCTCAGTTTCTGTCTCGCGTGGAGGGACATCGCTCTCGACGATCTTCCATGGCTTCAAGGTCTCCTCTTGGTTCTTAAACATGCTCCCGATGTCTCTACCAACGCGAGATTTGTCACTGCCCACCCCCGGATCCATATTGGCGACACAAATGTTGATGAGCTGCAGATTCCACTTGGATCCCCTCTCGCTGTTCAAACGACGCAAAAGGGGTACCAAGTACTGAGAGACTAGATTCTCTGCAATTTCTTCAATGGCCTCCTTCGTATCAAAGACGAATCCTGGGAGCGGCGAAGACCTTGAAGAGCGGCCGAACGACTGGTTCTGCATCTGGTGCCAGGATCGGATAGATAAGCGTAGTGTCCTAGGCCGCGCGAGCCATTTTCCACCATTCGAGGTCGGTTCGATATCGCTATGTTCCAGGAGGTCGGTCCTCATCCTGCGAATAAGAGAGCACGTGAGCTTGAGGAGCTCCTCAGTTATCTGTGGCATGGTGCTGAGACTGAGGCGAGGGTACGTGTCCTCGATACCAATCTGGGAAGGGAAGTCGCTGGTCTTCTTTACTTCGGTGGGGTCAACCCCATGAAGAAGAGCCCATACCCGAGATCCCACGCCCTTCTCAGCCCCCGTACCATCGAGAACCCTTTCTATAGACGCGGGGAAAACTTCTGGCGATGCTCGCGCATCACCAACAGTCACTGTCGACCCAGAAGAATTGGAGTCTTCTGTGGTTTTCTTCTTTCCCGTCATGAGCTCTTCTATGCTCGAGGCCATCTTGAAGCCGATTCCCGGGACACCCCTTAACCTGTTACCATCCATGAAATCCAGGGTATGGGCTTCGTCGGGGGCCACCAGGGTCGTCTGATTGCGGGGTTTGTTCTTGCCGCCGCACAGTTTACTGAGAAGTTTGTTTGTCGAGATGCCGCAGGTAGACGTGTACCCAAAGTCGTCCTCGAGCTTTGTCCGGAGATGCAGGGCCAGGCGGGATCCAAGAATGAGACGCATATAGTAAGGATCACTCCAGTCTGTGGGCCTGACACGCGCTCCGATGGCACATCCAGCTATGGTGGTCATGTCACAGATGAAGCCCTTTTCAGGGTCCGTCTTGGACAAGTAGAAGAAGGAGTTGGGAGTTGGGGGACGATCCATGCATGTCATGTTGTACTCGACAATATCAGTGACGTCTGGCCATGTGCTTGATCAGTGTTCTGTTCCACCCGTTCTCTCCATCTCACGCCGCTCGGGAAGAAGAACAGTGATGACAGGGAGGAAAGGGATGGACGGAAAGAGGGATATTACCCATGAAAATCTCATCAAGCCCCAGCCTCTCCATCTTGCCACTCCAAGAGTACTTCTTCAAGTATTCAAAGAGCCGCTTACTCACGTCACGAAAGGGAGTGAGATCCTCCCCGTCGACGAGCACGAGGTCGGGACACGCCTTCTTCGCCTCGCTGACAAGCATGAGCTTGCGCACGCCGCGGGAGCGCGCATTGTAGTTGCACGTGGCCAGGATGCTCTTTTGTTTCACGCCGACGGGTCTGGACTTGAGCGACGGGTCCTTATTCTCGACTACCTGGGCGTAGAAGCAGTCGTAGTCCTATGAAATGTATCTGTCAGCACGTCACATACTGTAACAGTATTGTGAGTGGAGTCGGGTCATACAAATTGTAGAATTACCCTTTCATCGCCGATGCGTTTGGGTGGTTTCCTCCATGGTAAATCCGAAGACATTGTTGGTGACGGTGACAATTATTCATTGTTTGCCGTTGACCCTTTGTTGAAGTGATGACGGACCATGCAAGCGTTTTTTTTTTTATAAAAAAAGAAGAAAGAGGAAGGGGAGCCCGCGCTCCACAGTGTTCTTTTATTGTACAAGGGCATGAAGAGGAAATCGGAACAGAACTTGCTAAGCCACTTGTCTACACCAAAAGGTAACGAAAGGGAGAAAAAGGAAATGTTTAGAAACAGCAAGATGGGTGAAGGAAAGAGATATCAGATTGGTGATGAGAAAGGAGAAAATAGAAGCAAAAAGATGAAAAAATTGGCAGAAATACCCCACGCGGGGGGTCGAACCCCGAACCTTAAGCTATCAAATAGAAGGCTTACGCGCTGCCAATTGCGCCACGCGGGGCTTGACGCAAAATGGCACCAAACTAATTATATATTATCGTCAGGGGGTAGCCTACGCTCAGACCAGACATGACAAACAATTTCCTCTCTTCACAGAGGAGTTTTTTCCTCCTTTCTTCCCCTCGACAATACGCCAGTTAGAATCACGCAATGGAGCGCACCGCCATTATATGTGTGTGAAATACTCTAGTACGGATATCAATACAGTAGCAGTGCTCCCCCCATTCTATCCCGGTCTCTCTTTCACAGTATGGAAGGTCTCGGCGTCCTTTCTGGGTGCACAGGCGGTGTGTATACATCTCAAAGACAGCTTTTTACTGTTGCACGGCGGCATGTACACTGGGTGGACCAAGACTATTACTAAAAATAGTGAGTGCGCTTCATATATTAATGATTAATCGACAAGTATAATACACATCCGTTATTCTTACTACTTCTTTTGTCGGAGAGTTTCTCTCATCGTCTCTCGACGGGACTTCCCGCCAACTCACAAAAACGAAGAATAACACACTTGGGAAAGTCGAAACCCCCCCCTCCTGGCTTGGAGTCTGGAAGCATCTATAGACTGCGTGCGTACTACGAGTCTACGACATACACTTACCATGACGCCAAGAGATGAAGAACAGAAGTTGCCGGGCTGCCGATATTCAGAGACACACCAGCTGCATGGGACCGGGGGGGGAGGGGGGAGACCATCCTCATTGGCAGCCATGGCCAGGGTCGGCGCCTACACAGGCCAACCACGCTGCGGGAAACATCGGACGTGTTTATCTTTGTTGGTCAAATGGTGCTAAATGATCCCTGCGATTCCGCGTCAAATAAACAGGAAACGGGAAATAGTTTGGTTTCTACTCCGTAGCAGTTACGGAGCACTGCTGCGAGTAATACTCGGTAATAGTGTGTGTGTGATGAGTCGTGCATGCCACCAATCCCTGATGGCGCTTATCGTGATGGAGGGGGCGTCACATAGCCGCCGACGGATGAGAGATGAGGAGGGGGTGATGCTTGGGTCAGGAATACCTATGTATGCAACATGCCTTGGCTGGATCGTTCCCGTTCTTCCCCTCTCTCTTTCCCTCTCGTTCCTAGTGAGATGTTACATCGTCTTGTTCCCACGCCCATTAGTCCAACCGTCATTTTGTAAGACATCACGAGAAGGGAAGAGGTTGGGAAGCCATCATGGCAACTCATCAGCCCAAGAGGCCCAGCAAGCCTCGTCTTTCCCTCAAGATCCAGACGACATCAGCCTCATCTGGTCCGGAAACAGCAGCACCGGCAGCAACAGTATCAGGTCAGCAGCGGGCTACTCACAACGTCGACCCGGGGGACATCACCACCTTCAACACCCTTTCCAACGCCTACGCAACGGCCATACAGAGATCAACTCCTCTCACGGCCATCAACACCCTGGAACGTCTCAACCTGGCCACTCCCTCCTCATACCGCGACCCCAGGGACAGGATCATGACGCCCTACCTGACCACCAGTTACCCGGAGACACCTCTATCCGCCGACCACGGGAGCGGCAATGCTACCTCATCATCGTCATCGCCCCCCTCATCGCGGCGGCGGCGGCAGCCTGCTCTCACCTTGCCCAGCATCATGACCACTGCGGCGACGACGACGACGACGACGACGACGACACCGCCGCCACTGTCTGGGACCCTGGAAGACAACCGCACCAGGGCCTTCAACTACCCTTCATCATCTCTTCTGCACTGCCAGGATGCAGCAGCGTCGGCTGCAGACTCTACCGTACCTTTTGCTGCCCCGCCACCACCATATACACAACCCCGTGTGCTCCGGAGCATCCTCCGCAACTCACCCCTCCCACCGCGCACGGCCATTCTCCCTCCCTCCCCGCGGCGACAGTCCCTGCGTCTCCGCGAGAGGGCCGCACGGCGCGTGGCCTACAACAGCCCGCTGGAGCAGGAAATTGTCACGAGCATCTACACAGAGCCATGTATAGACCTGATGTACTCCCCCGGGACACCACCGTCTTCCTCCAGCGGCTCTGCATCGTCGCCCTCGCCCTTCGGCAACAATAACGGCACTGCCGTCTCGGCAACAGCGGACCAGGTTCTCGACCATGTCCTCGCCCCGACGACGCGTGACGGTGGTCAGACCCCCGGTCCCTTTGAGGAGACGAGACGCCGCATGACCAGGTCGGCTACCACGACATCGTCGTCGCCGCCGCCGTCGTCGTCCCCTTCTGGCGTGAGAAAGAGACGTAGCACGGGGAGGAAGGATCGTCGTTGGGTGTGGACTACACACATCGAAGAGGACGAGGAGGAAGACGACGACGAGGTTGGCGGAGCTGTCGCCGCACTGCGTGCCGCCAGGGCTAGGGAGGAGGCTGCCAAGGCTGCTGCCGAAAAAGCCGAGGCCGAAGCTTCTTCCAAGGTCGCAGAGGAAGTAGCGGCAGCAGCGACGGCGACGGTGACACCCGAAGTCGTGGATATAGACGTCGAGGCTACACCCACACCCAGCGCAGAGAGCTGTTGCTCGTGGAGCGAGGACAAGGATGTCGACATGACGGACGCCAGCAGCATCGCGTCCGAGGTCGTTGTCGAGGAACCCGCCGTCGTCGAATCAGATGTCAAGACACCGACTGTGCCGTCTGTCCCGAAAAAGAGGGACACGCCTATCCCCGAGCTGGCCACTGATAGTCAGAGGGCTACGCCGGTACCGCCGCTTCTAACCCAGTAAGGAGAGAGAAGAGATATGTGTCAGAATGTGGGGGTTATGGGCATTATATAGTATACATACACGCGAGGGACCCTATCCCTCGAAAGCTGCCAGTCACTTGGTATTACTGATGACGAAATCACGAATCATGCCTTCGCAGTTTTTTTTTTTCTTTTTTTCTTTTCATTCTATCTGGCTTTTTGATTTCTTCAAGTTTCTTTATTCATTACCTTTAGTTAGGAGAATGAGAAGCAAAAGGAGAAAGGGGAGGGGACTAGGCATTGAGCAATTCAGCGCACATGCCAGACGCATTCCTCTCATCTATATAATTCATTTCTTCTACTTTTCCCCCTCTTATATTTCCCATTGATGGAATTTTAATCCCGGTAACAACGCCATTGATTATAAAAAATAAAGCCTTCGCCATCATATCGAATCGTAGGCTCGTAAAACAAAAGTGTCCTTCGTTGCCACCTGGCATACCGTGTCCAAGAAAAAAACATAATGTCCAAGAAAACAGAAAGCGAAAAGGCGGACATTACGGCTTCTTGGACGCCCTCTGCTGTTGCTGGTGATATAGCTCCTCGGCAGACGTGATGCACTGCATGTTTGCGCCGAGCTTGTTGATGGTCTCCATCCACTCGTCGTACTCGTCTGAGTCGAAGACGATGCCGCCACCTGGTATATCTGCGTTAGAATAGATCGGATAGACGAAGAAGGCCAGTACAGGAAGAGGGGGGTGGGGGAGGAAAATGAAGAGAAGGAGAAAGGAAAAAGAGAAACTCACCAGCTTGAAGATAGGCAGTGCCATCCTTGACCACCATGGTGCGCAGAGCGATACAGAGGTCCATGGCACCCTCGACACGGGCACCCTGGTCATCGACGCCGCCGTAGCCAAAGTAGCCCACGGCACCGGCATAGACGCCGCGACGCTCGCCCTCGAGCTCGGCGATGAGCTCCATGGCCTTGACCTTGGGAGCGCCGGAAACGGTACCGGCCGGGAAGATGGAGCGGAAGGCGTCGAAGCGGGACTGGTCGGGGCGCAGGACGCCCGAGACCTGGGAGACGAGGTGCTGGACGTGGCTAAACTTCTCGACGGCCATGAGGCGGTCAACACGGACGGTCAGGGGGTCGGCGACGCGGTTGACGTCGTTGCGGGCGAGGTCGACGAGCATGACGTGCTCGGCGCGGTCCTTGAGGGAGCTGCGCAGCTCCGAGGCGAGGCGCTCGTCGTCCTGGGCATCCTTTCCGCGGCGGACGGTGCCCGCGATAGGGTGGGTGATGATGCGGCCCTCCTCGCTCTTGACGAGCAGCTCGGGCGAGGCGCCGACGATCTGGAAGTCGCTGCAGTCGACGTAGAAGAGGTAAGGGGAGGGGTTGACGGTGCGCAGGTGACGGTAGATGTTGAAGGGGTGGAGGCTGGTGGGGCGGGCGAAGCGCTGCGACGGGACCGCCTGGATGATGTCGCCCTTGACGATGTGCTCCTTGAGCCGGGTGACGTGGGCCTCGTATCCCTCGCGACCGATGTTGGACCTGTACTCGCGGCCCAGCTCGATGGGCCCCTGCTCGGGCAGCGGCACCTCGGGCGACTCGAGGAGCTCGACCAGGTCGGCGATGGTGGCCTCAGCCTTGGCGTAAGCCCCGGCCAGGCTGGCGTCCGTGCCGTCACCCACCTCGACGTACGAGATGACCTTGATGAGCCCGTAGAAGCGGTCGAACGCCACGATGGTGTCGTACATCATGAAGAGAGACTCGGGGATCTGCAGCCTGTCCTCGAGCGGGCGCGCCGTCTTAGGCTCAAAGTACCGCACGCAGTCGTACCCGACATAGCCGATGGCGCCACCCGTCAGGGGAGGCAGCTTCAGCCCGGGCACCTCGGCAATCACCTGCTTCCCCAGCTCCTTCTCCAGCCCGACCAGCGGGTCCGTCTCCTCGCCGTACCCGGGCCCCGTGACCAGCACATCGCGCGGCCCCGCCCCCACGAAGCTGTACCGCCCCAGCTGCTCCGTCGCCGCCGACTCGAATAGGAACGAGTATTGCTTCTTGCCTTCGCCCGACGTCGTCGCCCGCTTCGACACTTTGAGGTAGGCCGCCGACGGCGTGATCAGGTCTGACGACACTTGCCGGTACACGGGGACCAGCGTCGGCTGCGGTCCAGTTTTCCTGCTGCGTGCCTTTTCGATCACCTGCTTCACCGTCTCGAGTGACGGAACCACATCTGGCTGTTACATATTTTCGATGTTAGTTTTCGCGGGGGATCACCGAAATAAAAATGCCCCGCATCTTTTAGAATTTTTTTCCCTCCTTGTTGAAGCTCAAGAAGACTTACACTCGACGTCATATTTTCTGTTCCTTTTCTTCCCCCTGTTGGTATCGCTTGGCTGGAGAGAATACGGATATGGAAAGAGAGAAGAAAATTGAAAGAAGCTGGAGGGTCTTATCGAACAACAAAGATGGAGGGTTCTGCAGCTGGAGCTGACCCGGTTGATGTTGTGACACAGTCGAACCAACCACTCTTGGGGTACAAATGGCAAAAAAGTACAAAGTTCAGAGTCAATTGCCCCGCCGCTATCGGCTACACGCACTTATCGGTAAATAGAGGACGACTTATCGTGACTGCTTCAGGCTCTAAGACAATTTACCAATTCTCTTCTTTATTTCTTCTCTTCCAAATTCTGCAAACTAAGCTCCTTGTACTATTACATCCATTTTCAGACTTCAACACTAACACTATCGAATATTTTGTTCGTTGAAGGGCAGCCAAGTAAGTGAGAAAGAAGGCGGCCATGTAGCGATGTAATATTGCCCCGCATCACAACCCCAAACTCTCACGAAGCCTCCTCGTATGAGGAAGAACCCCGCGGGACAAGAAGAGCGTTGAAACAGTAATAGTGGCAAATCGTACAATCGCGATACAGTATCATCCCCCCCCCCTGATTTTTTTTTCTTGTTGAATTCCCCGATACTAGCTCTCCACACTCAGAGCCTTGGCTCCAACAATCCTGCCCTCTTCCCTCGTAATGAGCCAGTACTCGACCCTGCTCCCGTCCTTGGCCACACGATAAACCCTAACATCGTTCCCCTGGCTGGCCTGACGCACTGCCTCAAGGATCTTGATATACTGGCCCTTGGAATCCCAGTCCAACGGGTCCAGGATAGTCACGTCGGCACTGTCAGGCTTCGCGTGGCCGATGAGTTCAGCAAATTCGACTTTGACAGCATGTGTTAGCAACGGAGGGGGAAATCGCGGAGGAGATGGCGGGGGGGAGTTCTAGAGAATTGGATAATGTGTATATAAGAGTAAAAGAACAGGAGACTCACCCTCATCGGGAAGTCCGTCGTCACCCTTCCAGCGCAGAGAAACGCCCTCGAAGGGCTCGTCCGCGTCGCTCACGTAGAATGTGTCCCTGCATACACTTTGGATCTCGGCGGGGACCTGAGTTCCCGCGTCAACCGTCTTGAACTGTCCCCTAGAGGATGACGAAGTCTTGGGCTGAGCCTGGATGGAGTCATTGTTCGCCTTGTCTAGGAAGGCCATGTAATCCTTGTCTGATGCCATTTTGGCGGGCTGGGAGGTGTGAATGAGGCAGCGACAGCTAGGGAGAAGGGGGGTGACGATCGTCGTCGTAAGAGGAAGTCGGGTAAGTGATGGCAGATGAGTGATTCTAGAGGTCTGCAACGGTCGTTTGCTGTTAGATAAATATAGTCGAGTGCACTTTTGTATGCAAAAGGCAGTGTTATGCGTCATGATAGCAGCTGCTCTGCTTGTGGTGGGTTCTGTCCAGGGTGGGTTTGGATCCGATGAGGAGGGGGTGACGTCAAAAGCTACCAAGTTTTTCCCCCTGCTTCTCACTGTTCCACCACACAGGAAGAAAAAGAAAATCCCATGCTTGTCAAATCTACATGACTGCTTGTGATGCAAAATACGGAACAACTAGAACTACTAACTGCTAGGCAGTCGGACCGGCACTGTTTGGGATATCCTTGAAATTCTTATCACATTAGACAAATCTAACTCCTTTTTCTTTTTTTTTGTTCTTCGTTATCTTCTCATCTGTTGTTCACCACATGCCAAGTCCAGAGGGTGCTCCCCCACTGAAGAGGGAGAATATTTTTTGTTTGGGGGGGGGGGGAGGAATTTTGCTTTTTTGAGATTTATAAGGAGTTCCTAAGCCGGGACCTCCTTTGATTTGTGGTCTGGTTTTTGTCATCTCGTTTTTAAAAAATAACCCTCTGGACACCTGAATGCAATTGACAAAGACACAGCAAGAATGAAAACATGGCTTCAACCGCTCTAAGCGGAGGCCAGATCCTTCTTGAGGGTACCCTGGAACTGCTTCTTCTCGGCAGGGGTCTGGAAGGCACCGTGACCGAACTCAGACGAGGTGTCGATCCACTTGAGGTTGATCTTTTCGAGGGCACGGCGCGAGGTGTGGGTGAACATGGACTTGCGGAGAGTAATGACGCGCTTCTTCACACCAGGGATGGAGCCCTTGAGCATGACGAAGTCGTTGTTGATCTCACCGTAGCGGACAAAACCACCAAGACTGTTTGAGCGTTAGCAAACACTTCCATATATGCATAGGAATCTGCTCTCGATCCACGCCGAGGCAGGAGAAAACGTACGGGGTGATAGTCTTCTTGGTAATGTCAACATCAGTCGACGCGTTGTCGTCGGCGTCACCCTTGCCGATGCGGTAGATCTTGTGGTTGACCGAGGTACGGTGGTGGTAACCCAGCTGACCGGCACGGGCAACGGTCCACTGGACGTGGGAGGGGTGCCAGGCACCGATACAAGCGACCTTACGGAGACCCTTGTGGGTCTTGCGAGGCAGCTTGGTGGTACCCCAACGGGCGGTGACACCGTTGAAACCGTGGCCCTTGGTAACAGCGATGGCGTCAATGACCTCGTCCTGCTCGAAGATGGAGTCGATGCTGACGGGCTTCTCAAAGAGCCCGCGGCCGAAGTTGACCTTGTCGGCGACAGAACCACCGTTGATCTGGATCTCCATGAGGTGGGCCTTCTTCTGCTTGAGGGGGGTCTTGCGGATCTGGGTGTGGGCGAGGACGCGGACGACGGTGCAGTACTTCTGGATGCGCTCGAGCTCGCGGGTGACGGAGGCACCGCTGCTCTCGGAGTGCTTCTTGGCGTACTTGGTGAAGGCCTTCTTCTTAGACTTGTACCAGTTCTTGTAGAAGCGGCGCTTGAGCTCATCGCTCAGGTGCTCGGCCCAGACGGTGCTGAGAGAGCGGAGACCGCGGGGAGTCTCGATGTAGCCCACAAGACCAACAACGATCATCTAAAAAAAAGATGTTAGCCATAGGCACATAGCCAAGCGGGCTGCATTGTTCGTACAGGTGGGGTGTCGACGATGGTCACGGCCTCGACGACCTCCTTCTTGTTCGCCTTGGCGCCGGGGCGGTCCATGTCACGGACAATCGTCGTCATACCGGCCTTGTAGCCCATGGCGGCCGTCAGGTGGACGGGCTTCTTGGGGTCATCCTTGGGGAAGCTGTTGGAAGATGGAAATGTAAACTGTTAGCCGCTTGCCCTTTTGCAGAAGCACCCGGGGAAGAATTTGTTTTGGTTTTTTTCTTTTTCTTTTGAATACGTACGACTTGACCTTTCCGCGATGACGGGCGGCACGCTTGCGCGGCAGGTAGGCCAGCGAACCGTGGCGGGGAGCCTCGAACTTGCGGTGCTATGATCCATTGCCCATCAGTATTTTCCAAAGTCGAATTGGAGGCCGTTGTTGATCCCAAAAAAACTTACACTCATCTTGGGCGACCTGGGTGGGTTGATGGGTTAGTATGGAGTGAGGTTTGACAAGAGGTTGCACGTCGTGGGAGGAAAAAGGCAGTGAGGGACGAGGGCTTGTAGTTTTTTTTGTGGGCGAAATTTCCAGGGCCACTGCAGAAAATTTCCTGATTGGCCGGCGCTCGTTATGATTGACCCCCACCCACCTCGCTTCTCGATATGTGAGGCCAGGGCTTAGAAGTCACGTGCCTCGAATCGAGGTTTAGATGATGAGTAAGAGTTCGTCGAGTTCTTCAGCGCCAAGTCGTGAATCTGTGACTAGTACTCGTACACCTTATGATACTCCACAATGCTCCAAGTGGCATCGATACCGACATGCGGCACGCTCATTACGAAAAAAACACATCACTGAGTGAGTATATTTGACTAAAAAGTTGAAAACGGTCGATATTTCGACGTCCTTCTTAGTCCATCATGACCCTGTCATGACTAATTCCCTCAACAAGCATGTTGGGACTACTTTTGTCATGTTTGTGTGTCGTTAAGATGCTTGCCGCGTCGCACCGCAAACAATGAGGTTTGCTAGCGCCTGTCCCCATGGCCCGACAAAGGCATGAGGTTTCAGGGGGCTGAAATATGAAAACGTTTGTTCCTAAGCTCACGGGACAATGAGGGCGTCACCGACCTCATGAAGCAGACACGAAGGAACAAGGATGGAAGAAAGGTACAATAGCAAAATTTTGTTATTTGCGACTGACGCGAATGTTATTGACCCGATCATATATATGTACGTTTCAACATAATCTTTCTCACTCCAGTACACAGTCCACCTTCTGCATCCCGAGCTAGGCTATCGTCCACTATGACCAGTAGCACTCGACGAGACTCAATGGGCACGACCATTATGCACGGCGCCAAACGGGACACCTGTCACAGTGGGACTCTTTACCGATTCTTGTTCGATGCACTGCGGATGAATGGCTCGAGGGGAAAGACCTGATTTTCCGGTTCAACACCCTTGTAGAGGGTGTCCCACCTCTCCTGGAGAACCTGGGGAGTGGGCCAAGCATTCTCAGGGTCGCGCAGCCATAGGCGAAGCAGATGTCTCCTGAGGGGGGGGGGCGCATATACTGTCAGCTCTGGTATATATGCTTCACATGCGTGATATCGACTCACTGATTCTCGCCTTGGTCAACAAAACCATCTCGGGCGTGAAAGATGGCCAGGTTATTGATATACTGGATGTCGCCCTTCTGGAACTTGGTGTTGACGCAATACTTCTCTCCGGTGAAGTGGAGCGTATCGAGAGCCTCGGCCTGTGCCTCAGTGATGGGAGGCACGTTGGTACCGCGTGGGAGTGCACCGAATCCCACGAGGGAGCGTCGAGCATACTGCAGGGTCACCCTCTGGGGGTTCTCGTTGGTGGCCGGCAGGAGGTTCAGGAGGGGCCTCTCAATCCACGGTTTGCCGTCGGTCTTGTCAAAGCTACAAAGAGTCCCAGGTTTTGATGTCAGTGCTACCACCTAGGCTCTATCCGTGCATGTACTCGGTAGAGAGTGCATGCCCTGTCGGCGAGAGGAACAAAGGATTCAACGTACACTTCCAAGTCCCATGTTCCGGACAGGGTATGGATCAGGTCAGGTCTCGTGCGCGCAATCTCATTATACACCCTCCATGTACTGGCGAGCTTACTGGCGCCCCCCTCCTTGGCCGTGCCGAGGGCAAACAGCGAGACGATGTCGCCCGCATCGGTGTGGAAAACCTGCTTGTCAGTCGTGTAGGCGGGGCTGCCGATGACCTTGTTGGAGTCAGAGTGGCTGAGGTCCCTTATGTGAGCGAGGACCACGTCGGCAGGTCTCCCGTCGTACTTGTGGTCCTGACGACCTCGCTGGGCGGCAATGTGCGAGGAGATGCCAGCATAGATGATGATGTTCTCCTCCCTTGTGTGGGCGTCGACGTCGACGCCACGGATGACGAAGAAGCCGTGGCCGTGGTGCAGCTCGCCCGACAGGCGACGAAGCTCCGGGTGGAGTTTGGGGAGTGGGAACGTCTCTGCACTGATATGACCAAGCGAAAGTCCAAGAGCTGTTGTTTTTCCGATCCGCTCAGAGTCTAGAGTCAGCCACCAGCAACCCAAAGACCCATCAACCATCGTACTGAGAGGAGAGGAAGAGATGAAACAGCAGATACGGACACTTGAAGTGAGCCACAGCTCCGTCGATCTCGGCTAGCTGCTCGGAGTTGAGCGAGTACGTCCAGTTGTACGTCTCTGCCAGTGTCGAACCCTCCCAGACCAGGTCTCCCTCCAGCTTATCCGGGAATCCCTCGGGGACACTGGTGGGGAGATTCCCGTCAGCCAGCCGCCTGGCCACACGGGCCTGCCAGTTATCATAGTCTGGAGCGTAGGCGATGTCAGGCTGCCCCGGAGGTGGCTTCGCAGCAGGGGTGACCCAGGTCACGGTTGATGTAGCTGTAGTTGTAGTTGACATGATACCGGTGATGGAGATGTACGTTGGGGAGGAGGGGGATCGAGAGAGCGTGAGAGTGAGGATATTCAAAATGCGTCAACGTGAGGGGTAGAGGAGAAGAAGAGGGTTGTGAAGTCAGTCTCCATCATCTGTTTTCTCCATCTGATTTATAGTCTCATCATACGTTGCAACGCTCCCAAAACAGCCTATTACGCAATTGAATCTCTGTGTCTGCGGTTGAAGAAGGCGTGCTTTCACAGCAACCTGGTATCATCGCTCGTATTGGAACTGTATCGAACTTTCCACGAGGAAAAACTCAATGAGACTCAAAGAAATATGACATTTACACCGAATCGCTACCGTTACTCTTGCAGCGGGGTAGCATTCTCATGAAAGACTCGCCTGCTGAAGATTTTGTGATTGAACAAAATAAAGGGGCCATCAAATCGCAGTGTTGTGCATCGAGAATTGGCATTGCAGCCTTGTACGAATACGAGAGATTAGCCGTACGCCCCCCCCCCTTAATATGTGCTCACCTCTTCGAGGATTCTGCTTGGATGATGTAGTATTTCGATATCAACCGGCATTTGTTGCCGTGTGCTCTCTTCCCGTAGCCCAGGTCGTATTATGACAAACTCATCACCCACGCCGACCCGGACAGAGAGGCTCGGCCTCCACCTCCCCCTCAACCCGCCTAGGGATGAGAATAAGGGCCATTTCGGCGTCGTCTGCCTGAAAAGAGACGATAAGATCGATCTCTAATTCGTCCTTTAATTTTTCTTGCTAAACCTCAGTACCGTAACGATCTTCAATTCTAGTCATGGAAAGTAGTTATGTTGGGTCAACTGACGTTTGACTCTACTATGAACGGATCGGTTGATCAAAATGATGGCAAGAACCTCACATCGAAGGAGACTACTTGCGAGGCTTCTCTCCGCAACAGTGAACTGAATATCTACTGCACTCCTTGTGCCCGTTAAAGAAGAAGAACCCCCCAATCAGTCGCACCTTCTAGTCGAGGAGCAGAGGAGAATAACAGGTATCGATACGCTGGCTGGCACAGAGGCCTTGATGGCTCCCAAATGAGGATACTTTTGACAGCTGCGATGCCACCCTAGCTAACAACAGCTGTGAAATCTGACGATATCGGCGAGGTCCGGTGTCAGATTCCAGTGGGTGATCAGGGACTATTTGTGGCGGCAGAAGCGTGAGGCTCCTGCATGCCTACACTCACTATCATCATAAAGCTGCTTTATTATACAGGGATGTACCCGTCTTGGCAGACGAGAACGTCCATAGAAGCTTGGTCATGACACTTTGCTATCAGACCTTGCGCTGTCTAATCCGTGGCCACTCTTTTCCCCCGTGATGTGAGGCGCGATACTACTCCTGCTCGATGACAAGCAAGTTGGCATGTCTAACTTTTAAACTACGAAACATATGTAGAGTAAAATAGAAGAAAAATCAAGAGAAGAAAAAGAAGAAGAGAAAAGCGTACAGCAGCAGGTATTTGCTAGTCGTTACCGACCCAACTACATATAGTCTATCACCTAGCGAGGTTGCTGACCTTGAGGATGATGCTCGAAATGCAAGGTTGGATTATCCGAAAATAGACTCCTGGATCATGCGTCTACATGTATCTAAAGTTGGCGCAAATATAAGGTGACCTTTATCCTCGTCCATCATAGCCGATTTCCGATTACCGGTTCCCCGTGTTGAATCTAGGCAGGTTGGTAGTTTCTTGATAACATCGAGCTCGTACTGCCTAGGCAGCCGCACGTATATCTCTGTTATCGCCAGTGGACCGGGGCCAATCTATACATGCATACGTATACACCTATAAGAGAACCCCCCCCCCCCCCCCCCCCCCCCCCCCCCCACGCGGCCGGACCGGTGGGAGACGCTCCGGCCGCTACATATAGCCGGACAAGGATTAGATATGTCCATGTAGATGGAACCAAGATAAATATGTTTTCTTGTATTGCCACTTCAAGTGAAGCGCTCAGTGATGTCTGAATGTCCTGTAAGCTCTCGCAACCCAAGGAAACAACGCGTATCATCATGTCGAATGATCTTTCCGGCAGCACGGTGAATAGGGGCTGCTCGCCATGGGCGTCTGGCTTCTATCGGAGCGTCCTGTTCCAGATGATATTGTTTGGGGCGTGAGTATTGATGCAAACGCTCAGAGCAGCAACGCCCAAGTTGATGTATCTTGTCGGGCTAACTTCTTCCCTTTCAGCCTCTCATTTGTTGGCCCTGCCATGTCAGATGCGGTAAGTTGTCATTGACGACTCCCATATTCCCCGGATCGGACCTAACCTAGTCACCAAATATCTAATGCCATCGAGTTGTAGTTGTCCAACATGGGCGGCGGCGGACTCTCCAAACCGTGGCTGGCTAATATTTCGAGTTCACTGTCCTACGGCATGAGCTTTCTGGTCACCATTGCCGGCGGGCCACTTATTAATAAGATCGGAATCAAATGGTCTTGCTTCATCGCGGCCATGGCCATGCCACTGCGTGGCTCCTCTTTGTACGTCAATTCCCGCTATGGGGTCGACTGGTATCTCTTATTCGGAAATCTCATCGACGGAGCCGCCTCGGGTTTCCTCTATGTCGCCGAGACGACTGCCATGCTATCCTACCCTCAGCCTGAGCAGCGAGGCCTGTATGTTCAACATGTTCCCTACGATCCCTCCCCCAAGGAGGTATCAATCATTCCTCAAATTGGTTCTCGGAACGCTGACTGTTACGTACAGTTACCTTGGTAACGATAACTGGCGATGATATCTGCACTACGAGATAATTTAGCTGACAAGGTGTCACTGCAGGTATCTGGTCGGCGATGCGTAGCAGCGGAAGCTTGATTGGAGGAGCCATCAATTTCTCCAAGAACCGCGGGGCATCTTCTGCTGGAGGTATGTTTCTAATCTCACATGTCCGGAGACAGATCTACGTGCGCAGTCAGCTAACACTTCGGACCAGGTGTGGCGTGGTCAACCTACGTGATATTCATCTCGTTTGAATGCATGGGCGTCATCTGCGCCCTGCTACTCTCGCCCACCCGCAAGGTCGCACGAAGCGACGGAAGTAAGATTCTCGTACCCGATAGGCTCTCTTGGAAACAGGAGTTTCGAATACTGTGGAAGGCCATGCAGAAGAAGCAGGTCGGTAACATTGAGACCTCAGTCCTGGGCGTTGAACGACCCGCATACTGACGTGGACCTGCTCGTAGGTTCTGGGTATCATCGTGCCCAGCTTCTATAGTTTCTTCTATGGTGGAACCATGGGAACATATCTCAGCCTCCACTTCTCTGTGCGCGCCCGCGCCCTGTCGTCTCTTATCGTCCGTACGTGTGGTGGCACCCTCGCTCTTCTGCCACCCCCCGATTGCCGCATTTATAGACTAACCAGCCTATCAATAGCCGCTCTTACTATACCGTCGGTACTCGCTTACGGTAAGATCCTGGACGGCAACTGGACGTCGAGGAAGCGCCATGCGCAGCTCTGTATACTCCTCTGGGTGATCCCCGCCGCTGCAGCCTTCATCTGGATTGGCATCGAGAATCACCGTGTGGCATCTCAACCCGCACTCGACTACGTAACGTGAGTGCCTCCATTCCCGTATCCCACTTAGATGCGGCAGGGTCCTGACTCCGATTGCAGAAGCTCGGGCTCGTGGGCTCGTGCGTATATACCTTATCTCATCATCTTTGTGGTGGGCTATTGGACACAGCTCTCACTCTATTGGATCCTCGGTAACTTCTCACTGGACGTGGGGAACACGGCGCGCATGGGAGGACTATTTCGCGCCTTTGAGACGGCAGGCCAGGCAGTGTCCTACGGCATCAACTCCTCGTCCAGCATCGGCGGAACGACGACTCTCTACGTCAACTGTGGCCTGTTTGTTGCTAGTCTACCATTCTTGTGGTGGCTGATTCACATTATGCCGCCGGTTCCTGGCATGCTGGAGACCGAGGGCATCGACCCCAAAGGTCATGTAATAGGGGATCAAGAGATTGGAGATCCACAAGGAGTGGACACGAAGAAGCATTAATTACCTGGCGTCATGAACCAGCGCTTACACCAACCTGCTGTTTCAGACTATCCCTGCTTCATGTTTTCTTTTTGTGGCCGACATCGATCCGTCTCTCTGGGAATGGATAAGGCACCCTTTGGGGGGTATGTGGGAAGCGGCAAATTGCCCATTACGTGTAAGTATACCTTCCAAACGCCAAGGTGCCTCGTTCAATATACGAGGGGGGAGGGGCTATTTTCTCAAACCCAGGATGTATTGGAAATTGAGCCCATAGATGCTGGTGTTTCTGGTTTTTGACAATACAATGGAATTCAAATTTGAGTAGGGTCTGCCGTCTCCCCACAAGGCGATGTTGGAGGACCGACAATGAGCAATACATCCTTCTGCATCTGCTTTGTCTCACGAGGGGGACCAAGAGCATAGTGGCAGGACACCGCTATTGAGTACTGTGCTAACATAGTTTCTGTAGTTGAAAGTAACATTAGAAGAGTGGTTTTACTATGCTGACGCAGGCTGGCTGTGTCCATATCGTGCCTCGTGCGAGCGGAAAAGCAAAAGAACAAATAATGGCGGAGGTCACCACGACATCACGGAAGAACGAGGCATAAGATTGAATATGTTCATAGAGTGACTAGCTAAAGAATCCTTCGTCCTCGAGGTAGATGAAGGGAAAAGAAAGAGCGACAGACTATGGATTACGTAGGGGAAGTGAGTGCAGTCCTACTCCTCCAAGTGCGTGGGAATGTACATGATAGCCCGACGCCGGTAGGCATATGAGGCTGCTGATGGATCCCTGACGCGGAGCTCTTATGAAGTCGACGTCGATGACGATCCCTTGCTCCTCTCGTCGTTGCAAAACGGCTTGGTGCTGCTTGCCTTGCATTTGGCCACATAGCTATCTTTCATGCCATCTACATCCGTACTTTGGAGCCGATCAATTCGCTCTGGTGTGGCGAGGAAGGGCCCGGGCAATGGCAACTGAGCGGCACCCTTCGGCTTACTGTAATCCATGCCCAGATCATTCAGCACCAAAGTTGAAACATGAGCAGCGGAGAGCAGTATTCGCGGCATTCCTGGCGATAAGATTCAACGTCAGTATTGGTGTCTTTCCCGAAACATTGTCGTATTGGTGGTGGTTACCATGTCCTGCGAAGCCAGCAGCCACCCAATGGCCGGGGTGTCCAGGAGCCGCGCCGACAAAAGGGAAACCATCCGCAGTGTCGGTCTCAACTATTCGGTGCCACTCTGGTTAGTCTCTTCGACATCATCTCTCAAGGTAAAGGCGCACCAACTTCCTGTCCAGCAGTCGGCCTCGTCTGCAAGCTCGGTGTGCGCCTCGGAGATGGGCCATCCCACGACGTCTGAAGATGGCCAGGTTCGGAGGAACTCTGCAACTCCTGGCATCTGCCTGTCGTCATCGCCTCTGAAGACGCATTCCGAAGGTCGGTGTACCAGAAACTGCCGCGCTCCGCCAAGAAGGATGACGTTGTATGGGGCCGGAAGCTGAAGGTGGTAGTTGTTGACGACGGCATCCCAGTGCTGTGCACCCGTGTGCTTGATGAAGCCCGGGGGGGCCTTGATAGCGGCAAGCGTTCCTCTTACGGGCAGGATCAGCTTTCTGTACTCGGGAAGGACGTGCGATGCCCAGGCGTTGGTCGCATGCACGACAGTCTTGGCGCGCACATGCCCTCGCAGGGTTGATATGCGTATCCATCCGTCCGCGTCCCGCTCCGAGACTTGATCTACAGGTGTGTATGCCTGTACGTTGAGGTTTCCGCGTGCCATGACGATGCGTAGAATTGCATGGACGAACTTGTATGGCCACCTGTTTCCCCAGCGTCAGCCATTGATGCCCACAAATCGATGGTGACGATGCATGTATTGAGCGCAGTTGGGTCTCTCACAGTTGACCAGCAGGATGCACCACGGCGGCCAGAGCGCCCTTCATCTGCGAAAAGTCCTGGGCCTCGGCAGCATCTGAGATGACCTTGCAGGCTTGGACGATGTCGTTCTCGTCGCCGTGGTCCCTTCGCATGGCATCAAGAGCCCCCTTCAGTCGTGTCCAAGCCTCCTCGGTCATGGCTGCATCAAAGGTTTCGCCAAACTGGAGACATATCTCCTCCGTAATACCCTCCTCCTCGGCCAGCTCCCTGAAGGCCGCGAGGTGTTCCATCTCATGCCGGATCAGTTCCATGGCAGTCTGCGCGCCAAAGCGCGCTGCCCAGATCGGATACCGCGAGTACGCATGAGGTCGTAGCTGGCCACCTGCAAGGCGCCTGCTCTGTCAGCGACTCGAATGCATCGTCGGCCGTAAGCCTAGAGGAAGGAAGCTCACCGTTCCGACCCGTGGCGCCTGAACAGATGCCGCGAGCTTCCAAGAGAAGCATCGACGGCTGCTTTGCATGGCCCTGGGTATTCTTGTCCAGCCAATAGGCGGTGGCCGCACCCGTGTAGCCTCCGCCGATGATGGCTACATCTGTCGTCTGCGGGAGCTCCTCGGTTGATCGATGGTCGTGTAGGGGCGAACTTGCGGCCTCGATCCAGTAGGATCTGCCGGGGTTGGCTCCAGGAAGAACCATTGTCGAGAGACGGAAAACCGCACGAAGACGAGGGAGCACACAGGTGGGGGGGGAGAGACCGCGAAAAACTAGATAGAATGTATGCCGAGTTTCGTACCGCGAAATTGAAAGTTACAAGTGCCCGCTTGGCGTGTATACTCAGATAACGTAGTCGATAAATATGCACGGAATAAGAGGCTGGCACAGGTTGAACCCCCTGGTCGGTCCGGTCCGGACCGGTGGAATGCGCACGCCCGGGGCGGGGCCTTCAGATACATACATGTGTACATGTTTGTGTTATTACATGACAAGTATCAACACACGTAGTCATTGAAGCCGGGCCGGTACAGCCTGGTGGTGCATGCATGTATCTTATGGCCTCGAGGCCATCACAGAGTTACGGATTGCTCCGCTCAGCATGGAAGCAGAAAAATCCGTATTGCTATCGACGATACCATTGCCAGCCTTGATTTATTTCTGCAGCCCCCGCACCAGGAGAGCGCAATTGCAAAGTGACAGCCGAACTATTTCTGTCCCTACATGTACACCACACGTACCCTAACCCTGCTACCCCCCTTCCTTATCATCACCATTCAATTCCATGGCAGAACAGGCGAATCACGTCGTGTTCGACGTCGTGGGCACGTGTGTCTCCTTTGACGCTTACTACGAAACGATAGAGAATGTCATGGGTGGCAAGCTACGACAGCACGGAATGACGGCTAAGCACTTTGGCTTCACGTGGCAGACGGCAGCCGAGCTTGAATTCACCTTCTTGTCAGTGGCGGGCAGTTACCTGGCGTACAAGGACGTCATGCGAGGGCTGTTCTACCGCTCACTCTGGATGGCGGGCGTCGCCAACCCGCGGGCCGTGGCCACCGACGATGAGCGTGAGGCCTGCATCCAGGGCTACTCTAGCCTGAAGCTGCGCTCGGACTGCGACGCCTCCTTCCAGAAACTTCGCGATAACGGTTTCACGGTCTGGTGCTTCACCACAGGCGACATCCAGCGCGTCAGGGGCTATTTCGATCGTGCGTCAGTGAGCCTGCCGGTCGCGAACATCATCAGCTCTGACTCGGTAGGCGTCGCTAAGCCAGCTCTGGCGGCATATGAGCATGTGTGGGCACGCCTGGGGAGGGACGGTGCCAAGTGGTTCGCTGCAGCGCACATGTGGGATGTGTCTGCAGCGACCAAGGTTGGCTTCAGGGGGGCGTGGTGTTCCGCGCTGGAGAAGGAGCCATGCCTGGATGTGTTTCAAAACGCTGAGATGGAGGTCATGGCCGACTCTCTGTTGGAGCTGGCCGACGGGATCATTAAAATCTCTCAGAAGAACCTGACAGGATGAGACGATGTTGACGCTGTTCCGGGGAGAGATTTTGTCTACATGTACGCTGCTTCTGTCTCCCACCAGAGTGTCATCGATCCCAAAGCATAGACTTGGATACGACGAAGTTTTCATTTTATTCTCGTCATTCACCGTTCTGGTGTTTCCGACCGTATCATGACTGGCTGTGCCGGGACGGGGAAGATGACTCTCTAATCTAATCTCTTCCAAGGTGGGATTCCGAGATAGGACGGCATATGCAGGACGGAGGAACCTTTCCTTATCATGAGCCGTACTTAACCGCAAGTCAGTCATCCCGGAATTATTCTCCGCATATGTAATTGCATGTGCATATCTGAATGCATGTAATCGCGCTATAGGTAAACACCAATACCAGAGGACGATTGGCGACTATCTATCTCCCCTACCTTACTCGCATCTTGTCTCTGCTCAATGCCATCTATCCATGCACCACGCTTCTTCTTCGAATCTTTCCATTAGAATATCAGATTCCAGCACGTGGAAGAGAAGGGAACAATGCTCAACACCGGTGCAGGGGTCAGCAAGCGACGCAGCGCCACGAGGCCGCAGGAGCGTCAACGTGCCGTACGCGCCTGCATCGAATGTCGCCGTCTGAAGGAGAAATGTGAGGAAGGCATACCCTGCCGACGCTGTCGAGATCTGAATCGGCACTGCGAGTACAGCGCTACGATACCCCCGTCAGATAGGGCAAAAGCCTCACAGATCGAACGAGTGGGCACCCTGCTGGAGCGCTCACGGTATATGGAGGCGGTCCTCAAGCAACATCTACCGTCCCTTTCATTAGATACGGAGAGTCTTAGGCAAGTCGCAGAGGGCCTGACGGTTCCCGCATGCCATCTCGGTACGGCCTGTATCCAGGAGGAGGAGGAGCAGCCCGCCGCGGGGGCGGAGAAAGAGGCCTCACCTCTCGTGGAGAGCCCGCTGGATGAGGTCTGCACGATTGATGTCATGGACGATGTTGTGGCCCGTGAGTCTCTGTCTGTGCTGCTTCTGCACATGTATGAAAGCTGTGCTGACTGGCAGATCGTCAGATTATTCGGGGGAGCTCTCTCATTGGAACTTTAGCATGCGGGTCAAACGAAATCTTGATACCATCATGGCCACCTCCCAAGTCCCAGTACGTACTGCCTCACACACTGCCCCCGCCGGCGCATCTTCTCAATTGCACGTACTGACAGGCCCGACAGCGGCTCGACAGGGAGGAGACAGTTCCCGAGTTCATCCGTGTGGCCGAGCCGCTGCCGGGCGCTACGCCCATAACGGACCTCCTTCACGAGCTCCCGCCACAGCCCGTCGCCAACTTCCTGGTGCACGTCTTCTTTGCTCACGCGACCGGCTTTTACTTCTTCCTAGATCAGAAGTGGGTCATGGCTACACTCAAAGGCCTGTATAGCGATCCCTCTCGACGCTGCTCCAGACATGCCGTGCCCGCCTGCACCGTCATCATGGTCTTGGCCGTCGGGGCGCAGTATGCCCACCTAGAATCGCCCGGCCGGGCAGAGGAAGGGCCAGTCGTCGACCGGCCCGACAAGATGAGCTGGGAGCTCGAGTTTGGATCGACCCTGTACATTCAGGTCACTCGCCATCTCGCCGAGATGATCCACTCGGGCTCTCTAATCTCTGTGCAGGCCTGTCTCCTTCTCGGGCTGTACTGCCTGCCCATCGATGCGTCCGGGCTGGGGTACGTCTACCTGAATCTTGCCATAAAGCTGGCCATCCAGAATGGGATGCACCGAAAACCCGTGACGCAGGTTCTAGATGCGCTGAAAGAAGAGGCACGGTGTCGTCTATGGTGGACGGTATACTGCCTCGAGAGGTGAGTCCCCGGGAGCGATCCGAGATAGCACGTATGGAAATGGCCGTGCTACGACACCGATTCTTAACAGACCCAAAGGAAGATAGGCATGTTCCATGGGCGCCCGCCCGCCATCTCACGGTCCGACTTCGACGCCAACCTTCCTATAGAGAGCCCCGCGTTCTCATCTCTTAGCGGGTCGGCAAACGTGGCGTATCTTGTAGACGCCATAGAACGAACAGCATACCTCGAGAGCTTTCAGCACGATCTGTGAGTCTATGGCCTCACCTTCGGCCTCCATACCGTCCTCTCCTAACGGCTCCCAGGCTGCTTCTGCGGAATTGCCAGCTACCCGACACAGCAGGGGTGCTTGACCACCTCAAGAAGACCAAGGGTGACTGCACCCGATGGTGGAGATCTCGAAGGGGCGGCAGGTCAGAAACCACCGCGGAACCGTCGCGGGTAATGCTTCACGCACAGCTTGAGCACTGCCTTCTGGAAATGTTTGTGGGTCGACCCTTTATACTGACGGAGAAGACGACGCCGACGCCGCCCTCTAGCAGACTGGAGGAAGGGGGAGGGGAGGAACGGCCGTGGTCACTTCTCATCCGAGATTGTGTAGTGGCAGCCGAGGAGGCGCTAGATATATGCGAAGCGATGCGTACAGGGCCTATCGGGCTCACGAGGTCTGCTTACATCGAGTATAGTGCGTGCCGGGCGTCACTTCTGGTGTTGCTGGCGTACAGCATCCGAGAGCGCACAAACGCAAAGCACGGCGCGCTGCGGCGCGGGCTCAATGCCATCAGAGCCATGGCATACGCCGGTGACTCTGCGCGATCCGAGGTCCAGCTCATCGAGACACTCGAGGCCGCCCTAGAGCATATCAACACCTTCCAGTCGCCAACTACGACGCATCTCGCCGATGGAAAGCCGGCCACGGCCGATGCGGCCGTGGTCGAGGGCGGGTACGAGGGATTTATGAATTGGTGCCGCCATAACCGCACCATTCCGGCAGACGGCTCCCCAGATCATACCGCTAGGAACCATCAGCATTTCCATCCTGCCACCGACGACGACGATGAGCCCTTCTTCGGGCAGACCTTCCCGCATCTAGACCAGGTTTCGGCTCTGTTTGACACGGTTTACGGCGACAGCGGGAACTCCGGTGGGAGCCTTGCTAACAGCCTGGGATTGGTCCCAGACCACTGCTGCCTCTGAACCAAATGGATCGGATTACTATGTAGGCTGCACGTATGCCGCTAATTTACCACGTTGCCTTGATTCAATCTCTGCTGCCGCGCGATACCATGACGGACCGCCACAGAGTCAGTGACGAGTGTTCCCGAGTGCTGTCCCACCGCTCCGGGTTGATCTGGTAGGGGAGGGGCACGGTATGCTGCGCGTCAACTGTGCCGTTGAGGACCAGCAGAGAGATGTACTTGGCGGAATTGAATATCTGGGGCATTCCGTGACCCGTAAACCCAGCGCAGACGTAGGTACCGGGGCGGGCGGGCACGGCGCCGATGTAGGGGAAGCCATCGCTAGAATAGCCCATGATGCCGGTCCATATCTGGTCCGTACGGATATCCGCATCTTCCCAGCCGATGAAATGGCGCTGCATATAGCCATCGAAGTAGTGGCACGCCTCTTCGATGAGTGACCCGTCATCAGACACGTTGAACCAGCTGGCGAGATCGTGGAAGTAGTCGCGCCGTCCGCCACCCACGATTATGCTGCCGTCCGGTCGCGGCAGCAGGTAGTCGTACTCGGAATCATTGATACGCAGCATGTGGCTGTCCGCGATGGGTGGGTGCGGTGCAGGGCCCGTGAGCCGTGCGCAGATGCCGCGAACCGGCACGACCTTGTCCCGTAGCTCGGGCAGGAGTGCTGAGCTATAGCCGTTTGTAGCGTGGATCACGATCGAGGTCGTGATGGAGCCCCGCGGCGTTGCGACTATCGATCTAACGCCGTCGTCGCAGGTTGACACGGATGTGACCGGTGTCATCGTCTGCAGGTTGACGCCGCGGGAGACGCAGGCCTCCAGCATGTGGCAGACCAGGCGGTATGGCCACAGCCGTGCGGCTTTGTACTTCAGGCACGATTTGGCGCCGCGCACGCCAGAAATCTTGGTGTGTGAGTAGTCAGCATATCCGCTATGTGCTCGGACAGGGAGGCCTCCATGTTCCCGGCACTGCTCCTCCGGAAGTCCCTTACCCGCTCAGCTTCAGGGCCAGCATCGTGTTGGGCGGCTAGGGCGGTTGATACGCCGGCGGCAACTGTTCGCTCCAGCGCCTGTGCCATCTTGTCGCTGATCTCGTCACCCAGGCAAACATCGGTCACCATGGTCTCCTCGAAGTCGCAGTCAATGCCGCACTCCTCCACCAGTTCCTTGAGCTCTTGGACCTGCCGTGCCTCAAAGACGGCCACATGCTCGGCAACGCTCTTGCCATGCGTGCCAAGCACCTGTGCCGCACGCAGGTACGGGTCCGGCTTGAGATGGCCGCCTTGAAGGTTACAATATTAATCATCGGAGGGCTCAACGTGAACGCACAAGGCGTGATACGCACCGTTGCGCCCCGTGGCACCCGAGCACGCCTGACGCGCCTCCAGGATCACAATTGAGGGGTCCGCGATGCCCTGGCGCGCAATCTCCGCGAGCAGGTGGTGTGCGATGGAGGCGCCGCAATAGCCGGCACCTATGATGACAATATCGGCACAAGGAGGAAGGTCGGGGGTGCTGCGGCATGTGTCGATGGGTAGGGTAGTCGAGCGCCAGTACGGCTCCGTGGCCTTGTCCGAAGGGAACGGACTCCCACTGGAAGAGGACATGGTTGGAAACAGGCGCTTCCTTTCCGTAGAACAAGCTGCTGTAGCGGTGAGGAAGATGCGCAGTGTCTTAAATGCGACAGCGAACTGTGCGAGAGGTTGGGTCCACGAACCCCAGCGTCGTCGCTCCGATGCCATTGGATGGTGCTGCTTGTAGCGCGTTCCTCCCGGTCAGTCCGGCTGGCAACGGCCGGCCGGCCCGGAGCGGACCGGTTCATGGCACATATGGGCACGTATGCTATCTGCAAACCCGCCAGTATTACAAAGAGCCTTGCTGAGCAGAGCATAGACCACGTCTGATGCAATTCTGATCTAGATCAGAGTAGCGTCTAAGCCATGATCTATAACAGCTGCGGAGGCACGTGGTGATAGTACACGCAGATTTGGTACCGCGGAGTCCCGCTTCATCTGCTTGCGCCGGCTGGACACCGTTCCTTCTTCTCCTGCTTTCTTGTGCTTGTAAGTTGAGGACTCGTAATGTAATTCTCTCTAGTCTAGTGTTGTGATAATTGATGCTTTCTTCGAGGAAATAGTGACCAACGAGGTGTTTGCAGGGTTGACTCATCCCGAAGGGTTTTCCCACTGTCCGCCACCCTGTTTGTGCCAACAATTTCTGGGCAACAGTGATGATGAACTTCTCTGGAGAGAAGGAAGGTAATTCCGGCACGGCCTACGAGGAAGCCACCAGCATGCTCGGATTTCGAGAAGAAGCTGAGAGCCAAGAAGAAGGAACAGGGTTTGACTGTCCCGTCGTCGGACGAGGAACTAACAGAGGAGGAGATGGGGTTGAATAGAGAAGATGATTCTTGCCAGTGTCCACATGAGGGCCAATCCCTTTCGTCCGGTGTGATATTGCTAAAATGTACCTTCAAGGGCCAGCTGTGCTATATCAGCATCTTGATAGAAGTGTCGTGCGTTTGGCCGACAACATCGCCATGAGAAGTGGCAAGGGCGTCTTGCTCGAAGAAGCCAACGCGATGCGTATAGAGTTGGATGTCCATATACCGGTACCCCGCGTCTATGGTGCCGAGACGCTTAACGGCATCAGTCAATCGCATTACCATGGGATGCATCCGGGGGGGGGGACGCTTGATGAGTTTTGGGGAGGCCTCTCCGATACGGACAAGACAGACATGATTAAGCAGCCCCGTGCCATTTTAAGCAAGATGAGGTCTATACCTCCGCCTGGTTTTATCGGTAGCTGCGCTGGCCGTGAGATCCGTCACACCCGCTACCGACTTGCACACAACGCCCCGGCCTGTCAGAACGAGGATGCGTTCAATAGCTACCTTTTCATCGGCTGTGGAGAGGTTCGCACCGCTTCCTGTGGGAACGCCCTTGCACGCCGTATGCGTACGGACCACCGTGTCGTCTTCTCCTACTGCAACCTCGCGCCTAGGAACATTATAGTCGACTAGGGCAGGATTGCTGCACTGGCCGACTGAGAAGAGGCTGGGCGGTACCCCGAATGCTGGGAAATATGTCAAGTTCTTCTACCGCCCAACCGGCGCAGGTCGGGATTGGCAAGGCAGCGCCGATGGAATCTTCCCTCAGATCTACCCTGACGAGTTGGCTGGCCATATGGCACGCGACAAATGGCAGACTGATCAGCCGCTGGTCACTGGTGCCTTCGTCAGTATAACGCTTCTACCTCGCCTCTATTCGCAGACCTTGTCGCCTATCTCACTACTCCCTCCCCCAAGCAGACTCGTTGTCTGGAAGACTCGTACTTGTATAGATCTTGTAGTAATATTAGTACACTGTTGCTTGGATGGCAAAAGTCAAGCTTGGTCCTACGTCTAAATGTTCCTAAACCTGAACACGGGGCAAGTTCAATCATCTCTTGCACCCCAACACACAATATTACCGAAACAATCTACCCCTGCAGAAGAGAAAACATGGAAAGGCGACTCCGTTTCTGGAAAAGAAACGGGAACTTGCCCATAAGAAGAAGAAAAATGACGACATGAGTGACGGACGCAGGATTTCAGTAATACATACCCGCTCGATCACATCTACCCATCCTACTCCGCCGAGAATCTATAAATCCGGTGGCCAGAGTGCATCTCGTCCGAACCGTTGATGCCTTCGAATTTGGCAATGCCCTTCTTCTCGTTCTTGAGGCATGGGTCTCCGGTACCACCATGATTGTTCGGCGGATTGTATTGCGGGTCATTCTGCAACCTCCAGAGGA
This sequence comes from Geosmithia morbida, assembly GCF_012550715.1. Taxonomy (NCBI): domain Eukaryota; kingdom Fungi; phylum Ascomycota; class Sordariomycetes; order Hypocreales; family Bionectriaceae; genus Geosmithia; species Geosmithia morbida. The sequence goes on from NW_023336191.1 coordinate 164,636, forward strand.
CCGACTCGTGCAGTACCGCATCGCGGGGTATGTCCCTGGACGAACCCTTGTTGAGCGGGAAGCGAATATTCACCCAGACATTGTCTTCCATTTCCCAGCGCGTGATGAAGGGAAGCCATTCTTTTCAAAGGGGGGGGGGGGGGGGGGGGCACGTATGTGTCAGCGCAATCGCATCTCATGTCGAATTTGATCTGTTTGACGTCGAAGGCACACAGTCTGATGATGGGACTCAACTTACCCATAAACTTCCATAGGAGCACGGTGAATAGACCTGTACCACGGCCGAATTCGAGGGCATCGTGGAGATATCCGTTCAGTGCCTGGTCCCTGGCGCGCTGGAAGGCATGCTTGAAGCCATTCACGTTCTTGTCGGCCCACTTGACCGCGGCCTCGGGGTGCTCCTTGCCCACGAGCTCCATTTCCCGGATCATCCAGTCCAGGGGGATGTCGCTCATCTGGAAGGGGTCGGACCTGACATCGTGGGACGGCTCCTTGCCCTTGCTGGTCGTCCACAGGTTCTTGACGCGCTGCCAAAAGGTCATCTGGCCCGTCCTGGTGTCGAGCGTCTTGTCTACCACTGCCGGCCATCCGCCGCCGACGTCGCTGTGGCCGCCGGGGAACCAGACCTCCTTGATGTCCTCGGCGTCGCCGTTGGCGGCGACGACGTCCTGGGCGAACAGGGCAGGCTTGAACTTGACGCGGCGCTCGTCGATGGCCACGGCATGGCGGATATAGTCTGCCGTCCCGCGCACCGGCGCCGGCACCGGCGTCTTCTTCTCCAATACCGCCACCGAGTTGACGCAGTCCCAGATGCCCAGGAAGAAGACCTTGACGTTGGCTGTGACCCCTTCCACCTCGGTCGGCACCTGGCGGCAGAAGGTGTTGCTAAAGGCCGTCACCTCGTCGCAGGCAACCTCGTACTCGTGCAGGTGGCTTCCCTTCCCCTGGGACTCGCCCTTGTCAGCACCCTCCGTCAGAGGATCCGTCTCGCATCCGTTGGGGCCGCCGCACGCTGTCCCATTCACCACCACCGCCTTCTTCGTTGAACTTTGCTTGGACATGTCGATCTCGCCGGCGCGGTATCGCTGGAAGAGCCGGTAGGCAAAGGGCACGAGCTCCTCGTTGCCCTTGCACAGGAGCCCGACAGTATGGACCATGCGCGCTAGGAAACGGGCAGTGAATGCACCACGACTGAAGCCGAACACGTAAATCTTGTCGCCCTGGAGTAGGAGATGTCGGTTATCAGTAAACGGAAAGAAACAGAGGTAGGCAAACGAAGAGAAAGAGAAGAGAAGGCGGGGGGGGGGGGGGGGGAGGAGAAGCTTCCGGACACCAGGGTCTCGAGCATGGGTCAACTCACAGAGCTGTAGTACCGCATCAGGAAACGGTAACCAGCCATGACGTGGGCATCGAATGTAGTCCCGAACATCTGGTCAACGGTCTGGGAGATGGAACTTTTGGTCTCTCCAATCCAAGACTTGTGCACCGACGTCTCGTTGATATCATAAGTGCCGACTCCGGCTTACGTTGGCGTTCTTTTTGTTAGCCAACATTGTTCAGTGAGAGCCTAGATACATATCTACCATAACATATATAGGTGTATATATGTTCATGTTTTCCACGCCTCCCGGCGGAGCAGGGATTTGTAGCTAACCTTGGTAGTAATGGTACTGCTTGGGATTCTGGCGGTCCAGTTTGTTCAGGATCTTCACGACGTTGGTATCGGCATCGGACCCGGTAAACTCGTTGCCAGTGCCATCGAAGCAGAGAATGAGCTTCTTCGGCTCCTTCTCCTTTTTCTCCCCGTTGACGCGAGAAGGCATAGCGGCTCAAAAAGACTCAAAAGGGGGAGAGAAAAGGGGGTATGGTATTGATGTGATGAAATACACGTTGTACAAGGGGAAGATGGCAACGGGAGTGACCGAAGCGCAGTGACCGAAGCGCAGTGATGAAAACTCTGCTCTGAAGCGAGAAGCATCACCTCTGGGTTCCGAGTTGGATACTTTAAATAGATTCCAGGCCCATCCAGACTTCAATGCCACTGCCTTCTGCTACATGACATGTTCAAGAACTTGCTACGGCTGAGGAGAAAACTTCTCGATCACCGGCCGGTTGAGACCAGCTTCAGGGGTCAATGATACTGAATATTATGGCAGAAAATGGAATATTACACCGAGACATGGTTCTTTTTCTTTGGCTCAGTTATCTCCCTGGTCGCCTTTGGATCAGATCCTCCGCATGGTACCTACATACACATCTCTGCTCCATGAATCGCTGTTCATTCCAGACCCTTACCACGTATGGCCAGTCAATCATATATGGCGTATATACAATTACCCATATATGCATGCACAAATACATGCAGCGTCCCGCGGCGGAGAGCAGTCTAAGAACAGCTGTCTCATGTCGATGATCTTGCCCCCATCGGTCGACGCCCGGTTCACAGTACGGTGTAGAACGTGCGGCACGTTCGTCGGATATAGCCCAAGCTCTTCTAAGCCGCAATCCATCACTACGTTAATGGTTGGCCGGCATAATACTATTGAAGGGATTTTTGTTCCATTTTTTTGGTCCCGGAAAAGAAAAAGAGAGAAAGAAAAAGAAAAAAAAGGGGGGGGGTTGCTTCTCCTTTTAGAGATGTGACTTTACTTTCGAAGCACAGGTTTTGATCTGCGTATTTCTGCGTTGACTCCCGAGAGTCTGGAGACGACCACACTGATAGTAGCACATAGTATGTTGTGTTATTTGGTTAGATCTGGAATATCACATATTCTCCTGAACCAGCAGCTTCAACCCTACATTGTCGGGCACATAACCGGCAGGGGAAGAAGAGAAAAGAATCCCGCGAGGCTAGCAACGTCAGCCGTGATGCTTACACGTATTCCCCCGTGCCTATAGGTCAGCAACACGCAGAGTGCGGAGTAGATCGTCTATGTATAAAGCATGCACACCGTTGGGATAACACGCCTCGGCGTGCGGCAACGGCCCGCTATGCGCATCCCGAGCCACACATACTAGCCTCTTGGCGGAGGTCTCGTTGACGGACCCCGAAGCCAAGAAAGATCGAATCAGCCAAGGGGTCGGGAAACCTGCTGTGTAGGCCAGCCATTCGACATCGAGGTTGGGGGCGAAGATCCCGTTGATCGCCGCCGTCATCCATCGGAGTCAGCCTGGGAACCTCAGGGCCGTTCCTCCCGGTCTCCGCAAGCTCTGGAAAGCGCTCTATCCTGCATATCGGTAATGACGGACGGGTAGCGGTCAGCATTGTGATGATTGTAATTCGTTGAGGCACCTTCACCGTCGAGCACGCACGTACTCGGCTCAGCTCAGTCACTGCGGTGATCTTACACCTATTTCCAGAAGTGGCGCAGCCGAGAGAACAAGAATCACCTACTGCACACGACAAGTTCTCTCACAGGAGAGTCCTCTCTACCATTCCGAGGTTTACCTGCGCAACGTCACCTGCGGGACAGGGTCTGATCTTGCCGGAAAGGGTGCTTCAGGCTGAGCATGCACGTCTCCTCACGATGTATCCAATGGTGGCAGACGAGTCGTAAGCCTCAGGCGTCTTCGTCTCTCTCTACGTTCGATATCGAGGCTCGGAGATAAGGTAGGTGATGAAGTGCGCGGTATAAAGATGGCCTCTTCAACTTCACTGGAAGCGCAGCTGGACGGTGCACGATTAGAATTCTATTCAGTGTTCTCATCCTGTTCCCTATCGAGACTACTGTTTACATTGCAGCCAAGTCTCCAATCAGCCCATCATGCCCTCTAACGAGAAGTTCCAGGCTGGCGAATCCTACGCGGACCCGGAACCAACAAAGGGAAAGCCCATCGATCTCTCGGACCCTGTCGGTGCCGCCAAGGCCCTCTTCACGGACTATGTCGCAGCCCGCGGGGAGCTGACCTTCCCTGAGCTGCTTTCCATACTGAAGGACCTCATGGCCAAGGGCCCGTCCGACGACAGGAAGGGGTAAAGTCACAGCGCGCCCAGAATCTGGAACAGATCAGCAAACGTCGAACATGGACTGACAGTTGGGAGACCGATAGCGCAACGGACCTCTTGATCAAGTTCCTCACAGCTCTCCCCGCAGACTCTACTGTGCGGGCCCAGCTTACCAACAAATTCATCCAGAAGCTCTGGGGCGACCTTCAACACCCGCCGCTCAGCTTCATGGGGAGCGATTCCCAGTACGAGGTTGTCAAGGCCGGGGATGCAAACACCGAGTCAGACGGTAATGCCGCCAAGCACGACGTGGTCGAGTTCGATGTGCCGGACAACGGCACCCGGCTGCGCGAGCGCGCGCACCCATCCCTAAACGGCTCCCACCACTACCGCATGCCCGACGGCAGCGGGAACAACGTACTGCAGCCTGACCTCGGCAAGGCTGGCTCGGCCTACGCCAAGTCGGTGCGCAGTGAGAAGCGACTGCACGGCGTGAAGCCTGACCCGGGCCTGCTGTTTGACCTGCTGATGGCCCGCGACGATGACACCTTCAAGGAGAACCCGGCCGGCATATCGTCCGTCCTCTTCTACCACGCCTCCATCATCATCCACGACATCTTCCGCACCAACCGTACCAACATGAACAAGACGGACACTTCGTCCTACCTCGACCTCGCTCCCCTGTACGGGTCCTCGCTCAAAGACCAGATCGAGGTCCGCACCATGAAGGAGGGGAAGCTCAAGCCCGACACCTTCCACGAGAAGCGACTGCTCGGGCAGCCGCCCGGCGTCAATGCCCTCCTGGTGCTCTGGAACCGCTACCACAACTACGTCTGTGAGATGCTGCTGAAGATCAACGAGAACGGACGCTTCACCCTCAGCTGCAGGCCGGATGCCACCACCGAGCAGCGGGGTGAGGCTCTCGCGAAGCAGGACCATGACCTCTTCAACACAGCCAGGCTCATCGTCTGCGGCATGTACGTCTCCATCTCCCTGGGCGACTACCTGAGGGCCATCATGAACCTCCACCCCACAACTACAGAATGGAGTCTCGATCCCCGAGTCGAGATTGGCAAGAACGATGGCAACGAGCCCGTCGAGCGCGGTGTTGGAAACCAGGTCAGCGCCGAGTTCAACCTGCTCTACCGCTTCCACTCGTGCATCTCGCGCAAGGACGAGCGCTGGATCAACGACTTCTTCCTCGAGCTCTTCCCCGGCCGCACTGCCGAAGACCTGGAGAATGTCAGCGTGCCGGATCTCGGCGCTGCTCTGGTCGAGTTCGAGAAACGCACGGAGGTAGATCCCAGCAAGCGCACGTTTGGCGGCCTGGTGCGCGAAGACGGCAAGTTCAAGGATGAAGACCTTGTGCGGATCCTCAAAGAGTCCATGGAAGACCCAGCAGGCACCTTCGGCGCCCGCATGGTCCCCAAGGCCCTCAAGGTGGTCGAGGTTCTCGGGATCAAACAGGCCCGCAAGTGGCAGGTCGCATCCCTCAACGAGTTCCGCGACTTCTTCCATCTCAAGCGCTACGACTCCTTTCTGGAGATCAACCCGGACCCGGAGATTGCCAAGATCCTCGAGAACCTGTATGCTGATCCGGACATGGTGGAGATGTACCCCGGCATCATGATTGAGCAGATGAAGCCCAGCAAGGCGCCCGGTTCGGGCATCTGCCCGACGTACTCTGTCGGCCGCGCCGTCCTCTCCGACGCCATCACGCTCGTCCGATCGGACAGGTTCTTTACCGTCGACTTTACCGTCTCCAGCCTGACAGCCTGGGGCTACAAGGAGATCGAGAGAGACCCCAAGACCCTGGGGGGCTCGATGATGTACAAGCTCATCCACAGGGCTCTCCCCGATTGGTTCCCTTTCAACTCGGTGTCTGCCATGCAGCCCATGTACACCAAGAAGGCCAACGTCGAGATCGCCAAGAAGCTCGGCACCATCGACCAGTACAGCCTCGACGACCCGAAGCCTCCGGCCCGCAAGGTCGCGCTCTTCTCGGCCGATTCGATCAAGCATGTCATGGGCAACCCCAAGTCGTTCCCCCTGATCTGGAACCGTGGGCTGAACCTCCTCTACCCTGGAAAGAAGGACCTGAGCTGGTTCATGCTGTGCGGCGATGAACCCAAGAATCTCGACCACCGCGACAAGATGTTGCAGGCCATGGGCAAGATTCCCAACATACGCAAGACCACGGCCGACTTCGTCAGCCGCCTCGGCTCCGAGCTGATACAGCGGGAGTCGTTCCAGCTGAAGAAGGGGCTCATCCAGATGGACGTCGTCCGCGATGTCTCCATCCCTCTGAACGCCCAGATCCTCGCCGACCTGTTCTATCTTGACCTGCGCACCGACGAGAACCCCAACGGAACCTTCAGCCACGCCGAGCTGTACCGCCACCTGGTCAACATCCGCATGTGGGCATCCAACAACAACAACTCGGCCGAGGCATGGAACCGCCGACGCCGCGCTCAGGAGAGCGCCACGAAGATCATCGAGACCACCCGGAAGCTGGTAGATGAGGTCTCCTCGTCCCAGGGTTTCGGGCTCGGCGTCAAGTCTCGTCTGTCCAGCATCACGACCAGAAAGCGCTACCTCAAGGAGGGCTCGCTGAGGTCATGCGGTTACAAGCTCGTGGAAGAGCTCCTTGCCAAGGGCAACTCTCCCGAGTATGTCACTGACCAGCTATGGCTGACGGCCTTTGGTGGCACAGGAGTCCTCACCACGACTGTGAGTACTCTCTCTCTCTCTCTCTCTCTCCCCTCGCATCTGCGGTATGCCGTACTGACACTGAATCTCTGCAGTTCTACCAAGTCACGGAATTCTTCCTGAGACCCGAGAATGCCTCCATCTGGAGCGAAGTTCAGTCCCTTGCTGAGAAGGACAAGGACGATGAGCTCCAGAAGTACGTCTGTGAGGCGCAGCGTCTCACCGCGCCCTTGGCCACCGTCCGCATTGCCGCTCAAGCGACGGAGCTCGAGGGCGAGTCTATCAACGCTGGAGACGTTGTCCTCCTCATGCTTGTATGTCGAAGAAAAGGATAGGAAGAAAACGCCCCCCCCCCCCACCCCCCTTCCGATTATGTAGATGCTGGGACGGTATCCAGTCCTTATTTCCCTTCTTTTCTTTTTTTTCCCGCTTTCTCTCTTTTTCTCCTTCTTCTTTTTGCTAACCTCAATACAGGGCGAGGCTGCACGAAAGTCTCCCGACGTAACCGATGGTGACAAATTCGACCCCTGGCGCAAGCCGCCGCAGGTCGATACCTTCAACGTCGGTCAACACTCGTGCATAGGCAAGGGGATCACCCTGACGTTCATCTCCGGGCTTGTTAAGCTGGTCGCCGGTCTTAAAGAGCTGCGCCCTGCAGATGGTGAGACTGGTGGGGTGAAGTGCATCGAGGTCGACAAGGCCCAGATATTCCTGAATGACAATTGGTCCTATCTGGCTGCCTATGCAAACAGTACGTGTTGTTTTTTTTTTTTTAACCTCTCTCTTTCTCTCTCTTCTTTCTCTTCCTTCTTTCTCTTCCTTCTCTACATCCATCTGTTACCCGAGAAGAAGACTTGCGAATATATTGAACCTGTCATGTTTACTCACTCACCTCTTTCGCTTCTCTAGACTTCAAGGTTCACTTCAGCGGCCATGGCAAGGGAACCTATACATTCAAGGATGCGTCGGGTAACGATGTCGATCTGGGACGGTACTACAACGACATCAAGCTGCGCAAGGGGAAACAGGATGCCTAGACTGCGTGCAGCAGGTCATCTTCGGAAGTAGGGCTCGCTCGACGGTTGCCAACGTTTCGGGGGCGGGGGTTGGGCTATTCAATAGTGAGAAAAACATGAGATCATTGTGGAACGTGATGAGACGTGAAAAAGTGACTTTGCCCCGTGCCCTCAGATGGCTCGCTTTCCTCCCTGAATCATCCCATCAACCCGTTTTCTTCAGGCCTGGGATGCATCGTAGATCGTTTCCGCTTCCAAAAGTTCGGCTTGCCGACGAGTACATCTTTGCTGAAGCCCATCGGCAGATGCTCGTGATAGAAAGGCGCCTGAGGGGATGGGGTGAGGTCCGTCTAAAGAGAATATTATGTATAGAATCGAATAGAGTAAGATAGAATAAAATTAAATAAAAGACCGGAGGGATTCTTCAAACCTGATCCACGCTTTCTCACGTCAATCTCATCCCCCATCCAATATATTAACATGTCGGAGAGATAGCTCCTTCACAGGGAAGATGAAGTGGATATACTATTGAGCCAAGGGCAGAAAAAAAGAGGCTGAAAAGGAAAAAAGAAAAGGGAAAAGAAAAGGTCGGTGATGTATTATGCGCCTAAAGGGTTGTCAGACGGAGGAACCCTTTCTCCCGATCCGAACGAGGTAATGATAAGTAGCAACCAGCGACATGATAAAAGGGGGGGGGTATTACGTACTCGGTAATCTGTACGTATGAAGATGATATAGAAACTGAAAAAAGGAACGGGGGTCATGACGTAGTTCAAGGGAAGGGAGAATGTGGACGACGCCCAGGAGATATCAGAGCAATTGATCAGATAAGGCGACAGCTCCGCATATCTATCTATTCAGACTGAGCATCTGCTCCATTCTGAAAAACTACCAGAGCAACTGCAACTAGAAATAAGAAAAAACAGTAAAGGCATACCAACGCTTCAGCAACCCCAGGATATAAAAGAACAAAGATGATAATAATATCAGAATAAACCACCCCCAGCAGCGCAATCCAAAGCAAAACAAATCAACTCTCCTCTCTCTCTCTCTCTCTCTCTCTCTCCTTCTCTCCTTCTGTCCCCGTCTCTCTCGTCCCATTTTGTTTTGCAAGGTGTTCTTAACAGCGGTCGCTTTAGAAACCCTGCTTATATTCCTAATTCCTAAGATTTCCTCCTCCCATTTTCGTTTAACAGGGGGGGGTAAAGAGAACAAACAAACAGCCAACCAACCAGCCAACCCCCCCCCCCCCCCGGCACATCTCCATTCGATAGTGCACAAAGACAAAATGTTGTGGAAAGAGTAAAGAGTTGATAGAGGAAAAGATATTTGGGTTGACCAAGAAAAAAGAAAAAAATTGTGTTTAACTCAATAATAAATAACAAACCGCAAAACGGAGTAAGAGGGGACCAGTTGACCAAAGAGACTCTAGTGAAAAAAAAAATGAAAAAAAGAGTCAAGAGTAAAAGCAGAAGAAGAAAAAGGTTATAAAAAAAGGAAAACATCTAGGTGTGTCATCGTGGTATACAGCAAAAGCAGCAAGGGTGAGAAAACGCGCAATTTTTTCTACTCCGTCCCTCTTTCGTAATCGTGACCCGTTCAGCAGGTTGTTTCACCCTTCCATAGGAGACCTACTCCGCCTTGGGAACAGCGGTCGCACTGCCATTCACGGCACCGGCAGCGGCGGGGGACGTCTCGGACTCAATCTTGACACCGGCCGACACCTTCGCAAGGGACGCCTTCTTCTCGTCCTCACCGCTGTCGTCATAGTCGTCGTCGACGTCCATCTTCCTGGCAGCGCGCTCGGGCTCACCGGGAGGTGCCGGAGCGGCGCTGGCAGGGACCGGGGTGCCGGAAACGGCAGCGGCAGCATGGTCGGCCGGGTTGGCACGCTCCTCCTTGGGAGTGGCGGCAGCCGAGACCGTCTTGTCTAGGGAGTTGCCCGTCGTCGAGCCGGGAGCCGACGTAACGCCGGTGGGGGCGGGGATGGGCGGAGGCTGCGAGTTGGAAGACGAGTGGTTGTGCTGGTGGTGGGCAGCCTCGGACGGGTGGTATCCCTCGCGGGGGTGGCGGGGAGGCTCCTCATTGGCGGCGGCAACGACGGACCTCTTGGCCTCGTCGGAGCGGCGGCGCTCGTCGCTGCGCCTGAGGTCGGATCCGGAGTTGCGGCGGAAGCCACCGTCACGAGGCGGCGTCGACGGACGGCGGTGATGCATATCCTCCAGGCGAGCACGGTTCTCTTCGTTGGCCTGCTTCTTGGCCGACGACTCCTCCTCCCACTCGCGCAGACGCTTGGGGCCGGTCGAGCCGGGGCGCTCATCTACACGAGGGGCCGCCACCTCCGGGGCCACGACAGCAGCCGGGGGCGGCGGCGGGGGGGGAGGCAGACTAGCCTCGACCACCGCCTGAGGCGGGGGGGCTTCAGGCTGGGGGGCGTACGCCGACTGAGGCGGGTAAGCCGACTTGGGGGACGGCATGCGCGTGTCGTGGATGATGATACGTCCCTCGAGGCGAGGGCTGTTGGCAGCCCGGAAGGGGGTCGCCCCGTCGACGATGCCGGCGCCAGCGCTGTGGCTAGGCGGCGCGGCAGCCGAAGGTGTCGCTCCGGACCAGTTGGGGTTGACGACGCGGCCCTCCGGGGCCACGGCGTGGGGAGGGGGGGCCTGAGCTGGAGGGGGAGGCTGCGCGTAGTGGGCTGCGGGGGCTGGAGACTGGACCCGGCGCGCGGCAGCGGCCGAGCGGCTAGGCTCCGGGTAGCCCTGACGGACGTCCTGCAGGGGGGTAGGCTGACGCTGGGGGCCCAGGGGAGGCTGTCCGCGGTACGAGTCGGCGGGAGGAGCCGCCGCCGCAGGGGGCTCATTGCCAAAAGGGTTGGGGGGCTGGGGAGGAGGGTTGACGTTGGACAGCCTGCCGGCCCAGTTCTCACCGGCGGGCGTACCCTGAGGTGTGTGAGGCGGGCCGTTGCTGGCGGGCTGCTGGACGGCATTGTTCCAGTTAGGGCCCACGGGGCCGGCAGCCTGGTAGGCTTGCGGGTGTACGTCGGCGGGCTGGGGGGCGGTGGGCGGCGGACCGCCGTTGCTAGCGCCCGATCGCAGGAGCTGAAGTCGGGCCTTGATGTGGGGGTTCGTGGGGTCGAGCTCGGCAGCGCGCTGATAGGCGTCCAGGGCATCGGTGATCTGGTTGTTACAAGATTCATACTGGGGTATCGTTAGCCAGGGCCCCAGCGTTTATCCGAGAAGACAGGAAGCGACGGATCAAGGAGGAAAAAAAACTCACCAGAGTGCCCAGGTCGTACCAGACCTCGGAGATGTAGGGGTTCAGGCGGATTGCGCGAGAGTAGGCGTCAAGGGCATCCCTGTACTGGTTGATCTGGTAGTACAGCACACCGATAGAGCACCAAAAGGTCGGGTTCCTCCCGTCGCGGTACACGGCCTGCTGGTAGGCCTCGTACGCCTTGGGGTATTTCTGCTGCGACATGTAGCAACGGCCCAGGAGGTACCAGCTCTGGGCGTCCTGGTTATCGGCGCCGACCGACTTCTCCAGGTACTGGATCGCGCGCTCCTGCACATCGTAGGCATTGCTCTGCTGATGATGAAGCCAGCCCAGCTGCTGGAGGACCTTGGCGTGGTTAGGAGTGTTCTCGAGAACGCGGTTGTAGGCGTTCTTGGCAGCATCAAACTAGGATGGCGGGTCAGCTGATTGTTTTTGTTTTGGTGGTTTTTTTTTTCTTTCCTGCATAATATGAATCAAATGCGAGGGTCTAATTGCAATGGCCTACCTCCTTCTGCTGCTCGTGAACATGGCCGATTTGGAACCAGATATCATCCTGAGACAGGGGAGCAGGCGGCGAGTTGACAATGTACTTGAAGCACTGTGAGATGAGGGGAGACGACGTCAGCAATGTGTTCGTCGGTGCGCGCGAGAGAGAAAGCAGAGGGGAGAGCACGTGTCTCCAAATAGACGGGGTGTCAACAATACCTCAAGACTGTTGGCAAACTTGGATTGCTGCTTGTATATTATGCCAAGACGGAAGTAAATCTCATTGGCCTTCTCAAAGTCGGGCTGGATCTGCATAACCTGGGAGAAGGCCTCCTCGGCGTAGTCGTAGCTGCCATAGCGGTCATAGAGGATACCGATACCGTACCAGAGCATGGGGTCCTTGGCATCCCGAAGATTGACGAGGGCCTGCTGGTACGCGTCATAGGCCTTTTGGAGATTTTCCGACATGAGGTAGCACTGTCCTGGAGAGGAAGTCTGGTCAGCCTTTTTTTCTTCTTCTCCTTCTTCTCCTTCTTCTTTACTCAAGAAGAGAGGATAATGATAGATGGGGGAGACGGCGGATCTGTATTCTTACCAAGGTTGCCCCAAGCCTCTCCGTTGGTAGGCTCGAGCTGAACGATTGCGCGAAAGAATTCGAGGGCCTTTTCGTAAGCCTCGCGGCCCTTGAGAAGCATGCCGATCGCGTTCATGGCGGCGGTCGAGTTGGGGTTGGCCTGGAGAGCACGCTCGTATGCGTGCATGGCCTCGTCAGGGACACGCAAGAGCTCCGAGAAGCTTCCTGCGATATGGGGAGGCCCCAAGGTCAGCATGTCTCTCGTCGTCTTCTTCCGTCGTCGGCCTTGAACCGACTACGAAGGGCCTGCGGAGGGGAAGCATGGATGGATGCGACATACCTATCTGAAGCCACACTGCCTCATTGACCTGAGCTACGGGATGCGACGCGCCATAGTGGGCTCCTTGCTGGAGGGCAGCCGGGTGGGGAGGCGGGGGCTGCTGGTGGGCAGCGGCATGCGCCTGATGCTGCTGCTGCTGCTGCTGCTGCTGCTGCAGTTGAAGCAGTGTCGGCGAATGGTGATGGTTGGCAGCCATGTTTATTTTTCCTTTCTGTAGTCTGCTCGTCGTGATAGGTGCGCGCGCGCGTATGTTCGCAAGCTGCTTCCCTTGAGCAGGGCTTGTCGGGTATTGATAGATGGCGGCTCTCGGCGTGAACGGCGCGAGGATCCCAAGGCTGGTGGTTTGCTTGTTGGATGCCCGTCACGGCTAGAGGGGAGAACTGTCACCACGAGGAAGGTCAAGAGTGAGGGTAAGAGAGTGAGAGGGTGAGGGAAAGAAAGACGATGGGGAGGAGTTTGGGGCGAACGGAGACCGCATGAGATGAAGGCAAGCGGCGCTCTACTGGCTGGGGGCTTGGGCTCTTGTGCCGCCGCAAGCAAAAAAAACAAACTCCCCTAACCCACGAAACGCGGTACGTATATCTACGGGGCCTACAGATTTGGGCGGGTGGGAACAGAACAGGCTGTCTCACGGGTGGTCCAGCGCTGCCCAGGGTGGGTGGGTGTGTGCGTGTGGGTAAATAAACCTTGCGGCGCCTCTGTACGAGTACTACCCTGCTGCTACTATGTGCGTACCAGTCAGTATATATAGACACGGCCAGAGTGAGCCTATGAAGAGTTACAGTGATCATTATCGCCGAGTACGACTGTTACCTACTGAGTAGTCGTGTGATCAGAAGTACTCATTGCCATGAAGGGGGGGGGGGTGTGGTTATGGAGAGAGTACGAGTAGACGAGTAAACTGGGCTTGCCCCTAGACTACTAACGTCGTAATGATGTAGACGCTAGTACACGTACAGACTAAGCTGCTAAGGTACCTACAGCCAACAACGACAAGTGGAGTAAGGGGTGTTTATTCTTTTCCTTTTTTTGACGCAGAAGGAGAGGGTGGGTTCAATAGTGGAGATCTTCTTCCTAGCCTGACCTGGCCTGGCCTACGCAGAAGGGAGGGGAGGGGGGGAGGGGAGGGGGGGGGGGGGGGCGGGCCCCGGGGGAGCAGAGGCCTGGAGAGAGGGTTGAGGGTTAATAACAGGGGTTAGTCTTGCTATGGGTCCTCCAGCCTGTAATAGTGGGGCCGTCTCATGGGGCAACTGGGGCCAGGAAATGTATTTCAAGTGGGGCACAGCGGCATGAGCTCATACGACGTACTCATATTATTACCGCCCTCCCGGCTGCAGCTTGCAGGTGGCAGAAACCTATCCGTACGGACCCGGGGGAGCTAGCACAACAGGTAAGGTAGGCTGTGGCTGATGAACTGCGCTGTTGAACCTGAGGCCACCTGGAGATTAGTAATGACCTAGTATGAGCAGAGTTGGTCCCGTACCAGTACTGAACCCCGGGGGCCAACTGGCGAAGGAAAGAAATACTCGTACATGCAAGTGTGGCTTGGTGGGCTGGAACCTGGCAGCGACGAGTCAGCCATCATCGTGGGATGAGCTCAGTTGACAAAATGTTATTGTCGGGATGAGGAAAAGAGAGAAAGCAGAGGTACGGCTCCTACGTAACGTAGATCGCATGTGTAGCCGCATTATTACTGGAAGTATCATGATTCAATTTCAGGAAACTGAACGATTGTGATGATGATAGCAGCAGCCCCCCCCCCCCTTCCCCAAAGACCAAGTCTGGATTAAATGGATAAGTCTCACATGACCACGCGACAGTTATTGACAACGACTACGTGTACAGGTGAGTGGTAATGGTAGATGATAGTACGTGGTATTGATACGGAGTAAGATAAGTATTGTTTCTTGTCTTTCTGTGCTCTCTTTTCTTCTCAGAGTCAATGTTTGAAAAATGTCAGTGTCTAAGATATAATGCCCCGTAGAGACAGCTGACAGCTACGCGTAGACGAGAGACTCTTGGAGAAAGAAGACTCTGAGGGCTTCGAGAGCGAAACATTTTCCCATCAGCAAGATTCATGTCAGACAGCAAGCATGCCTCCCGAGCCTCCTGAGGCGACAACCGCGCGCGCCACTTATGTTGTCGCAGTTTGTCTGTGGCGTCACTGTGGCGTTCTGCTGGGTGTGCTCCGTACATGTGCGGCGTAACAGTTGGCGGGAATGGTTATCGGTGATAATCTTTCAGCATCTTGGGATGCTACTAGTGTTAACAGGAAATGATGTGCTTTTTTTTTTTTGGGGGGGGAGGAGGGGGAGGGAAAGAAAAGAAAGAAGAGGGGTGTCCTGAGCATGAGGAAGAAGAAGATTAAAAAAAGATTAAAAAAAGGTATATACGTCTTGTAATAATACCATACACAATACTGCTTGTACGCCGTACGCATAGAGTGACGGAGAAGCGGAGTACATGTATGTAAGTGTTAGAATGCATACCATACGTAAGCCACCCGTCTCCACGAGTACAGCGGACAGAGAGGTGCTGGCGGTCATATTCTGGTTAACCGTAACGCTCCTACTAGTCCCATCTACTCCGTACATGCTCCGTACTAGTCGCTAGGTAATACTCTAGGCGATTCGGTAGCGTTGTCGGATGCATGCCGGCTACATATCACGCACATTATACTCTCAAGTAAGGGGATCTATAAGAGTAACACGAGAGATGGAAATAAAGCAGCAGCGGAAAGCGTCATGCTTCTACCGTGTATTTCGTCCATCGCTTAAGTAAGCAGGATTCGACTATAATAACGTCGGATCTGTCCCTCCTAGCATAGACATCCAACCAAGAATACACACGCGCCGGCAGACCACAAGACATACAAAAGAGAACACGACCTCTTTTTGTGTGACAGAAAGGGAGACGTTACTACTGCTCCGTACTTTCGTAGTGGTGGGGAGGGAGGGCAACGCGAGCTACGAAGAGAGTACTTACGAGTATATGCGCGTGTACTAATAAAAAAAAAGGAAGAATATATATATAATATATATATAAAATATGTCCTGTAGAGTTTTAGAAGAGGAAAGGAAAGGAAAGGGAAAATACTCGTAACAGCGCCCGCGAGCCCGCCACAATACTCCGTAATACCCCTCCGTCTCCGACGAGCCCCCGGAGGATTTTACCCCCACCCTTTCCCCCTCCCCCCAAGGCCATTGGTCGTAATACATAAAGCTTGTACCTATAGTAGTAGTAGCCGTGACTGCACGAAAGTGCAAAGTATTCCGGTACACGGATAGGCAATGCATACAGGCTCAGGCAGGAGGGAGGAGGCGGGGGGGCGTATATCTAAGGGAGGAAAGGAAAAGAAGAAAAAAAAAGGCGGGGATCAGAAGAGGGAGACGGTAGCCCTATCCCAGGCCTCTGATTCGAGTTCGTTTTTTTTTTCGACCTTGTTTTTTTAATTCACTCCTCTTCGAGTTCTCTTCGAGTACCTAACACTCGTCGTTACTGCTCGTGCTTCCCTTAGGCTTAGCTTCTAATCTCGTTATTACGGAGCATGCATGCCGTACGTGATAGTAACATTCAAGTTTCTATTCTGTCCCCTTGCTGAACCCCTAGTTTGCGTCACGAGTGCCGCCCATCTCTGGGTACTCTATTACCGTTCCCTGCCTACAGATTGTACTTGTATCATGACCACAGGGTATATTAACACCGTTACCGTAACTCGTGCTCTTGGAAAACTCCCCTTTTTTCCTACTTTCCTTCTTTCTCGTAGTACAAATAGAATACTGTTACCGTCATACTCATCATGCTATTTTACTAGGAAAATAACAAGTAACAATCCTACATGTGCTCGTACCTTTAAAGCCCCCCCCCCCCTCCTCTCCTCTCCTCTCCTTCTCTCTCTCTCTCTCTCTTTCTCCCTCACCTCACCTCCCAGCGCCCGGTATCAACCCTGCACGCCACTCAAGTCACTGCATACGTCTGCTACCTCTGCATTCTACTTGCTGATGCATCTTGGCAGATCCACGCCACATTCGCACCATAGCGAGTATTACAGACAATGTATTACTCGTACACATATACTCTGTACATACATACACATACACATACACCACTGTGAATAAATACACGCCTTCTCTCTCTCTCTCTCTCTCTCTCTCTCTGTTCTTTCTGTCTTTTTCTTTCTCCCTCTCTCTCTCCTTCTCTCTCCTTCTCTCTCTCCTTCTCTCTCTCCTTCTCTCTCTCCTTCTCTCTCTCTCTCTCTCTTTCCTTCTCTCTCTCTTTCCTTCTCTCTCTCTCTCCATGCTCCACCCTCCTCTCCCCTCCCCTCCCCTCCCTAGCATGTGTGTTGTATTGTTGCATGTCCTGTCTGCGTCGTCCCACCCCCTGTCCAATCGTTCCCGCCCGATCCTATTGACCACCCACCCAGCTATGCCCGGGGTATTGCGGTACCTCGGATCACACACACACACACATGTCACATACACATGATGCTCTTTAGTCTATATGTAATACTCGTACGTATTGTACAGGTAGTAATCTTAGATAATCCCCTTTCTTTCTTTCACAGATTCCTTGGAGGCCCCTCCCACCACAAATATGGACCACAAAAATGGAGGCCACCGGCAAACAATGACTTAAACGCCGTCATTGGCCTACAAACCTCCAACCCCCCCCCCCCCCCAGCCGCCGCCGCCATAACACGTCTGTCTATTTTCGAGTGACATGATACTGGTAGCAACACATGAACCTACGTAGATCCAAGCCTCTTTTTTTGCAACAACCCTTTATTCTTCCTCTTTCCTCCCTTTAAAATACTTGTCCATTTCCTTGTCAAAATACGACGAGCGCACAGAGGTCCAATATTATCATTACTTCTTGCACGCTATACCCGTGTGTCGTCGACGTACTGTCATCTCGCTCACCGCCGCGGCGTCACTCAAAAAAAAAAAAAAGCAAAAAAAACCCCGACGGGGGGGAATAAGTGATTGGGATGATCTCCCCGTGACTCCTATCGACTCCCAAGCTATTTCGGTTTTTTGGGGGGGTTTTTTTCTTCTCTCTTTTCTTAACCCCCCTTCCCAAACGTGCGCCCACAACATGCAACCATGGTATGCAACCATGGTTACAAAGACACCGGAGGAGACGAGAACTCACATGTCATGCCCCATGTACGTGTCTTTTGTTCCATGCACAGTTCCATAATTGCTGCTACTATTACCTTACTACTGGGCGGTCCTGCTAGTATGAATACCACCAGCAGTACTCGTAGTGGGTGTTCCATCTTCTCCCTAGGATGGGGCATGGGGTACTAATACCGAGAGTTGTTCATACTCACCCGTAGAATGCGGTACGTCAAGTTCAGGTTAATGCCCGATGCGCGAGGGACCCACATCGCACAAGGGGACAGGCAGATGCGGTGGCTGCCATCATGACAAGAGGTGCAACCTATTCCATCCATCTCTCCCCACTCTGTAGAGCGATCACGCGGAGGGGAAAATATGAGATGTTTATATATATATATTATAATTATGAAAATTTAGATATTGAAAAAAAGGAGAGAGAGAGAGATCATGTGTCGTTGTTCTTCAACTAAAAAAAAAAAAAAAAACTCGCTTTGAATGCCCTACCAAATCTTACTCAGTCAAACAAGACAGAAAGGAAAGGAAAAAAGAAGAAGAAAAGAAGTAAAAAATCATGTGCTAAGATTACATTTATACAGCTGCCCTGATCCTCTCCCTTATTCACGCTACCCCAATCCAACAGAAAGAGAGAGAAAAGGCGGAAAAAAAGAGAAGAGAAGAAAAGAAAAGAAAAGAAGGGGCAGAGGAAGGAAACATCACATAGTAACAGAGGAGAGTGTGGTTCAAAGTAGATGCGTCGACAGTCATGTCAAGGAATCTACCCGCTATCAAGACGGGATAGAGCAAAAGAAGAGTTCGGTCTGCCCACTAAGAGAGCAGCCTCAGCTCCTTCCGGCGACGTGGTCGTCATGGTCATCGGGTTCAAATTTAGTCTCGCCGAGCATCTCGCCAGGCTTAGACGTGGTCGCCGTCTGGGTCTTTGTCTCGGATGCGGTGCTGGCAGAGGTCCGCGCAGGTGCCGAGGGGCCAGTACCCGCCGCCGCCGCCGCCGCCGCCGCCGCCGCCGTCGTCGTCGAGGAAGCAGAGTTTAGGCGCTGGTCGAGCGCGCGCAGAGCAATCGCCCTCCGCCTCTCGGCCTCTGCACGCGCCGTTCCCGGGGTGCCCCGCTGGAGGAAGCTGGAGGCGGCGTCGCCCCTCGCGGCCGAGACGTCGGCGGGGGAGAAGGGCGTGCAGAGGCGCGCCGAGACGAGCACGTCAAAGACCTGGTCGGACACCGCGGCGACAAAAGGTCGCGCGGACGCGGGGAAGAACTCGGCCATGGCGAAGGTCTCGCTCGCATCGCCCCGCAGGGGTGGGGCCTGCGAAGCGTCCAGGTCCGGGAAGACAGTCTTGTAGAAGCGCAGGTATGTCCAGCTGGTCAGGAAGCCCGTGAAGGCGAGCAGTGTGGCCGCGCTCGACAGGAGGGGCGTGAGCGACAGGACGGCCACGATGCCGACGTAGACGAGCGGAAAGCGCACCACGCGCAGCGAGATGAGGCCCCGGAAGAGGGTGACTGTGTGGGCGGGGATGAGTTGGCCGAAAGCGACGAGGAAGGAGATTTGGACAGGGACGGTGCCGGATATGACGGTGAGTCTGGGAGGGAGGAGCATTTCTGTCAGCTTTTTTCTTTTTTTTTTCTTTTTTGTTTGCCTGTCCCGTTCTATTTCGCGCCGAGAGGAGGGAGGGAGAGGGGGAGAAAGAAGACTCACGTCCAGGTCTCATTCCGCGACAGTGCAAAGAGAATGAAGAGCACGAAAAACGTCAACACATTGGGAATCAGCGCCACGATGCCCATGAACTTGGCCAGCTCGCGCGACGACCAAGCTCGCTCAAGGTACCTGCCCCCGTAGAAAAGTGTGGCTCCCGCGATGCCCAGGGTGAATATGTTGCTCTCCACCAGTGTCGTCGTGAGGAACGTCCAGGGATACACTATCGACAGCTGGGGCACCAGCGTGAGATAGGGGATGAAGACGACGTCGTTGGCGGCGCTTGCGGCGCTGCCGCCTGTGGTGGTATCCGCGGCGGAGGGGATGCGGCTGACCCAGTGCCGGTATCTGATGGCAGCGCTCAGGACGGACTGGAATATGAGGACGATGAGGAGGGCCCTCGTAACCGGTGGTAAATTTATTCGAGGCGCCATGATGCGGCGAGCGCGATGGGAGTTGCTGCTGTCGTCGCGTGAAGAGAGGCCGATGACGATGATGGGGCCGGATGCAGGAAGAGACAGAAAGGGCTCTTTTTTTGTCTTTCTTCTTGCGCTGTCGTATCAATACCCCTTCATTCCCTTCTCTCTTCTCTTTTCTTCTCTATTTACCTTGGGCTGACTGACGGCTGAAGGAGCTCTTCTTGTGTATCCTAGTACGTATAGGTAGTTAGGAGCTTGATGATCCCGAACTCCACGAGACCCACATAAACGTGGGTTTGTGTCCCCCGTTTCATGCCTCAGGCATGTTTTTTTTTTTTTCCTTTGCTGTCCGGTGTGCCATTAACATTGCACTTCTTCATTTCGACTCATGTTACCGCTCTCCTTTGTCGCTTTATAGTTGGACGGTATTTTATCAGCCGAGACGTTTGCTATCTATAGATGTAAAATATACTTGCTGCACGTCATTTTGCACGCGTCTCATCTACTAGCCGTTGGAATCACGCAAGAACCTACTCGAGACACTTATGTAACTTTGGCGACAATAACGTCAACATATAATTACGATGAAAGAGCATTACCCACAAAAGAAAAACACCATTAAAAGCAATCTGTGCTAGGGAGAAAGAGAGGAGAAAGAAGGGGAAGAAAAGAAAAGAAAAAACAAGTACATGTATTTAAGAGAGACGGGGTACAGAAGCAACGGGGTACCGATGCAAATTGATAGTTCTCAAGAGAGAGCCTCCTAGATACAACGTACAAGCTTTCTCCCCTCCCATGGAGACTCGCAGGGTAGGCGAATGGCCCCGGGTCACTTGTCGCACATATAAATGTGAAAGCTGAGCTACGAGACACGAGATGTTATCAACACAACTCGTGAGTAATATTCATTCTACTTACGATGTCGGTACTATCGGTGTTATTGATTACTTGACAGGCGATAATATCTCTCCGTAGTATCCGTGCACAGGGGATCTACAACAGATGGACGTGTTTCAAACCCGAGGGTCCCACGGGTCAGGAGGGGAGAGAGAAAGGGAGTTCACCTGTATAACGTATCGATATCATCTACCTGTGCCCGGTATTACGTGGTAACTACGGAGTACATGCGCAAGTCAACAGGGGAGATGACGCTTGGTCGGTCGGCATGCTAGACGGGCGTTTTGAGACTGGAATGTTGTCGAGATGATAGCCGAGGTGTGATGGCCAAGGTGCTTAGCTACGGGGTACAGATACAGATTACAGATTACACTTGGTACCTATTATCATTACCTCGTAGCATTATATGTGGTAGTGGTGGTGGTGGTGGTGAGTCTTAGTCGTAATCTGTACAGATTACATTGTGACGACAACTGCTGCCCTCCCCTCCCTACATGTCCTCCTACATGTCCGCCTGTTACATTTGCCTCGTCCCGGGCAAGGAATCACGTAGTAGCGGTAGCCGTAGGTAATAACACATGGTATCACTCAGTAATACCGTAGTTTCCCTCTCGCTCCAAGCCTCCAACCGGGTTGCCCCGTGGAACCCACAGGGGACTTGATTCCCGCCATGCGTGCGCTAGCGTCAGCCAATCCGCGTCGCAGGGCCCCCGTCGAGCCTGCGACAAAGACGGCTGTGTCGAGTCTCATGTTCTGGCCGGTTAATTCACTGTTCCGTATGCTGTATTATGTATATGTACATCTGTATGTATGCGTGACATCTGCTGAGCGCACGGTGGCTGAGAGAGAGGGCTTGCAAACTACTCGTACCCGTAGAGAGAGGATGGATCATGCGAGCGTGTGCTCTACTCGAGTTCGCAGTGCCGACGGCAACAGCATGATACGTACAGTAGATGGATAGACGCGGATTTCTACCTGGAGTGATCACGTGTTTTGCTGAGATGCTGCTAGAGAGTGACGACCCTGGTGAGTGGCCGGACTGTAGGAGTAACGTACAGTGACAGATGCACTCTACTAGCGATTACCTATCAATACTTGCTAGATTGGCAAATGGTAATACTCGTAGAACTGCCCTGCGCCTTACCGCCGGTGCGGTGGGGTTTGGGGTTTACGAGGATTTCCAAATTTATTACGGGTACTATATGTGCTATCTGCATTCCGTACAGCTGCGAGTTAATGCTTACCTTTCCCGTACTCTGCGATGCGGCTGCTACTATCATTACTAGTACGAGTACGGAGAGATGTCGATACCCTGTACAAGTAAAAGCATCATCGCGTCGTGGTATTCACACAAGCATATATATGCACGAGTATTACTCACAGACCAAGCGTGGATATCGTGGTCCGTGGCCGATGGATAGCGTCCATGGATAGCAGTTAAATTATTAGGTTCTGGGGGGGATACAACACGCGGGCGGTCAGTGGACACTCGATAATGGCCTGTGGGACACACACACACACATACATACACACACAAACTTGCACCTCGAAAGTTGAACCTGACGGGGCTTTTTTTTTTTCTTTTTTTCTATACTGCCGTTTCCGAAACAGGTCTAGCGCCATGCTACCTCCCTCCAACTCTTTTTTTTTTTTTTCTCTCTTCTTTTTCTTTCCTCTTGGTTGCAAGGGTGGGGCAAGAGAGAATGAGAGGGAGAAAAGTGATTGACTGGCCTTGGCATGCTCCAGTTTCTGTAGGTGTGAGTGTGCCAACTCTGTGCGTCTGTTGTGTGTCTGCGCGCCTCTCTCTCTGTATGGGGGGCCTACCTAGTAGGAAAGCCTGGGTGGTCCGGCCGTAGCGTAGCGTAGCGTTGCGCCTGCGCTGCCCCCCAACTGGGACCTGAGATCCTGTTCGGCTCATGTTTTCGATTTCATCCCTCTCCCTCAAACCTTGACACACCCCCCGAAATCATTGCAAACTCCGACCAACATTGATCCTTTCCCCTCGCCTACCGTCACAGCTTCGACAGCA
>NW_023336191.1:187357-288100 GCF_012550715.1 Geosmithia morbida
ATTGGCACTCTCACCGGTGGAGGAGGACAAGGTCGGCACTTGACATCTTCTCTTGCAAATTGCCACGAACAGGTAGGAGTCGTGTTCCCCCCCCCAACGCCATCTTAACCGTCCTCACCAACATTTCTGTCCTTTTTATTTATCCATCTTAAAATCAACCTGCAGCTTCTCTCCCACCCCACAACCAAAAGACACCCCGTTGTGCGCCGTGAGAGCGGCCGCGCCCCTCTCACCACTTGTCTCTATCCATCATCATTCCCACACACCCCCGGTCCTGGACATCTCGGAATAGGGTCAACCTCGACGACACCCTCAAGTGCCGTTGCCAGCACAGCGATGGTCGTCAAGGAATTTCTCGACTCTGATAGAGTCAACTTTCTCGTCTGGAGGTTCGCCATCTCTCTCTCCTTCGCCTTTTCCTCCTGTCCCCCCCTCCTCTCTCATCCGCGCGTGCGCCTCTGTCTTCAATCTCCACTGTTTTTTTTTTCTTTTCTCAGCTGGTTGGCTTCATCATGAGGCCAATCGACTCGAGTGAATTCCGGCCCCTTCCCCCTTCTGTCCTCGAGCGCCCCCGATCGCTGACCATCTCAACCGTAGATATCTACTCGAAGGAAGTAAGTCTAGATTACTGCTACTCACATGAGACCGGGTACAGCTCGCGAAAGCCTTGCGTCGGCCTTCCTCGTGAAGTTCCTACCAGCTCTGACCTTCTTCACCCCGTGTCAGACTACCGCGAAACCGCCGCCAAATTCCAGAAAGAGTGGCATGTAAAGGAGCCGCACCAGGACTTTACCTTTGCACCTTACGTAAAGAGCCATGCTCTCGTCTCCGTTATCAACAGAGGTCTTCTCTACCACGCACTTGAGCGCCAGCGCGTTTCCGACCAGGTTTGTTCAACCCCTGCTGTGAGGGTTCAATGCCCCCCCCCTCCTTCCCCCTTCCCCCAAAAAAACACTGAAAGAGAGGAAGGAGCAAAAACAGGAGAGGGTGCACGGTGACTGACTATTTGCGCGCGCGCGTCAGCAACCCTCCCATGATGCTGAATCACTCCAGTTTGGCATATTTGGGCCTCTAATCTCCCAGCAGCCAGCCAAGGTGGAAGAAGATGGGGCTGCAGCCGCTGCGCAGCCGCGACTACTCCCGCCACCTCCACCAGCAACGCACACTTCCGGGCCGCCGGCACCCCCACCGCTGCCATCGCTCGTGGCATCGGGCGACGAAGGTGAATTTCCGCGAAAGCGTTCGCAGAAGCAGCAGCCAAACGGATCGCCGGGAAAGCGGCCACGACTCAGCAATGGCTACGAGAACGGGACTTCGGAGACAGCCGCGGCCGCTGCTGGGGGCGCCACCACGCCCATGGACCTCGACTCTCACGATCACCAGCACCAGAACCAGGACAACAACCATGCCTACCCTTCCCCGCTGGAGGGCGAAGAAGTCACGACACCAGCCGTGCACACCGAAGGCCCCGAACGGGGAACGCAGCTCGACAAGGTCGACGAGCTGACACCCGACACGACATTTGTGCAGCTGGCCGACTATGCGGCTGCGGCTGCGGCTGCACGCTCACCACGTCCCTCATCCTCGTCGGCAGCCGATGGCAGCAGCAGCAGCAGCACCACCACCATCACCACCACCAATGGCACGGATGCGGCAAACGCCCCAACCCTGCTGCATTGCCAGTGGAACCCCAAGGAGCCGTCGTCATTGGCCGCCTCGGGCACCGGCGCGCTAGCCCGAGTCTGGACCGTCTCGCGTGTTCCCGCGTCCGAGACGGAACCAGCCCACGATCACGTGGCCCCCAGCGCCTTTCCCCTGCTCGACCCCGCCACGCCCGTCAACACGGTTGTGTCGCAGCTGACCTGGGCGTCGGACGGGTCCAACATAGCCCTCGTCGCCGAGCAGGAGGGCCAGTCGCTCATCAGCATCTACTCGGCCGACGGGGCCCTGGTGCAGGCCTTTGACGTGGCCCTCGAGCAGGTCATCAAGCTGTGCTGGAACCCGGCCAACTCGGCCCTCCTGGCCATCTCGCCCTCGTCCGACGACGCCGACCCGCCCGCCACGGTGCTCACCGTCTGCAACGCATTTACTGGAGAGTCGCTGTCATACACGCTTTCCGGGCACGACATGAACACGGGTCCGCCGCTAGACGCTGCCTGGACGGGAGATTCTGAGTTTGTCGTCGCTGGCGGTGACATCCTCGTCAGCCTGTACTGCACGGAATCCGGCATCTTCCTGGGCAAGAGGTTCGAGACGAGACCCGACGACAGCATTCGCAATATCCTGTTTGACCGGCGATCCAAGCTGGCTGCCACGTCGAGCGACAAGGGAACGTTGGATGTAAGTCTCCCCCTCACCCTCCCCCTCTCTGCGGAGCCGACCACCAGCACCTCCGTTTCCTCTTCCCATCTACCTCATCACCACCGCTAGCGATACATGTCACGGCATGGAACTGACGGCGATACCAGCTATGGGACGAGAGCGGGCAGCGCCGATCCATCTCAGCCCACCAAGGCGCCATCACGGCAATGGAATGGCAGCCCCTGCCCAACGATGCCGAGGCAGACAACGAGGAACGCCTGATCGCCACCGGAGGCGAAGACTGCGCCATACTCATCTGGAACGCCCGCATGCCGGAGAGCAAGCCTCGGAGCTTCCTGACCATGGACTCGCCCATTGTCAACCTAGCCTTCACGCCCGACGGGGCATTCATCGCCGGGGCCACGGCCTCGCAGGTCCTCATCTGGAAGGTTGGCAACCCCATCGCCCCGCGGGCGGTGTGGAAGCGTACGGAGCACCCGGGGTGGTTGAGTCCCAAGGTATCCTCGGGAGGTGGCGGTCATGAGGATACGTTGACTTCCGAAGAGGAGGGTTATGCGGAGCATTGTCTTGCCTGGGATGCCTTGGGTCAGAGGTTGGCTTATGGGTCAAATAGCAGGGTGAGTACTCTTCTTCTTCTTCTCTCCTCTCTCCTCTCCGCGTTCTCTTCTCACCCCCCCCCGAGCCCGTTCTCGAACAAGCCACTGACGAATTGCAGCTTGCCGTCATCAACTGGAGCAGATGAGCATATCAAACACCAACACCCCTCCCTCCCCCCCGGCGATTCGACACGTGACATTTGATATTCCATTTGTACATGCACGCATACACATGGCACCTCATTCTCTATTTCGCTTCTTAGAAGGATCTTGTTTGTTAAAAACCTTCCTTTTTCTTTGGATGACGAACCGCACGACAACAATTTTTTTTTTCCACGGAGTTTTTCTACTTCATTTTCGTCTCACTTCTCTTTTTCAAGAATTTTACTATACGGCTTTCTTTACACTGTCCTCTCTCTTTTTTTTGTCCGACACACACATTTCAAACATTGTCTTTTTTTTCCTTTTCTCCCCCCCCACTCATTCCCTCTGCTCTTCTCTTTTTCCTTCATCACTTTTGGGCTGGGGTTCTCACCCATTCTCCTTGCTTTTTGTGTCATATTTCTTATCATTATTATTTCGGGGTTAGGCTATGTCGAATGGGTAGAGCAGGTTTTCTGGAACTTGGTGGGAAACGGGAATGGCATGTTTAGGGGGTCTATTAGAGTACCCTCTACCTTTTTTTTTTTTCTTTTTCTTTTTCCTTTTCTTTTCTTTCCTTTCCTTTTTCTTCTCCTTTGTATGTATGAGTCCGGGGGTTGAGGGGTCTGGTGTCTGTCAATTCTGTATAATAATTTATTGTCTGAAAATAAGTTGAGGGCGATATTTTCTTCCCCCTCCAAAACTTGTTGGAGAAGGTGCATTTGCATGACTGCACACAATCACGCACCTTCCAGTCATGCACCATGTGAATATGTGGGTAAGGAGCTTGAATTAGCCGCCGCAGTTTTGCCGTTGCTGCCTTAGTCACGCCCCACTATTCGCCCTATTCCCCTCTAACCACCCGCTTCGAACGTCAGCCCGAGTCTCACACCATGGATTCACTCTCAATCCAACTTCTCTTTTTTTTTTTTTCACAACCACGAACACTCGGGGTCATTCGAGCAAACAGTATAACGAGGATTTATATATCTGAGACAAGAAGAACAAGCAGGCCTTTCTTTCTTCTTTTTTCCCCCTCTCTCTCTCCCCTTATTCTTATATTTCATCTTTCGTTAGAACCAGATATCTTTTTTCCTTTTTTCCTGTTTTTTCTAAAGAGGTATTATTGATAATGGATACTACCAGAATCATCTCATCAATCTAAGAAAGAGTCTCATCATTCTAATAACAAGAAGAAGAAACGGCCAACACGGGAAGAAGATAAAAGGCAAACATAAGAAAGAAAGAAGAAAGCAAGAAAAAGAAAGAAAAAGATGGCGACTAGGACTCATCAGCCCAAATCAACATATACCTCCCAGGTACCATCCTCTACATTCTCATCCGAGATGAGAGACCGTCAAGCTAGAGGACAAGACCCTTATTCAGAAGAGACAACGACCGGTCAAGGTTCGGGGACAGGATCAGGGACATTGTCGGGTGCAGCGGCGGCCATTGACGATAAGGATGATCAGGGTGATGATGCTGGTTATACCATGCATAGTGTTGAGAGGTTGATGACGGGTAGAGGGTGAGTTTCTTTGGTGTTTTTTTTTTTTTCTCTTTAAAAAATTTCATCATTCTCTCTTTACATTCTCTACTCTTTCATTCTTTATTCTCTATTCTCTCTCTTATTCTTCTATCTCTTCATTCTTGTTTCTTGTTTCATCTTTTTTTCCGTCAACCGTCAACCTCCCCCCCCCCCTCCTTTTCAGAAGAAACATGTACGACTGACACCCAGAGAAAAAAAAAAAAAAGACTACCACGCGAATCATTCGAGGAACGTGAGAAAAAGGACTTTGCCATGGCTGTCCTCGATAATCCAGAGCTGCTACTCATGCACGCCCAGGCACAGGGTGACGTATGGTTTTTTCCTTCACGTTTCTTTTTCTTTTTCTCTTCTCATCCTCTCTTCCACACCTTCCCCCCACTACTCTGCTAACTGGTCAATCGCTCGTTCGCAGTCCGTCGCTGGTCAGAAGTTACGTTTCCTCCGTATGCTCTGTCCCATCGAGCAGGAAAAGGATAGACAAGTTCGCATTCATGGTCGTGGTCAGAGGTGGTGAGACGTTGGGAGTTTTTTTCTTTCCTCCTTATCCTCAAGTCTCTTTTTTTCCCCCTTCATTGTGTGTGAATACTTCATCTTTCTGCACACCAAATTCACGTCACGAATCCTTTTTTTTCTATAAAAAAAGAAACCCTTTTTTTCTTTCAATGGCTTGATGGCAGCATGATTATTCAATGTATACAACTTCTCTCATGCTAACCTCTCTCTCTCTATATATATATAACAATGTTCCCAATGAAACCTCGTAATGTTTTTTTTCTTTTTGCTAAACCGGAAAAGAAAAAAAGAAAGAGAAAAAAAAACGCCCAAAGTATGCTAGGTTGAAACAAGACGGAAAAAAAAAAGCCTCCCGAAAAATGATGAAGCCTAACAGTAATTATATGATCAAAAAAAAAAAAGAAAGACATGTCCAAAACGAGGAATAGTAGAAAGGAGTAACTAAGCATATCTCGTACTTTGGCCGGGCCAGGACTGATCATTAGGAGCAGCGGCGTATCCGTACTGCGGCGGAGCTCCATACTGCGGTGGCGCTCCATACTGCGGCGGCGGCGCTCCGTACTGCGGCGGCTCAGGCACGAAAGACGGCGGCGGCGGACGCGGCGTGTTCCCCGGCACGGCCCCGCCAGACATGTACAGCGGCTCTGCCGAGCCGGGACCCGACATGGCGGCGGCGGCGGCCTTGGCCCTCCGTTTGTTGCGCGACGTCCTCCGGCACCGAGTGTAGATGCAGGACGCCATGGACAGGACCAGCAGGACGGCCAGCACCACTCCGACGGGTATGGCAATCTTCTCGTTCTCGCGGAACCACTGCTCTATGCGGCCCCAGGTCGAGGCCCCCTTGCACTCGCCGTCGTCGCAGTGTCCGTTGCCGCTGCACGGCGTGCCGTCCACCAGGTTCTGGCTGTTGAGCGTGCACTGGTCGGACCCCGAGTCCGGGTTCGAGCACGCCAGCACGCAGAGGTCCGAGGACCCGCACGACGTGATGCTGGTGCTGTTGCCCAGCGAGGCCCGGCACTGCGCGTCGCGCGACGTGCACTTGCCAGAGGCGCAGCGGAGCCCGTCGCCCGAGTCTCCGCACGACGTGCCGTCGTCGCGCTGCTGATCGGCCGGGCAGTCGCCGCTGTCGCCCGAGCACGTCTCCTCCGGGTCGCACTCGCCGCTGCTGGCGCGGCACACCGTCGACGCCGACGCGAACCTGCAGCTGTCGGTGCAGCAGGCCTCGTTGGTCGGGTCGCACTCGGCCTCGCCCTGGTACTTGCACGTCGTCGGGTTGCAGCAGTCGTTTTCGGTGCAGCCGTCGGTGCCGCCGCAGTCGCAGTCCTCGCCCTCCTCGACGATGCCGTTGCCGCACTGCTTGCCCGTGATGGTGCCGACGTTCTGGTTGTCGGTCAGGCACTCGCCGTCGACGTTGGCCGCGAGCCCCGAGCAGATGTTGCCGATGCTGCAGGGGGAGAACTCGTCGATGCCGTCGCCCGTCGACGGGTTCATGATGTACTGGCCGCCGGCGCTGCACGTCGACGAGCTGAGCGGGCAGCACGACTGCGAGTCGGTGCTGACGGGGCAGGCGTCCGTGGTGCAGTCGTGCACGGCGCCGAAGGTGTGGCCCGTCTCGTGCGCGAAGACCTGCCACTCCGACGACGTGCGCACCACCACGTTGGCGGCGGCCACCGTCTCGTTCTCGCCCGAGCTGCCCTGGGCCGACGAGGCGCCCGTGCGGCACAGCTGGCCGCGCCACGCGAGCCCCACGGCCGATCCGGTGTTGCACGTCGTCAGCAGGGTCCAGTACGCGTTGTCGTCCGGGTTGTCCCCCCGCCACCGGGAGAAGAGGTTGAGGCGGTCGTCGATCTCGGTGTCGTCGCTGCAAGCGACGTTCCACGGGGCCGAGTTGGCCGACGACTCGGAGCACGACTGGTCGATCATGGTCAGGTTGCGGATGCCCAGAGAGATCTTAAACGTGTCCTCGTACAGGGCCGAGGCCTGGTTGACGACGCTGATGACGTTCTTGCGCAGGGCCTGGCGGTCGCCGCCGAAGGCGTCCAGGTAGTTGCAGTCGGTGGCGATGCCGACCAGGGCCACCTTGCGCGTCGTCGGGCACCCGGTCGTCGAGCCGATGCTGGGGATCAGGTTGGTGCCGCTGTCGGAGTCGACGCTGTCCATCTGGCGGCCAAGCAGGGAGCGCATGTTCATGGTAGCCAGGGAGGAGGCGGACCGAGCCCTGGGCACGTCGCGGTGCGCGAAGCGGCTGTTGAAGTCGAGCGAGTCGGCGTCGCAGTTGGGCTCGGGGTCGAGGTACCGGCGCCTCAGCTCGGCGGCGCGGTCAAAGGCCGAGGATCCGGGGCGGGCGATGTCCGAATCGCGGTAGACGGCCATGGTGTTGTCGAGGTCGGCGTCGGCCAGGCTGGGGTCCTCTTCGTGCCTCTCGCGCTGGTAGTGGGCGGCGGTGCGGACGTGGTGGGCGTCGCCGTAGATCTTGAAGGCGCCCTCGAAGACGGGCTCGAGGCCGTCGCGGTGGACGGTGATCCTGGCCCAGCCGGCGTCGGCCCAGCCTCCGTGGCCGGGGTGGCGGACCGAGGCACGGCCCTTGAAGACGCGGTGGGCGCTTCGCTGGACGTTGCCGTCCACCTCCTTGACGCGGCCGTCGGCGTCCAGGGTGGTGACGGAGAATTCGTGGTGGAGGATGTCGTGGTTGGGTTCGAGCGTGAGGCGGATGGGGGTCTGGCCGTCGTCGATGGAGAAGGTCAGGTCGAAATGCGAGTGTGCGGTGACACGATGTGCGGGGGCCTTGATGACGGCATCCTGTATGGTCGAGACGTATTCTAGGGGATTTCGTCGAGTCGAGTGGGCTGTTGTCGGGTACGAGTTGCGAGTGTCAGTTTCAGTGGCTCGGAACGGAATGGTCTCTCTGTGTACCATGCTCGTCATCTGAGTGGTATCACGAACCTATTGAAGACTGTACCAATAATGCTGCGCCGGCAAGAGCCGTGGCAACTGTGCGCAACGATACCATTTCCGAGGCCGTCCTAGAAGAAGAAAAAAAAGATGGGAAAGAGGAGGGGGAGAGAGATAGAGAGAGAGAGAGAAGAGAGAGGAGAGAGAGAGAGAGAAGAGAGAGAGGAGGGAGAGGGAGGGAGAGGGAGGGAGAGGGAGGGAGAAGAGAGAGAGAGAGAGTTGATTAAGCCTTGGCCGAAGCCATACAGGCCTGATTTTTCTTCTTTTTTTTTTTCCCGGTCGTCGGTCGAGGAGCGAAAGAGGATGATGAATCTGACTGTATCAGAGAGCGGGCTCCAGAGCCGAGGGAGCAGAAGGTGTGTAGAAGGGGTGTAGCGAGGGAGGATATATTATGAGTGGGTATAGCCTCGGTGAATGATTCTGGTGTAGAGATGGAGGAGGAGGAGACGAGGACGGGAGGATGAGCGAGTGTGTAAGAGAGTTGAGAGAGTAAGAGAGAGTGAGAGAGTGAGAGAGTGAGAGAGCAGAGAAGGGTGGGGGAGAGAGAGAGGATGGAATTGAAGTGGGTGAGAGGTGAGACAGGCGCCGGGAACGTAATACCAAGGGACCTCTCTGTCCCTCTGTCGGTCCATCCGTCCGTATCAGCTACCCCGTATCCGGCCAAGTCAGAGACCCGATATCCTGTACCCTGTACTTGTCTCTCTTCTGCCTCTCTCTCTCTCACACACACACACCAAGCATCTATGGAGAGTCCAGGTCCCATTGGAGAAAGTTGACAGGCCAGTTGGGTGGGTGGGTGGGTGGGTGGGGGGGGGGGGGGGGGGGGGGGGGGGTTGGTTGTCGGATACATATGTGTACGGAGGAGTGTGTGTACCTGTTGTCTTGATAGGCCACGGGCATTATAATAATAGTCTGTACATATGATATAGTGTTCAAAACCGAATAAGCATATCTCTGCGGCAGTCCTACCACAGTCCTACCACGAGTACGAGTCCAAGAGGTAATGAGAGCATTCGTCGTCTCTGCGAGTACTCCGTAGACAGGGTACGTCGTATATCCCGGTCGTCGCTAGACTCGACAGGACAAGAGGACCAATCCACCCAGGGTCACGCTCCAGGTCACGCTCCAGGTCAACTGAGCGTCTCTCTCGAGACTGGGGAGAGAGGCCTGGACGGGGAGGGAGGGGGGGGGGGGGGGTCATTGCTGGTATTAACTTGTTGGGTATGCTGGTTACAAGGGGGCTGTGCCCTCCTCCCCCCCTGTAGGCTTAGCCCCCAGCGTTGTCCGCAGTCGAGAGTCACCCCCGCCTAAGACCACCTAAGATGTACAGATCATGCTGCGAAACGTAATCTGTACTCTGTATTGATTGCGCGGGCTTATGTAATCTGCACGGGGTATCATTGTCATGTAATGGCAGCCAACTATGCAATAATAACCGAACCTGCTGCAGCGCAACAGTCACTTGACTTTCTGCTGACTCCAGACAATCGGCCCAGCACCTCTGCGCTTACATGTAAACCGTAATCTGCAGTCTGCACTCGTATCGGTACGGAGTCGGAGAGAGTACGGATTACAGATTGCAGTGTACTGATCCGTATGCTTTGCAGCCCATCATGCAATGTTGTGTAGTGTATTGCAGAATTACAGATTATACATGTATATATACTATATACAGATCATATATACACAACACATATATACGGAGTATACGGATTACATGTACGGATTTACACCTACATGCAACCTGTACAGTGATCCACAGGTACCTCCCTACCTACCAACCTCGCTAGCCAGTGCTAGCGCTGTTCCCCGCGCCGTAGAGCAAGTTGCATGCGGGCGGCCTCACCTCACTGCGAATTGCTATCGCCGAGCTGTACGTATCGTTACGAAAAAAGAAAAAAAAGAAAAAAAAGAAAGAGAGAAAAAAAATCTTTCTTACACCGCTGGGTCATATGGTTGACGACTGATCGTGCATGACTGACGGAAACCCGGGAACCACCATGCAAGTGGAATAGAACGGATGGAACCCACGACCTCCTCCCTCCCTCTCCCTCTCCCCCCCTCTCTCTCTTCTCGGCACCACACCTCTGAGGCAGACAGAGTCTCAAGGCCACATGTTTTTGTGGATGACAATGCCTACCCTTAATCCCTTAATATATACGTTGATGCCATGTGTTTTATCTCTCTCTGTCTCTCTCTCTCTCTCTTCTTATTCGTCTACTCTATTCAATCACCTTGTCATTATTCTTCTTCTATATATCAACTCCTCCTCTATAACGTATGTAGAGGGGAGAGAGAATAGAGCTTCAAACTTCAACTTTTCAGCGATACAGACATCCACTGTAATACTCCCCCCCCCCCCCCCCCCCCCCCCCCCCCCCCCCCCCCCCCCCCCCCACCCACAAGGTATCAATACTTGATACCTTACAAGTACGAGTGAGTAATACAATAATAGCACTGCCACTGTCTGTACTCATCTCTCTCTCTCACTCTCACTCTCTCACTCTTACTCTCTCTCTCTTACTCTCAACACTGATGACGACGCTTTTCCTTGGCTCCCGAGTCTGACGAGTCACGGACTCAACATCATCCGAGGAAGGGCTGAAGCGGTTTAAAAAAAAAAAAAAAGTGTCATATCCTTCTCCCCCCCCMCAACCCCCCCCCCCCCTCCCCCTGCAAACCATGACTGAATCGACGTGATGCAACAACCAACAACCCCAGCTACAGCAGAGCTACATCAGAAATAGAGAGAGGGGGGGAGGGAGAGAGAGTGTGCATGTGTATGAGAGAGAAAAGAAGCTTAAATATCTACTCGCTTCAATTCTTGAAACATCAGAGATCCCGGACTGAGCCCCCCCTTGGCCACGTCTCCCCTCCCTGCATATCGGATGTACAGGCCTCCTTCTCCAGACTTCTCTCTCACCTCTCAACCCACCCCAACCCCCAAACTGTAATACGAAGTGCCGAGTATTACCTGTCTTGGATTCTTCTCAAAACTCCGTTCAAAAGCGGAGTTTGTGCATGCAATATAATACGAGTTGAAAAAAAAAAAAAGGTGGAAAAAAAAAGGCACTAAAAAAAAATTAACCCTCCATACGTGTACGAGTACTGAAGCGTGTACAGCTCCGAGCTGACCTCGCTACGCTCGTACTTCCCCTCTTCAACCTGTTGGTGTTTCGGTGGCGTGGTATCGCTTCTCTGCTCTATTTGCCTCCGGCGGCCCTACCGGGGGTTGACCTCGCTGCGCTCGCAGTTCCTTCTCTCTCTATTTTTTTTTTGAATCTCGACATCGTAGTGGCGTGGTGCTGCTCTTCTCGACATCGTCTACGGATTGGTTATAGTAGCATCCTACATATTTGCCTCCGACGAAACCCTGCCGGGGCCTGGCCTCGCTTCCTCCTACTTCCTTCTGGGCATCAAGACCAGACTACGTGTATTCTCGAAAAAAAGGTAGGTAGGGATTTATTAGTTTGCACAGAACTATATGTTTATATATATACACAATATATATATAAAGACGGGATCTTCTTCTCACGTTTTTATTTATTTATATATTCGTTTGTTCATATTGCTTGATTATTATCCAGATCAACCTATTTAACAAACCAAGAAGAGACAAGAAGAGAAATAAAAAACTCCCATGATAACGCTTAGGCCTTCTTCTCGGCATGTACAGTTGCGATGATCTTGGATACAATCGACGGGTCGGAGAGCTGCACAAGTCAGTACATCTCGAGAGATAGGGGAGATTAGGGGGGGGGGGGGGACGTACCGTAGTGATGTCACCGAGTTGATCCTCCTCGCCGGCAAGGATCTTCCTGAGGATGCGACGCATGATCTTGCCGCTGCGCGTCTTGGGCAGGTCGGGGACGACGTGGACGGCCTTGGGAGCGGCGAACGGACCGATGCTCTTGCGGACCTGCATGATGAACTCCTTGCGCAGCGCGTCCGAGACCTCGTTACCGTCCTTGAGGGCCACGAAGGCGTTGACGGCCTGACCCGTCAGCTCGTCGGCCACGCCGACCACGGCCGCCTCGGCGATGGCGTTGTGCTCGATCAGGGCCGCCTCGATCTCGGCCGTCGACAGGCGGTGGCCGCTCACGTTGACCACGTCGTCGACGCGGCCGCGGATCCAGTAGAATCCCTCGTGGTCGCGACCCGCACCATCTCCGGTGAACTGTCATCGTTTGCTGCTGTCAGTACAGATGTAGAAGAGGGGAGGGGGGAGGGCCGCCGAGACTTACGTAGTATCCCTTGTACACGTTCAGATACGTATCCATGTACCGCTTGTGAGCTCCATACACGGTACGAGCCATGCTAGGCCACGGCTGCTTGAACGCCAACACACCCTCGACGTCGTTGCCGTGAAGCTCCTCTCCCGAGACGGGGTCGACGATGGCGGGCTCGATGCCGAAGAAGGGAAGGGAAGCACTGCCCGGCTTGGTGGGGGTGACTCCGGCGAGGGGGCAGATGACGTTGGAGCCGGTCTCGGTTTGCCAGTAGGTCTGTTTCCCCCCCCCCCTCAGGTCAGCATACGGGGTACTTTTTATGGCGAGTACCCAACAGAGAGAGAGAGAGAGAGAGAGAGAGAGAGATTGAAAAAAAAAAAAAGAAAACGTACATCGACAACGTGTGCCTCCTCCTTGCCAACAATCTCAAAGTACCACTTCCAGATCTCGGCGGCGATGGGCTCACCCACGGAACCGAGGACACGGAGATGCTTCATCTGGTGCTTGACGTGGTGGTCACCGGCGCGTTTGAGGAGACGGAGGGCGGTGGGGGCGACGTAGAACTGGGTGACCTTGTGCTTCTCGACAATGTCCCAGTAGCGCGAGAAGTCGGGGTAGGCCGGGGTGCCCTCGAAGACGACGGTGGTGACGCCGAGCAGGAGGGGCGCGTAGACGACGTAGGTGTGGCCGGTGATCCAGCCGACGTCGCCTCCGCAGAAGAAGCGGTCGCCGTCGTGGATGTCGAAGACGTACTTGCCCGTCATGGCGGCGCCCAGCAGGTAGCCGGCCGTGGTGTGCAGGACGCCCTTGGGCTTGCCGGTGGAGCCCGAGGTGTAGAGCAGGAAGAGGGGGTCCTCGGAGCTGACGGGGACCGGGGGGAAGTAGGCGGGCCACTTGTCGACCTCGTCGTGCCACCAGATGTCGCGGCCCTCGGTCCAGGGTATCTCTGCGCCGGTGCGCCTGTAGACGAGGCAGTGGGTGACGTCGGGGCACTGCTTGAGGGCGTCGTCGACGATCTTCTTGGTGCCGATGAGCTTGCCGCCGCGCTTGCCCTCGTCGGTGGTGATGACGACGCGGGAGCGGGCGTCGATGACGCGGTCGCGCAGGGAGTCGGCCGAGAAGCCGGCGAAGACGACCGAGTGGACGGCGCCGATGCGGATGCAGGCCAGGATGGCGACGATGGCCTCGGGTATCATGGGCATGTAGATGGCGACGGTGTCACCCTTGCCGACGCCCATCTGGCGCAGGGTCCAGGCCGTCTTGGAGACATCGCGCAGCAGCTCGCCGTACGTCACGTTGCGGCCGTCGGCGGGCTCGTCGGCCTCGTAGATGATGGCGACGCGCGACGGGTCCTTGATGGCGTGGCGGTCGACGCAGTTGTAGGATCCGTTGAGCTGGCCCTCGAGGAACCAGGCCGTGTCTCCGCTCTCGAGGGTGCCGTAGCGCGTCGTCGAGAAGTCGCGGTCCCACGAGAGAACGTCGCGCGCCTGCCGCGCCCAAAACTTTTCCGGCTCCGTTATCGACTCCTTGTACAGCTTCTGGTATTCGTCGAGGCCTGTTGTCGGGTGCAAGGTTGCCCCATTGGTCAGTCATGGAGCTCTCTCTCAATGCCTCTCCCCACTCCCCAAAAAAACTCATCGCCGTCTTCGGAGGGGCCAAGCTTTGGGGAGGGGGGCGAGGGGCAGAGGGTGGTAAGAAAAAATTTATTTAGTATTACTCACTGGAAAGATGGGGCTTGCTAGGGTGCTCTGTTGAGAGAGAGAGAGAGGGG
The DNA here is from genome assembly GCF_012550715.1 of Geosmithia morbida. Lineage (NCBI taxonomy): Eukaryota > Fungi > Ascomycota > Sordariomycetes > Hypocreales > Bionectriaceae > Geosmithia > Geosmithia morbida. Next base: position 201,431 of record NW_023336191.1, read on the forward strand.
GGAGGGAAGAGAGGAGTCAGTAAGTAGAAAGAAGAAGAGAATCGCACGGATTCGTTACGACGTAGGGAGATTCAGTAGGAGGAAAAAAGGGTAGTAATTGGCATACTGGCAAGCATCTTCTCCGGAGGGTCTAGAAAAGAAGTACAGGTTAGTCAACAGAGCTTCAACGAAAGAAAAAGGGACTCGTGGGGGGGGAGCTAGAGTTGGGAAGAGCTCCCTCTTCGCAGACCACTGCACAGGTCACTGCACAGCAGACGGAGAAGCGTGAGAGGGAGAGAGAGGGGGGGGGGAGGAGAAAAACAGAGGCAGAGATGGAGAGAAGACTGACGGAATGTGTCGACGCCATGAGCCTCGGTGACGACCTTGGCCAGAGACTTGATGGCTTCCATGATAGGACGTTGCGTAGCAAAGTTGGCAGTTATGACCGTTGGTAAGAGAAGAGGTTGAAGAAGGTGGGATGACGGTAAGATTAATACGGGACACAGGAGCAGTAATCTGTTGGTCCTTTGGAGGGGACAGCAGGGACGATAGGGACGATAAAGGATCCGTAGAGGGGTCCTCCGGTTTGAGCGCGTCTTGTTGAGAGTTGCGGGGTATCGCCGCTGATTCTACTATGGGTACGTGCGATTTGGTGGGTAAGTTGGTGGGGGGGGGGGTTGGTTAAGTATAGGGTGAGAAGGGTGAGGGTGATGACGATGCAGAACAGCAACCAGGTGTAAGAGGAATAAGATAGAGAAGAGAGGGATCGAGGGCGGACGGGGAGAGGGGGGAGGGGGAGGCTATTTGATGAAGATGAAGAATTAATAGAATAAAGGGAAAGGGAAAAAAAAAGAAGGAGAAAAGAAGGAGAAGAAAAGGAAGGACCCGAGTCTCAGGGAAGAGGACCGAACATGGTCTTTATGGATTGCGTCAAGTGGGACAGTGACTTTTCTTCTCACCACTACTACCTCTCACCCCCCTCTCCCCCCCCCCCCCCAAAAAAAAGGAGCTGGTATGTACATACACAAACATGTACGTAGTATGGACTCTTGCCTACGTCGGGTACTCATGTGTACGGATCTTATCATACATGTACAGCTGCCTCTGCTTAGCTATTGCTGTCCAGACAGTGGGTGATACATCTTTTTTTCTCCTTCTTAGGGTGGGGAAAGACGCGTTAGGGGACGAGTTATTACGGAGTTTCCTGGCTATCAAGAAAAAGAAGACCCATGATTGCGGCCCATGATTGCCGGGGCGCAACGAGTAACCACGGGAAGAAGAGAAGAGACACCGGGGGTGGGGGGAACACGCAAAGAGGGGGGGGGAGAGGGGAGAGAGAGATAGGCCGAGAACCGGCACAGAGTCGAACATGATGCTCAGAAGGGAGAGCCAGAGTCAGCCCCCCCCTCCCCCTTCCCGGGCCGGAGGAGCAATGACGATATATTATCTATTACTACCGGTACTGCCGCTCACCACCACCAACCACCGCTACTGTTATTACGATGTGCCACCTGTAACTACCTGTACGGTTTTAGTACATGTACATGTATACGGATATGCAGTCTATCGCTAGGGTACACCATAGAAGGCTCAGCGAGCAATCCCCAGAATCCAACCAGCCTCTCACATTACACAGAGTAAGCCGGGGTAAGCTGTATGTATGTATGTGTGTGTGTGTGTGTGTGTGTGGCAAGTGTGCCTCGAGAAAGGGGGGGGGGGGGGGGGGAGAGGGGTTCGCCCTTGGCACATCGTTCTTCTTCGAGAATATATGTGTGTACATCTTTTACCAGCAAACCCATCACCCTGAATTCTCCTGTGCTGATGTCTCCCAACCCGCCGTACCGCAATACCCCCCATCCTTTCCCCCGAACGCTATTGGACCCGATCATACCTCTACCAAGACCCTAGCCGTCCTCCCTGTTTTCCCGTCGACCGAGCGAATTGCCGTCCGTCCCCGTGCACCCACCGGTTCATCCGCTCCCGTCGGTCGTGTGGAAGTCACTCTTTTCTTTCTTTCTTTTTCTCTCTCTTCTTCCTCCCAGCACTTTTTACTCTATTACCATCGTGTACTTACTGCTACGGGTAGTATCCTTCATTCTTCATTCCTGGCTCGACAGTTTGCTCGTGCTTCGTACAGCATCTCCCCCTCCCCCCCTTTTTCGGGAAGGAGTGTTTTGACAGTGACGGCTATCTTCCGAGCCGTTCAATCGGCCGCATCCCGAGATCAATGACGGGGCCATACTCGGTTCCGGCAAGCCGACAGGGCGAGAGAGAATTGTGAGAACAGTAATAGTATATGACGATGTATTGGGGGACTACCTGTCCCCTCAATCCCATACCATTCGAAATTATCAAGAGAAATGTTGCCTCCCCCGATATGTTCATTATAACAAGGAGTATGATGTACCTCCAGAGTAAGCGATATTAAATCTCGTCCTCCGTCAACTTCATGCTGAAACAAAACAAAAGAAACATGAAAAGTGATGCAACCAGCCCCAATGCCCCTCTCTCTTCTTCCCCGCATCCGCATCCGTCTTGGTAATACATTCAACGGCAATTGGCCATTGCAAATTAGGGGGGGGGGGGAAAAGGGAAGGAAAAAAAAAAACACCTTGGGGTTGTCCCACAGACTCTGTCTGACCTTGCCCAATCTGGTAATACCGCACCTTCACCCCGCTTTCCATGGATCCGGTTCACCCAAGTAAAAGATTGTCTTCATCAATGCCAGCAATAACAGGTAAGAATTAAATCCCTCCCTCAGAGAGAGTACTCTTCCTTTCCCTCCGTTCTATTATCAGAATAACTCTAATACCTTCTTCTTCCAGAGATGCATATGAACATGAACCAATCAATGCGGGTTGGCGCCACGGGCTCGTGTATCTATCTGCCCCAAACCTGCGACCTCTACGTTTCGTGCCTCCCATTTCCGAGACGATGCCTCGCCCTGCTTTATAGTCCTACGTCTACATATAGCAGCTATATCACTCAACGGATGACTGCTATGGAACACACATCGTCCGCGCCATTCTCCATACCGACGCTCCCATGACGTCGCGACGTTGCGAGTCTGCCGGCGCGCCCCCCACCCCTACCCTCCAGGAGATTAAGAAGTCGACGAGAAGCCCTGCTGTCTTCGGAACCCTCTGCCCGACGGACCGTTTTCAATACACGGCGGATTGTCGTGAAGCATGGGTCCCTCGTCTCTGAGAATGAGGGACACGCTCTATCGCTACTAGAGGCTAAGGCTAGCAGCGTGCCCGCACCCCTGCTATACGCCATGTACCGCGAGGACGGGAGCCCTCCTTCATCGTTATGGAGCCCATGTCCGGGCAGCAGCTGAGCGAAGGTATGGGACTCCCTATCGGAAAATAACAAAGGGGCTCATCGTCAGCCAGTTGGGGCAGGCGTGCGGCAGCTTCCGAGACGTACCCTCGCCTAGAAGATTCGCCTCGGTATGAGCACACGCGCTGCTTTACGTACCCTTGCTAGGGCGACGACTGGGGAGAGGGAGATTGAAGCCATCCTAGACCGGCGTGTTTGATGAGACGGCTATTATGAGAATGCTTGGCCATCACCTGGATCAGTCATAGGTTTTTTTTTCATATGCACATATATCTGCACGCGTCGTCTCTGGCGGTGATGTGCGTGCTTTTCCTGCCCATCCGTCAATCTTTCCTCCGAGAACTCTGGACGCAGCCCCGTCAGCTGTAGACTCCACCACCAGTATCTGGCGAGGGAGAGGCGCACGAGACCACCCTGGATAGGTATGTGCTGGTGAGTGGAACGGTGCACATGATGCCACACACGGCCCTGACCAGAAGCAGGTTTCCGCCGTCAGCAAGGGCCGCGGACTCCCCCACGCGTGGCCCGAGGCTGGGACGGCAGTCGGCTATGACGGTGTGGCTGGACGGTCTGAGTGTGGCCGCACGGCGTGTTCTTGTGCAATGTTCCCTTTGTTGTTCAGCTCTACCTGTCATTCAGATACCTCTTCTTCCTGCGCGCCCCGATGCCTCGGACGTGGTCTTGCTGGTGTCGACCTCGAACGTCTGCATGGTCGGACTCGACGCGAGTAATGATATAGGCGTAGACGATAATCCCGTTAGCGGCACTAAGACTCCGGTTCTGGTAATCCATGCTCGTCGCTGTTAGCCCCAAGACTACGCACATGATTAGAGAACGGTCTCGATATCGGTACGTATACGGAGCATTGCCGTTGCTGGTGGGTCAAGACGGTGAGAGGTAGAGAAGGGGCGGGCGGGGGTTTGATCTCCGCCATTTTTGGAGGCAGATGCCGCCCATGAAAGAGGCGGACATCAGACAGCTTTGTCAGGGCTTGACGGGACCCCGTATTCTCCACCAGCTAGTGGGGGTCGTATGTGGGAGCTCGTGTGGTCCCGTCAAGTTCTGGCAGAGAAAGAAAGGTACCGTGTCTTTCATCATTGCCAGTATCGCCATTTGCTTGACGTTCGGCGTTGATCTACATCTCCTCTCCTCTCTCTCTCTCCCTCTCTCCCTCTCCCTCTCTCTCTCTTTGGCCCCGACACTTGACCCACGTGTCAAAAAATGCAAGGTAATACGTAGCACCGTCGTACTCGACCAGATGGATGGGCATGCAGATCCAGTCAGATGATGGTCAAACTCCGGCCCATCCAGGGGCTGTGCCCACCTGTCCGCCTCGGAAGTATTACCTTTGTGGAATATCGTTTTTTTTCTGGGATGGCGTACAAGCTTGTCCATCCCCCGCATGCCAAGATATCACGCCAAGCAGCTGGATCAGATGCTTTGACGGATGGATAGAGCCCGAGGGAAGCAATGTACGAGTACATGGTAGTATTCAGGGTTGACAAGGCTAATTGTACCTACACATGCCGAGTCCTTCCTTTAATGGTAACACTTTTTTGTTCTTTTATTTTTATTTATTTTTATTTTTTGTTTGTTTGTTTCCTGTTACATTTCTGAAGAGTCCATTGAATGTTCTATCACACGCCAAAAAATGCCAAAATAGATGGATTAAAAAAAAGAAAGACACCAGGCAGAATGATATGAGCTTGCCTTGTTTGAAGCAGTTGTGACCATCCCTACATATCCATACTCATAAGGTACATCTCGTAGATCCTCATAAACTTGGCCACAAAAGCCTCGAGGTGGAAAATCACCTTGGTCCCCGTCTTGATGCGATGTTCGTAAAAGGCAGACCACTGAATCACCTCGCCCTTGAGGGGGTCGTCAATCATGTGGAGCAGCTTAAACGTGAGCGTCTTGAGGATCGTCGTCGGGGGGATGCAGTGCGTCAGCAGGTCGTACAGCTTGGCTCGGACCTGGAGGATGCGGGCCGGTGTGTGCTCCTCGATAATCTCCTTGGCGACGTGACCGATGAGGGCTTCCCAGTCTGCTGGGGGGATGGGAGTGTCGTCGGATATTTTTTCGCTTGACACATCAGTCAGCTTGGGTTCGTTCCCAGAAGGAGAGTTATGATAGGGAGAAAAAAAAAGGGGGGGATGGGATGGGATGGGATGGGATGGCAGGACGTCACATATATAAAGCAACAAAGAAAGAGGGCAAAACATAGGGGGAAAAAAAAAACTAGGAAACAACATACTTCTGTGCATGAACAGCCTCATACATGAGCAGAGCCCTCCTCAGATTCCTCCCGCTGTCCCTGGCTATCCTGCGATTCAAGCCCTCGGAGATGTCCCACCCTTGCTTCCTGGCCGACTGGGCCAGGACGCTGCAGATGTCGTCGTGCGTCGGGGCCGCGACCCTGACGAGCAGGGTGCGCGAGCGGATGGGAGCGATGATGTTGGCCGTCGAGTTGGCCAGCAGGATGAGCCGCAGGTTGGGCGAGTACTTCTCCATGGTGCGGCGGAGGGCGGCCTGAGCATCGCGCGTCAGGTGGTCGGCCTCGTTGATCACCACCACCTTGAAGCGCTGCCGGGCCGACTGGTCCACCTGCTGCGTCTGGGCCACCTCCTTGAGCAGGTCCTGCACCACCACCCGGTCGTAGTTGCCCACGTCCGACGGCGTGATCTCCAGGTGGTAGATGGACGCGACGATGTTGAACTCGAGCTTGCGGTTGCTCGACGTCTGGAAGACGCGAGCGTCAATCTTGATCTTCTCCACGCCCGGCCCGTAGAGCTCCTTGAGCGTCGCCACGATGCGCGTCTTCTTCCCCGCTCCCGACGGCCCGTACACTAGGAGGTGGGGGAAGTCGCCGCTCTGGGCCTGCGCATTTTTTTCGGGGTTCGTCAGTCAGTTGACAGGAAATCTTGAGGACAGAGAAACGTGCTGCTGGCATGTCTTCTGTCCGCCGACAGAGTGAAGCCTTCACGTACCAGTGACCGGAGTCGATCCGATAGCTCAGGGTGGTATGTCAACGAGTCCAGCGATCGAGGTCTGTGCTTGTCGACAATCAGCGCCATTTCGTCTGTATGTGTGCGTGCTGTAGAAGAGAGGTTGTGTGGTGCTCGATGGGCGGTGGCGACGGTGACGGAGCTGGTCGATACCGAAGCGTTGACTTGTCGTCTGCAGAGTCTTGCGTTGATGGCTCTTCCCAAGTTTTGCGGAAGACGCGTCTGTCGCGTAAAGTGGTGGCAGCTGGATCCTCCCCATTGGCGCACGGACCACTCACCACCCACCACTCATTGCACTCAAGCGACCGCACCATCGGGCTGCGACACTGTCGTGTAGTGTCCAGAAATTGACGTGCCTTGACATGTACCTCAACAAGAAATCAGAACTTTACGGGGACAGAAAGGGTATCCATCGCTTGAAGACCGTGTGTTTCACGGATTCTCCTATTCCTGCTTTATCTGTAAGGCGGGGGAGAGCAGCAAAGACCTAGCAAGTTCACGTCCCAGAGGCTGGTTCTCCGTCGCCTGACGGTAATATATAGTGGTATTCGCAGTTATTACACAGGCACAAGACCTGATAGTGTACATGGCCGGACCATGTGGTCTATACGTTCTGAGCCTGCCCTCCTTCACTTGGACTTGGAAGCCTCGGCCTCGCTTGCGGGCTCCGTGACCGACGTGGTCTCCGGCGACGTCTCAACCAGCTCGGCGGGCGCAGCCTGCCTTCTCGGCCTCTTGAGCTCCTCGAGTGTCACTCCGTTGAGTTTGGTGATTCCGACGACGGGGGCGTCTCCCTTCTTGGCAAACTCCCACTGACCGGGGAGCTTGTTCCCGGCTAGCCGGAAGGCATCTCTCACGATAGCCTCGTGGACCTTGCCGCGAATCTCGAACAGGATCTGGCTCACGGCCATTCTCGTAGCCCAATGGTCAAACGAACCCTTTCCCTTACCCATACGCATCTTATCAAACAAGACCCATWRKTTTTTTTTTTTTTTTTTTTTTTTTTWAAAAAAAAARRARRWKKTTTTTTTGCTGACTGAGGAAATACATGAAAAAAAAAAGAGAAGGAGAAGGAGAAGCATACCTCGTTTCCGCTGACGTAGACACCAATGTCACAGTTTTTACGCTTGTAGAGACGATACTTCTCTCCACGAAGACGGTTCTTGATCGTGTCCTCGGCCATCTTGAGCGACTTGGCGCTGATCCTCCTGTGATGGTCGACCATGCGCAGACCGTAGTCGCCCTGCTGCACCGTCGTGCCTTTTGTCGAGCCTCCGGTGGCCACACGAGGCCGGCCCTTGGCCATCTTCTTCCGGCGGTTGATCGAGGGCTCGAGCCATGTGCCCATTACAGGGCTCGTCGTCGAGAAAGCGCGTGCAACGTCCAGGCTCCGGGTCTGTTGCTGCACAGGGGCTCGCAGCTGTCGCAGTGCCGCCGACGACGATGAGCTTCCGCCCAGCGTCAGTCCCCGGAGGGCGCTGGCCAGCACTGAAACGCTCGAGGCCGCCGTCTTCATCCTTGTATGCGTGCGTCCGGTCGGGCGGGTTGGGTTGGTGGGAGGTTGTTCGTCGTCGTCGGGAGCTTCTGACCTACCCGTAGAGGAAAATCCGCTTTGCTCCAATGTCCTCCCAGTGGAGCCAATTTAGCCGCCTAAATGGTCAGGCAGGAAAGGTAGATACACCTGTACACAGCAATGGCAGTAATGCCGAGTACATGGAGAGTACAGAAGCAGGTACGTACCCTCCTCGTACAGTCCGTACTGGCTCCTGCTGCCTCTTAACGGTTACGCCAATGGGTCACGCCTTCCGCGTCAACTTCGTGTTCCCCAGGCTCTTAGCACACACGCCTGTAATACCGTGGACGTCACTTTTCCTCGACTACCAACCCTTGGCTGCCTAGCTATCTCCCAGAAAACATTGCACCAGGGGCTCTCTTCCCGATGTCCTGAAAAGGGCCATTATATCCCCTTTTCTATTCGGCCTTGGCTTCTTCCCATCTTTTTTTTTTTTTTTTGAAAAGCTGTGCCGTTATATATCATGCCTGACATTCGATCTTTCTTCACGTCCAAGGGTGGTGGTGTCCCCGCCCCGGCGAAGCCTGCCGCGAAGCCCGCCGACGATGCGAAGAACAAGCGTTCAAGTATGACTAGTTATCCTGTCTCTGACACCGTAAGTGCCTGCTAACATCTCGACAGAAAACCGCAAGGTTATTGAGGACAGCGACGATGACGACGAGCCAATCCAGTACGCCGAACAACCTTCTAGGCTTGCGCGTCGAGAAAGAGCTAATCGTCTATCTTTAGGGAGAAGAAGCCTGTAGCAAAGTCGGCGCCGAAAAGGAAAGCTGCGTAAGTATGATTTTCTGGGACCGATGCGATTTACATCTGACAAACAATTGCTCAGGGATACCGAACTCAAGGGAGTAGCCATAACGGCTGACGACTACTTTGCATCTTCCAAAGACAGCAAATCCGCCAAGGCTGGACCGGCAAAGAAGAGCGACCCCAAGGCCAGTGTAAAGACCGAAGTCCCGGTGCGGGCGAGTCCCCGCGGGAAACGGGCTGTCGCCCCGGCCCAGGACGACACACCCGCCAAGAAGCGCCCCGCGGGGAACTACAAGAAGCACGAAGCCGACGATGATGATGCCTACATGGAAGATGCAGACGAGGACGACGATGACATATTTGCTGCTGATATCAAGGGCCGGGGAAGGCGCAAGAATGACGACTACGAGGATGATGAGTCGGAAGAGGAAGTCCTCCCCGAGCCCAAACGTCTCGCGGCGCGCGGTCGCTCCGCTAAGGTCGCGGAAGGCGATGCGAAGCTTTCGCGATCTGCATCAACAGCCAAGAAGCGCAAGACACCGGAACCAGACTCGGAATCAGACGAGCCGGCCCCGAAGAAGAAGGCGCCCGCCAGCAAATCCCGTGCCCCGAGGGCCCAGAAGCCCGCCGAAGACGAAGACTCGGCCTACCAGAACATCCTCAACAGCGTGACCACCGTCCGGCCTCCGACACCCCCTCCTAAGGACCCTAATGTCAAATTCGACTGGCGAAAGGCGACTGGTGGAGGCAATGCAGCGGCAGCACCGCAGAACCCCATAGCCGACATGCCCGAGGGTGCTGAGGAGTGCCTTACCGGCCTGACATTTGTCTTCACCGGCCTCCTGCAGACAGTTGGGCGCGACGAGGCGCAGGCCCTAGTCAAGCGGTACGGCGGCAAGGTTACCGGCCAGCCGAGCAGTAAGACCAGCTTTGTTGTCCTCGGTGAGGATGCTGGGCCCAGCAAGCTTTCCAAGATCAAGTCGCTGGGCATCAAAACTATCGATGAGAACGGCCTCTTTGACCTCGTCCGCAAACTTCCGGCGTTTGGCGGTTCGGGCAAGGGTGCTCAGAAGGCTCAGGAGAAGAAGAAGGCTGAGGAAGAGAGGATCCTGAAGGAGGCTGCCGAGATGGAGGCGCAGGAGAAGGCAAAGAAGCTGGAGGAGGCCAAGAAGGCCAAGGCAGCCGCTGCTGCTCGCGGGGACTCATACAAACCTGCCCCGCCCCCTGCTGCTCCGACTGCTCAGCTGCTGACATCAAAATATGCTCCCACTCAACTCAGCCACATCTGTGGAAACAAGGCACAGGTGGAAAAGATCCAGAGCTGGCTCAGGAACTGGTCGAAGTCGAAAAAATACAACTTCCAGCGACGAGGTGCCGACGGTCTAGGCGGCGAACGTGCTGTAATCCTCTCAGGTCCGCCGGGAATCGGAAAGACGACCGCTGCTCACTTGGCTGCAAAGCTCGAGGGGTTCGATGTACTCGAAAGCAACGCAAGCGATACGAGGAGCAAGAAGTTGGTCGAGGCTGGCGTCAGTGATGTCATGAACAATACCTCGTTGCTCGGTTTCTTTGCCGGCGATGGCAAGAACGTGGACAATGGCAAGAAGAACATGGTTCTCATCATGGACGAGGTTGACGGTATGTCGGCCGGCGATCGAGGTGGTGTTGGTGCCCTGGCCAAGTTCTGCAAGAAGACAGAGGTCCCCCTAATCCTCATCTGCAACGAACGCAAGCTACCCAAGATGAAGCCCTTTGACCACGTTGCCTTTGACATCCGGTTCAACCGCCCAACGGTGGACCAGGTCAGGTCGCGCATCATGACGATTTGTGTACGCGAGGGCCTGAAGCTGCCGGTGCCAGTCATCGATGCCCTGATCGAGGGCAGCAACAAGGACATCCGTCAAATCATCAACATGATCGCCACTGCCAAGCTTGACCAAAAGAGTATGGACTTCGACCAGACAAAAACCATGACCAAGGCGTGGGAGAAGCACGTTATTCTCAAGCCCTGGGACATCTGCCAGAAGATGCTAGGGGGCGGTCTTTTTGCCCCGTCGAGCAGCTCGACGCTCAACGACAAGATTGAGCTGTACTTTAACGACCATGAGTTCAGCTTCCTCATGATTCAGGAGAACTACCTGCGGACAAAGCCGATGCTCCTCAACGGCAAGGGATACACTCCCCGGGAGCAGAAGCTCAAGGCCCTGGAGCTGTTTGACAGCGCCGCCGAGAGCATCAGTGACGGCGACCTGGTGGACCGCATGATCCACGGGCCGCAGCAGCACTGGTCGCTCATGCCGACGCACGCCGTCTTCAGCACAGTCCGGCCGGCGAGCTTCATCTCCGGCCAGCTGATGGGTTCCAGCTTCACCTCGTGGCTGGGTAACTTTAGCAAGACGGGCAAGCTCGGCCGCTACACGCGCGAGATCCACTCGCACATGCGTCTCAGGTCCTCTGGCGACCACAACGAGATCCGACAGGAGTACATGCCCGTGCTGTGGGACCAGATGATCAACCGGCTGCAGAACGAGAGTACAGACGCCGTCAAAGATGTCATTGAGCTCATGGACAGCTACTACCTTACGCGCGAAGACTTTGATGCCATCCAGGAGCTTGGTGTCGGCTACATGAATGAGGACCTGGTGTCGATCGACTCCAAGGCCAAGGCTGCCTTTACGAGAACGTGAGCTCCCCCCCTTTCCCTCCCTTTCCTTCCCACTTTAGGCAAAGCATGACGCTGACCATTCATTCCCCCAACCCCCAGGTACAATGCCATGAGCCACCCAGTGCCATTCATGAAGGGAACCGACAACGTCATGGCACCAAAGAAGCAGGCCAAGGAGGTTCCCGATCTGGAAGAGGCCATTGAGGAGGAGGAGGACGGCGAAGCCGTCGAGGCGCCCGAGGCTGACGATGACAGTGGCGAGATCGACCTCAAGAAGGACAAGTACATCAAGCAGCCCAAGAAGAAGCCGGCCAAGAAGCCGGCAAAGGCTGCCGAGGGCGACAGCGACGATGACGGTGGTGCGAAGAAGCCCAAGGCTAAGCCAAAGGCCAAGGCCAAGAAATAAGAGGCTACCGTTGCTGCCGTATATAGAGGGAACGAGATGACGGAGTGTGAGGCATTTGTCCATGTCTGTCATGATATTTTTAGGTATAATCAATATCCCTTGGGAGGATGATTCAAATGCATTCATCCAAGTCAAGAAGTTGCACATACACACACAACCTGTGAGATGAGCCTAGGGAGGAGAGTATTATATTGAAGTTCCATGGTGTATATCCATGTAGACGAAGCTCACTGGGAACAGCCTTGTCTGCCCCGTGGTCCCGTGGACAGCTATCAAAGTATACAGCAACATGCCATCCATCGAACTCATGTGCATCTCCAGCAAGGCGACATCTACTTCGCCCGCTCTTATGATTATTTTACAATCAAGGGACGAAGTATATCGACCCCTCCCCTTCCCCATTCACCAGAGATGAAGAACAAGGGGGGAGGCCAGCCTTTCTTTTTCCCCTGAGTAGATGTACAACATCCAATACCAATACACCCAACGACCGCCAGTGAGGATTTTTCATGAGAGGAGCATTATACAACAGTGGTTTTCAAAACCAACGCCATGGAAAAAGAAAAAAATAATAGAAACCCAAAAAGAAAAATGCCCATCTAGTAGTACACACGACATTGAGTCGCCCCTGTTTTTGTTCTTTCATTCCCCAGTAATGCAAGTTTTTTTTTTTGGTGTTAAGTCCCTCTTTCCCTCATGGACATTAAGGAGGAAAAAGTGGCGGGGAGTAAGTCGACTCCTGAAAAATGTGGGGAGGAGTTGTAGACAAGAAGTGGTGCGTGTGTCTCAGTCGTTTATTTGTTCTTGACGACGCCGACCTTGGCGGCACGGAGGACACGACCGTTGAGCTTGAAGCCCTTCTGCTGGACGTGAAAGACGGAGCCGTCGTCCTTGTCAGCCTGGGGGGCCATGAAAGTGGCCTCGTGCTCGTTGGGGTTGAAGCGGTCGCCTTCAGGGTCGACGCGCTCGAGACCGTGCTTCTGGAGCGTCTGCATCAGAGCGTTCTCCGTCATGACGATGCCCTCATGGAAGGTTGCGAGGTCATTGTTGGAGCCGTCCTTGATCTTTTCCTTGGGGACCATTGACATGGCGCGGTCGAGGTTGTCAACACTGTCGATGAGGTCCTTGGCGAACTTCTGGATGGCAAAGTCGCGGGCAGCCTTGACCTCGCGCTGGGTGCGGTCCTGGAGGTTACGGAAGTCGGCGACGGTGCGAAGACACTTGTCCTATTTTGTGTGGGAGAGCAACGTTAGTCATGGTTGTATAGGTCATGATGGTGACGACGACGTATTTGGGGGGGGACATATTTACCTTCCACTCCTTTGCTTCATTCTCCTTGACCTCGAGGGCCTTCTTGAGCTCGGCCGTAGGGTCGGCCTCACCATCCTCCTTGGCGGCACCCTCCTCAGCCTTCTTGGCTTCGTCCTTCTTGGCCTCGTCCTTCTTGGCCTCGTCCTTCTTGGCCTCATCCTTGGCCTCGTCCTTGACCTCGCTATACCAGCGCGTCATGGAAGGCTGGAAAGCAGAGCGTAACGAGTAAACGGGGGCAGCTGTGCGGAGCTGCTGAGGACGCAGCAGGGGCTGGGGGCCAGACGCCAGCTTGGGCGCGGCAGAGCGCAGAGCTCGGGAGGAGGTTGAGAGGGTTTGACGGAACATTTTGGTCTTGATGTGATGGTGGAATGAGAGGAAGAAGAGGGGGGGGGGAGATATGGTGATGATGGGTCGTCACGCGCTTAATTTGTTGTAGTATAGAGAACCTGAAGGGTCTGAAAATTCGGGGCGCAAAGAAAGCCCCAGGAACGGAGCGAGAACTGGCAGAACAGGCAGTAAGGCCAAGCTTGTCGGATGAATCTCGGAGTAATCTCAATTCGATATTCGAACAGGTGCTATCCGAGGCCGCTATTACCACATACGAATGTAATGCCGGGGGAATACGCTACTACTAACCTGTACGGTAGTATACATGTTCACTGCAGTGAAACCACTACGGAGTAATACTCAAACCTGTATTATACAGCGTACTCGTACATGTTGCTAGTGAGCGTACTGCCGGCACCGGAGACCGCCCCCGGAAACGGGATCAACAGTTTACCCGCTACGTGACTTGGGCGTTTCTGGCTCGAAAGCTAAGAGAAGCTCAGCACGGAGACTCAACGGCCAATGACAGATACAGCGATCCGGTCCCGCCCCGCTCTTTCCCCAAGTGTGTACGTCGTTGTGCTGCAACCTGTTGGTCGTGGGCGGCAGCAGCCAGCTCTGGAGCGTGTGTCTTCATTATCCATCATCATCGTCGTCGTCGTCATCACCGACCATACCAAACCAACATCGCTTCAATTCCGATCTATGCTCGACTTGCCCACCGGCCATTCCGGATATTCTGCCCGCCAACAAGAACGATATCGAGCCACACAGATATATATACACAGAGATCACCATGGCGGTCGCCGAGTCGGAGAGGGTCCAGGAAGCCCAGAAGCTCGCAAAGACGGATCCAGCGCGAGCTGAGGCCGCCTTCAAGGAAATCACATCCAAGCCTCCCAGGGCCGGCTCTGACTCCGCTACGCGCGAGTATGAGACTGCCCTGGTGAGCCTGGGAGAGCTCTACCGGGATGCAAAGTCGGTGCCTCTCTGCCACCCCCCCGCCCTTGATTTCGATTTTTTGTACTGACCCACCCCCAGCAAGACGCAGCAGCTTGTCAGCTTAGTAAAGGATAGCAGAGATGTCTTTTCGTCATTTGCAAAGGCCAAGTCGGCTAAGCTGGGTACGTATATCCCGACGACACCGTGTTGATGGTCTTGCTCGCCAGTGTGCCGTACAATAACTAAGACTCGATCCCTGGCCTGCAGTCCGCCAGCTCCTCGACCTCTTCCGAGACATCCCTAACAGCACCGACATCGAAATCTCCGTGACAAAGGATTGTATAGAATGGGCCACAGCCGAGCGCCGCGCTTTCCAGCGTCAGGACCTCGAGGTCCGCCTCGTCACCCTCTACATGACCAAGCTGGCCTACTACGACTCCCTGACCCTCATCAACGGTCTCCTACGTGAGCTCAAGCGTCTCGACGACAAGCTCCGCCTCGTCGAGGTTCAGCTTCTCGAGTCGCGTGTCTACCACGCCCTCGGGAACATCCCCAAGGCCCGCGCCGCCCTGACGAGTGCCCGCACCAGTGCTGCCAGCGTCTACACGCCACCCTTGCTCCAGGCCAATCTAGACATGCAGAGCGGCATGCTCCACGCCGAGGACAAGGACTTCAACACGGCCTTCTCCTACTTCATCGAAGCCCTGGACGGCTACCACAGCCTCGACGAGAGCAACAAGGCCCAGGCCGCCCTGCAATACATGCTTCTTAGCAAGATCATGCTCAACCTAGCCGAGGACGTCAACCAGCTCATGACGTCCAAGCAGGCCCTCAAGTACGCCGGCAAGAACCTCGAGGCCATGAAGGCGATTGCCCGCGCTCACTCGAACCGCTCGCTCGAGGAGTACGAGCGCGCCCTGGCGGCCTACCGTTACGAACTCGGCAGCGATGCCTTCATCCGCAACCACCTCCGCCGCCTCTACGATGCCATGCTCGAGCAGAACCTGATCAAGGTCATCGAGCCCTTCTCCCGTGTCGAGATCGATCACATTGCCAAGATGGTTGGCCTGGACAATCAGCAGGTCGAGCGCAAGCTGTCCCAGATGATTCTCGACAAGGTCATTATTGGTGTCCTGGATCAGGGAGCCGGCTGTCTCATCATCTTTGACGAGACCCAGCGTGACGAGTCGTACGACGCCGCCCTCAGTACTATTGAAAAGCTGAGCAGCGTCGTCGACGCCCTATACATAAACCAGGCATCACAGCTGGAGTAAACGGGAGAAAAAAAAGGAGGGAGGGAAGACGCGGATTAAGGGGGGCCAATCCTTCTTCAGACGGCAGAGCGCACAAGAGCACGTGTTTTGCATGTAATGTATCTAGGGCATGTCACCAGTAGAACGAGGGCGTTTTAGTGGTGGTGTGGAATAGGGAGGGCGCGAAACGAAGATAGAAAAAAAAACCATCGATTCCAATTTTTGTCACATTTGCCCATTCGGTGATCAAGTTACCAAAGAGATCAAACAATAGTGGTATCATTTTCTTTTCTGAACAGAATAAGAACAGAATGATGCAAAATTAAAGACGAAGAAAAGAAGAAGAATTAAAAGACGCCCTTACACCGTTTCCAATCATGCAATCATGTCGTAAAATGCTAATATAATGGAAAGAGACACCCAGGAACCAAAAAGGGGAGTCGAAGAAAATACAAGTTTTTTTTTCTCCTCACGTACAAGGGGAGGAAAAAAGAGAGAGGAGGAGGAGGAGGAGGAGGGGGAAGAGGGAGAAGAAGAGAAGAATCAATGAAACATGGCAGTCTTGCGAGAGGGAATCCCTTGCTGAGAAGGACCATGACGACCAAGTCGTCTGCGAGCGGCAGCCTTGCGACGACGTTTCTCCTCGGCGAGAAGCAGGGCGAACAGCCTCTTGGCGAGGGCGCCGTCGTCCCAGCCTCCCACGATGGAATTGAAAGCGTCGACGCAGTCCAGGTGCCAGGTCTCGAGGACGAGGGACCGGCCGTGGCTGCGGACCGTCTTGCCCAGAAGGGAGGATGAAGCCGACGAGGAGGGCGGGGCGAAGGGTGTGGTGCGACGGTGCCGGATGAGCTTCTCCATCAGGAGCCAGTGCTGACGGGTCCAGCATGTCTGAGATAGTGGTGGGGGGGTAGCATCATGCATGGATATATCCTCTTCTTCCTCTTCTTCCTCCTCTTCTTCTTCCTCTTCTTCTTCCTCTTCTTCTTCCTCTTCTTCTTCCTCTTCTTCTTCCTCTTCTTCTTCCTCTTCTTCTTCCTCTTCTTCCCCGAGCTCTTTGTCATGATGACTCGTAGTCTCGACAAAGGATAGGTTGTGAGCTTGCTGCTGCTGCTGCTGGCGTTGCTTGGCTTGTTCTAGAGGTGAGAGCACGCTGCTTGTGAATTCGACCACGCGGCCGGGCGTGTGTGGCTTGAGGGGTGAGCGGAGGGCCGACTTGGACGGGGAGGCGTTGCGCGGTGGCAGAGGTCGGAGGAAGGCGCGCGGACGACGCTGCTGCTCGCTGTCCGAGCCGTCGCTGGCCTGTGACGTCTGCTGCTGCCAGCGCTGGATGTCGGCGCGGGAGAGCTGCGTCTGCGGTGGCGTGGCCGTTTCTGCGGCGGCAGCGGTGGCAGACGACGAGCGGAAGAAGGATGGGTTCTGCGCCTGGGCCGGGGCCCGGTTGGCCTGTCGTGGAAGCGGGGCAAAATTCCTCTTCTTCTGGGCTGAAACGGGCATCTCTAGGCGCTCGAGGGTGTCGGGCGAAGCGGAGCCGTGATCTGCGCCGTCCTCTGCGGCTCGGTGGCTATTCTGGGCCTGGACCTGGGCCTGGGCCTGCTCCTGCTCCTGCTCCTGCTCCTGCTCCTGCTCCTGCTCCTGCTCCTGCTCCTGCTGGGGAGACGATGTTGTCGTCGTCGTTATGTCGGATTGCTGGTGCGGTTGGGTGGCCGCGGCGGGGAACATGGTGCTTGTTGGCACGGCGGGAGGGGGCGGCTGAGTTCGCTGCTGCTGCTTCCGCTGCTGCTTCCGCTCCTCCTCCTGCTGCTGCTGCTGCTGTCTTTCCCTCGATGCCACGTTGCGTGACGGGAACAGCTTCTCGGCCAGCTTGCCGGGGATGGCGGACGGTGACGAGAAGAAGGACGCCAGGTCGAATCGGTTCGCTTTGGCTGCCGACTCTGTTGCGGCAGCTGCTGCCTTTTCCTTCTCTGCAGCCTCGGCCTGCTGTCGCTGCGCAAGTAGCGAGTACTCCTCGGGTTCGTCCCCGGCAGCAGTGGTATTATTTATCGACGTGTTCCCCGTGGCCCAGGAGGTGTTGGCGGACCTGCGCATCCAGTTACTTGGCAGGGCAGTACGTCTGTGAGGTGGAGCAGCGGAGGCGGCAGGATCCTTGTGGGCAAAGGGAAGCTGATGCGTGGGGGAGCGGACGTCTTCTCGCAGGGCCTCGACCTCCCAGATATCCGTCTCGTCTTCGTCGTCGCTGTCGTCATCGTCATTGCCATTGTCGTTGTCGGCATTTTGCTGCGTTGTCTCGGGCTCGGGCTCGAGCTCGGACTCTGCCGCCGACGGTCCGAGGGCACCTCTTGCGGCAGAGAGGGGAGCGGCAGGTAACGCTGGCGCTCCCCTCAGCGAGACGTCACCTCTGAGCCTGGGGCTGATGGGCCCCTCGTCAGCCACCCAGCTCATGGCCTCGTCCGGGGGAGTGATGCGCATGGAGCTCGCGACCGACGACGCGCGGGGTCTCTCCTTGACGCCGCCGCTGAGAGACGGCGGTCGTCCACGGCTGGCGGTGCTCTGTCCAAGGGCCTCCATGAAGCTGTGCTGCCCCGTATTCCTCGTAGCCGGACCGAAGGGGTCGCTGGGTACCCGCTCCACAGACGCAGATCGGCGCTGCTGGCTCGGCGCGCGTCGGCTGGGACTCCTCAGGAGGGAGTGGTGCCTGCTGCTGCTGCCGCCCTGGGGCTCGCGTGATCCGGACCACGACTCCTTGCTGGCAGAGCTCCTGAACGGACTTCCGAGTTGATAGTCGCGCCCCTCGGGGGAGGGCGGGTCTGATGTGACGTTTTGGAGCTCCCTCCCGGCTCGGACGATAGCCGACAGCGCAGGTCGAGGAGCCCTGTCCGTCGGGGACTCCCCTCCGGCGGAGAGGGGACCCTGGGCTGGCGATGACATCTGGCGCAGGGGGGTGGATTCCATGGCGGAGGAACCCCGTTCGACCGACGCTCTC
This sequence comes from Geosmithia morbida, assembly GCF_012550715.1. Classification (NCBI taxonomy): domain Eukaryota; kingdom Fungi; phylum Ascomycota; class Sordariomycetes; order Hypocreales; family Bionectriaceae; genus Geosmithia; species Geosmithia morbida. Next base: position 219,967 of record NW_023336191.1, read on the forward strand.
TGTCTGTGGGGCGGATGGAGCATCTGGGACGCGAGTGGTGATGATTCCGCTGCTGCCGCGGCTGCCGCGTTGTTCTCGCTGGTGAGCTGGTGACTGGGCTCGGCAGGTGGCAACGTCTGGGAGGGCTCGTGAGGGCTCCTGCTGACATCCATCTCGTCCGGCGTCTCATCTGGAGTCGGCAGACGAGCGCTATCGGGTTGAGCAGTCTGCGCTGATGGCTCCGTCTCATGGGCAGCATCGCCTTGTACTCCTTCCTGCTCTTCTTCCTGCTCTCCGTCTCGATCCTCTTCCCCTTGCTCTTCCTCCTGCTCTCCTTCAAGCTCTTCCTCATCATTCGGTTGCTCCTCCACCGATGCCGGGTCATCCCCAGGTTGCTCCACCTTGGGCTCCTCCTCTTCCCCGTCCCGCAGCTCCTCCCCAGGCTGATTCTCGTCCATGGGCATCACGGCCTGGGTCGCAGCCTTCCGAGGAGTGGCAGCGTCCAATATCGCCTGCGGGATCTCGGAGAAGGAGTCATCGTAGGCGTTCGCGTCGCCGTCATAGGGTGGCCTGCGGGGTGGCTCCGCCAGAGCCCCGGTGGGGACAGTGACGGTGGTGTCGGGAGGGGCGTAAGCGGAAGCAGGCGAGACGGCCGGAGACGACGATGCCGCCGCGCTCATGGCCGCGATCCTGGGCGTGAGGTCGGGGTATCGCACCGTAGAGTCGAGGACCTTGCGTCTGAGCGGGGATACGTGGACCCTGAATGGAGAGCGCGCCAGGCTGGGGGAGAAGGCGCGGTGAGCGGACCAGGCCGCGGTGGACATGGCGGGTGTCGAGGCGGCCGAGGTCTGTTGGTGAGGCTCCGCGGCATCGGACGACGGCTCTAGCGGAGATGGTGCAAGCTGTTCTTCGCCCCAGTGTACGTGGTGTTCGTGTCCTGGCCCCGGCCCTGGCCCGTCCTCTTCGTCTGGCTGTACAAACAGTGGCTCTTCGACGTCCGGCCCAACCTCTTCCTCCTGAGATGGTTCGTGCACCGGTGGCACCGTGAGGGACTCGCGTCCCACCTGCTGCATCTCGGGCTGCTCGTCCGCAATGTCCGTGTCCTGCGCGGCAAACGACTCCGCAAACCAGCCGCCACGTGCATCTTCCTCCGCAGGCGCGGCCTCGTTACCCTGGCCGCTTCTGTCGTCGTTGCCGTCCTGATTGGCAGCACCACCAGCACCAGCACCAGCGACACTCTGCCGCAGGGATTCGAGCGTGTCATTTATGATCTGGTTCGTCTCATCGCCCAGTTCGCTGCTGGCGGCAGCGGGAACGGGACGGAGTCGAGGGGCAGAGCTCTTGAACGAGCTCCTGAACCCAGGGATGGAGCTCTTGAAGTCCTGAAACGAAGGGATCGAGTCCATAAAGATCATGCTGAAGTCTTCCTGGGCGACGGTGTCGTTGTTCTGCGTCGCGTTCTGGTGCGGCTCCCCGGCCACGGGCGGAGCGTCGCTAGAGGAGGGGAGGCCCTCTGCGTATCCCTCTGCCTCGGATGGAATGCTCTCGACGTCAGCCTCGGCCTCGGGCGATATCCTTGCGTTGGGTCCCGGAGTGTGTCCTGGCCCCGAGCGTGTCGGGCGCGGTGTTGCCTCGTGATCTGACATCGTGGCCATCCATATGTCCGATTGCGGTTCCTCGTCTTCGGCGGGCGGAGATGGCTCTGCAGGTATCACTGTCGGTTCCTCTCCTTCCCGGGGAGCGTACGGCCCCTCCTCTTGCTGGGGGGCGTAGCGACCCTCGTCATCCTGCAAGTCTTCGATCGGCGGCGGCGGCGGCGGCTCGACAGCTTCGATGAGGTCCATGTCATCGTCGCTTGCCGAGGGGGTCGGCTGAGGAGCGGGCTGCTCCGCCTGTTGCATACCCGTCATGCCGGCCAGCTCTTCAGGCGCCATCGCCTGGCGGCGACGACGCGCTGTCCGCAGCAGCCCGGTAGTCCTGGCGGCTGAGCTCGTCCGCACATTGCTCGAGGGCTCCGCAGATGGGTTTCCGACGGGCCGGCTACTCCTCGGCGTCGCGTGGCGGTCTGGCTCGGCAACGTCTGACTCCGACTCTGGCTCGCGAGGCGGTGCTCGATTCTTCCGCACCGGGCTGGCCACCGTCTCTCTGCGGGTGGGCCGTTCGATCGACAGGCTCTTGGAGGGTCTGGGTCTTCGTCTCGATATAGGGGTCGGGGTCGGAGTACGCGATCCGCGCGATATGCGGTCGAGGTTTATACTCGTGTCGCTGCCCATGCCGTCCTCTGGATTTGTCGCGTCGATCGGGGGTGCCTTGGGGGTGGGCGGACGGCCCTTTCTCCTCTTCGGCGTGGGCGTGAGCTGCAGCAGCTCGTTGTTGTTGTTGTCGTCGTCGCGGGTGAGCTGCCGCGACGCGCTCTCCCGCCTGGACGTTCGACGGACAGGTGTGCCGGCCCTCGTCCTCTTCTTGGGGACGGGCGTCCCATTCGTCCGTCTCCTCCGCCTGGGCGTGCCCAGGCCGCCGTGGTCTCCGAAGATGCCGTCATCGTCGCCGTCCTCCTCCTCCTCGATGGGGTCCCTGAGCGGGATCGTGGTTGTCACGGCGCGAGGGCCGGGCGGTCGGCTCACGTACGGGCTGGGCGAGGGGAATATCCTGCGCGTCGTCATGTCGGTCGGGCTTGCTCGGGCGCTGTCCTCGGTCTCGACGGTGATTAGCAGCCTCTGCGGTGAGGTCTGACCACCGACTTCCAGCTCGAATCTCTGTTTCCGTGGCGATGATGCGATGCTGCCGAAGCCGCCATCGACGCCGAGAGAGAGGGAGCGAGAGGAGCGGTGGTGGCTGCGGCTGCGGCTGCGGCTGTGGGTGACGCGCTGGGAGGACGGCGGCGCGATTGGGGGGGAGGATTCGTCGTTGAGGGGGTCCGGTGAGGACATGGTGTCTTGCGCCGGAGGTGGCAATGGCGTGCCAACGCGTGGGGGGGGGGGGGGGGGGGGTGGTGTCGAGTTTTCTGGGTTCGAGCTTCTCAGCTACTAGTATTGCTATTACTACCTAGTGACGTTCGTCGCAGACGCGGCAGCAGCGTTGGTGCCAGTGGTTAGCGGTAGTGGCGGCGGCGTGTCGACGCGAAGCGACGTCTTTAACATTGGCGGCGGGGCGGCCGGAGGATCTTTCCAAACATGACAGGAACGATTGGTGCAGATCACCAAGACAGAGAAAAAAAGAGAAGGAGAAAAGGTAGGAAAGGCTGAGAAGGAAATTTAAAGGATTTTACAGATGACACGGAGCAATGCGAAATGTGCCTTTTTTTTTAAAAAAGAAAAAAATTAATTTTTTTTAAATATATATATATATATAAAAGGGAAAAAAAAATCAATTTGAGCGTGAGATTATCGAGTCGGGTAGTACTCTCCTTCACCGGTAATGATAAATGATGCCAGTCAGTGTAATCTATACGGATGATGATGATATACTCAATATGTATTATTACCCGGAAAACCGTCAATACATGTTATACATCCGTAGCTTAACAGTGATGCTCGTACGCGCCAGGCCTCTACATGTTCTCGGTATCTCTCCAAGTACGAGTAACCATACAGCCAACCGCTGCCACTGGCGACCGCATCTTAGGCGCGAGGCAAAGCCAGACCCTTTTGTTTACGCACAGCCCATCATGGACTAGCGCAGGACCGTTTTCTCGGAGATCGGTAGAATTATCTCTCCGGATTTCTTCCATGACCGGTTAATAGTCGGCTTCTTCTAAGGTACTCAGTACTACTACGGTAATCTGTACATCCTCGTATTACATAATAACGTTCTGACCAGCCCATACAGTCAGCCAGTCAGCCAGTCAGCCAGCCAGCCATATATACAGTAATCTGCAATCTGTACAGATTACATCGTATTACATTGTACTCTAGATTATATATTGATATATTGATACTCACCACAGTCTCGTGCCTGCACAGATTACATGTAATACGTATATTATGTAGACTATGATTGCGATCCTAGGAGTCGGGAGGACCTGTATACAACCAATACATGTACGAGTACCGAGCACATGCAGGATGTAGATAGATAGCAAAACTCCTAGGACCCCCCCCCACCTGCTAGACTCCCTACGATAAGACTAATCTGTATTATATCAGTGCCCTGTAAACCCGTAAACCCACTGTGGGCAATAAATCGTAACACTCGCAGGCGGCATCCCCCCCCCCCCCCAGACTTGGCTCGGCTTGGGTCTCGCCCCGCCCTCACCCAAAGAGGTCAATACGTCACATCACATGCGGCAGCTTTCAATGCGCTGGGGAAAATCCGGCAGCCTGTGAAGTTGGTTTGCGGAAACCCTCTAACGACCTCGGCTGGACTGCCCACCACCGTCCTCCTCCCTCTCGATATCATAGACCAGCACCTTCTCTTCAAACAACGCTTTCTGTCCTGTTACTCTCTGTCGCTTACTACAGAGCTCGTTTTTCCTTGAAGTCGCCATTCATTGTCTCACTCTCTCTCTCACACTGTATCGTCTCCTCTCGTCCTCTCATCTCATGTTCCTCGGGAGCTAAACCGGACCTCTCCTTTACACCTTCGCAGAACCAACCCCTTCCCCTCCTTTGCTTCACTTCACTTTTCGTCCCATCATCATCATCATCATCATCGCCTTTCCCCCTCATCGTCATGTCCACCAATAAGGCTCCCATTCCTCAGAACGACAATGTCGCTCACGCTCTTGCCGGCGCGGGCGGTGGTCTGTTGTCCATGATCTTGACGTATGTACTGTTCATGTCTACGCTGCCCAAGAAACTCGAAATGCAATGGCATGTGTAGCTTACACGCAGACACACACACACACACATACCCACACGAGAAAAACAGATACCCTCTCATCACCCTCTCCACGCGCGCCCAGGTGGAATCCAGAAAGGCCGAGAGCAAGTTCGCCGACGCGGTCCGCAAGATTGTCGCGCGCGAGGGCGTGGCGGGCCTGTACTCCGGCATCAACTCGGCCCTGTTCGGCATCAGCATCACAAACTTCGTCTACTACTACTGGTACGAGTGGACGCGCGCCTTCTTCGAGAAGGCCGCCGTCAGGGCCGGACGCGCCAGCAAGAAGCTCACCACCGTCGAGTCCATGATCGCCGGCGCCATCGCCGGCTCCGCCACCGTCGTCATGACCAACCCCATCTGGGTCGTCAACACGCGCGTCACCACCCACCGCCGGGACCAGGGCAGCGCCGGCGACGTCGAGTCCGCCAAGGCCGCCCCCGGCGCCGAATCCGCTGTCGGCCCCCCCGGCACCGTCGCCACCCTCATGTCCCTCCTCAGGAACGAGGGTCCCCAGGCCCTCTTCTCCGGCGTCCTGCCCGCCCTCGTCCTCGTCGTCAACCCTATCCTCCAGTACACCCTGTTCGAGCAGATGAAGAACTCGGTCGAGAAGAGGCGGCCCGTCACCCCCACCGTCGCCTTCTTCCTCGGCGCCCTCGGCAAGCTGTTCGCCACCTCCGTCACCTACCCCTACATCACTGTCAAGAGCCAGATGCACGTCGCTACCCAGAAGAAGGAGGGCATGACCGAGACTCTGCGTCGCGTCGTCAGCCAGGAAGGCTATGCCGGTCTCTACAAGGGTAAGGACGAGTTTTCTTTTCTTTCCCCTCTAGTGCCTTCCCTTATTCCCTTTCCCTTTCCTTTCCCTTTCCTCTCCCTCTATCAACATACCTCGAGCCACACTTACACCTCCCATCTCTAGGCATTGGTCCCAAAGTCACCCAGAGCGTCCTCACCGCCGCCTTCCTCTTCGCCTTCAAGGATGCCCTCTACGCCCAGACTATCAAGCTCCGCTCCGGCCGCAAGGCTGTCGCATAGATGACTGCGGAGCAAAGCGAAGCAGGTGCAGGCTATCGTGTGAGTGCTGCGCTTGCTGTCGCCTCGGCCTCGCATGTCTCGGAACACGACAGGCCTTGTGTTCCTTGTACTGCTCCAAAGTGATGATGTTCGCGGAAGAGAAGGGCTTCAGTATACTGTCAGGACGGCATGGCCGGGACATGTCCCAGATGTCTGTATAAAGCTGCCCCCTGGTGTTGCACGATGGAGGCTTCGCGAGGTCTCCATGTATTTGTGTTATATATATATATATATATTATGTCATATTCTAATATTACGGGTTTTGTTTTTCTCATTTGTATAACTGCACTGGGCAACATGGGAAATCTAGGTAGGATATGAGAGGGACGATATGGTATTGGGATGGTCACAATCGGATACGGGGGTTGAAGAGTTTTCATGTAAAAAGGGGTTACAAGGCAAGATGTGCTTCATCTACGCGATGGGTACTAGTTTTGGAACAATCCACCAATCGTGATATGCCCTGTCGGGAGTCGGCACCTCGGCCTTGAGCTTGAGATCTACCGCTGCTCCCTCTCCATCCCCACTGGCCTGCAGTGCCTTTTGCAACGTCGTGACAGCCAGCGTAGCGGCAATGCACGACTTGAGCCCGTTCCTCACGGCAGCCAGCCATCGGTCATGCGATCCCACAGAAAAGGACTCCTCAGCGGACAGCTTCCCTAACGACTCGAAGCCCTTCTTTGAGCTGGCGAGCGCCCTGGCGGCGTCGTCGAGCAGCGACAGCGTATCCACGTCGGGCTGATGCGTGCTGCGGGTGAAATCGGCAAAGGAGGGCAGCTCCGGCACGCCAATGGCGGTAAAGGGCTTCATGCGGAGCTCGTAGCGGAGCCCATCGTCGCTGTAGGGTCGGGGAGGGGGCTTTATGAGTCCCAGGCGGCCCAGCACGGTGTACAGGCACGACAGGCCATCCGAGAGCTCCCAAGTCACGGCGGCGTCGAGCAGAGACAGCCGGATGTACGCCAGGGAGCGCTGCAGCTGCTTCTCCTCGGCGGCTGAGTGGTGTGGCGGTCGGGACTGTCGGAGAGCCTCGACCCGCCGGACAATGTGCGACTTGATCCGGGGCGAGTACTCAAGTCTCTGCTTGGACAGAAAGTTGAGATACCAGTACATCCCCCCGAATTCGTCGGGCTGGTACACCTCCAGTTCGAAGCCCAGCTGCACGACCCACTCCATCTGGCGCAGCTTGTACAGGTACGTCCAGGCCGAGAGGGGCCAGGAATTGACGTCAACGGCCGGCGCCGTGCTGCTGCCTCCGCCATCGCTGTTGGCCGTCTCCGTGGCCACAAGCTCCTGTGTCTTGACCCGGAGGAGCTGGTCAATCTCCTCGGCGTCGGCCTGCAGAGCATCCCACGAACGGACCGTGTGGCACAGCGTCCGCCGCACGCGACATCGGTTCTGGCAAAAGGTCCGTAGGATGTCCAGGTACGGCTGCGCGGCCCGCTGGCGGAACAGCTCCATCTTCTGGGCGATGACGAACCGGGGGTCATGTACGGCCTCGATTTCGTCAAAGTCCCGGTCCAGAAGGGGGCTTGCGGGCAGCACGATGGTAGACAGATCATCATCGATGATCTGTCGGATGCTCATAGATCCGAGCATTTCCATGGCGTCGAAAAGGAAGGTCTGGAGGAGGCTGCGCACGTACACGAGCGGTTGAGGCTTCTTGGCCTGGAATGAGAACACGAATGTCTGCGGTTGTCCCACCATGTCAGCGCTGTCCGCCAGGTGGAGAAAAGAGCAGTATTTGTCTTACCAAGAGGCACTGCGTGTTGGTGTAGTTGAGAACCGTGATGACATCCTGGCCGTCCTGAAATAGCCGAGACAGGTGGCCAAAGGCGTCATCAAAGCTCAGCTGGACAATCGGCCTGGGAGGTACCGTGCTTGCCAGCTTCCTCTGTAGCTTGACGCTAAAGGACTCGTCGACGGGCTTTCCGAGCGCATGCGTCCTCTGAATGGCCGGGAGGAGGGCGATGCCAGCTGTCCATGGCTTGCGGGCCGTGTCTGGATCGTCGACGTACTGTGGGCACTCAGCGGCTGAGAGGAATATGTCCCTGAGGATCAGGCGGTTGGACAGGGCCTCGACTATGTCGTCGTTGCCGATGGGTGTGCGCTCCCTCTGCAGGAGGTCAACGGCGTCGGCGATGGCGTGGCGTATGCTGGCTGTGGACACGCTGCTAAGCAGCGAGCGGTTGTAGGTGTTTGTGACGAAATCCTCTTCCTATATGGCAAGGGGTTTAGCGTGCCGTGAAACAGAGGGAGATGGCTCAATTCTCCTACCTCGTACGAGTGTTCGTTCCTGACGCGGTCATTCACGTAGCCACAGGCCTTGAGCATGCCTAGGCAGTACGCCCGGAGGACCCGCAGCATGGGCTCCTCGTCGGCGACGTCACCCTGGCGTCTCAAAAACTTGGCCTCGTCGATTCCGTGAGGATCAGGCTTCAGGAGAGCTTCGACGTAGACGCTTGTGAAGACTGTTTGCGACAAGGGATACCCTAGGTGCCATGACATCTGCAGAGGTGTGAGTCGGAGCAAAGGCTTTGATGACTGCTGGTGGGGATATTGCTGGTTCGCCTCTGGTGAATGGTAGTCTCACCTCATGACAGAGAAGCTGGTCGATGATACCAAGGACCTCCTCGGGAAGCAACGGCCGTGAGACATCATACGTCTCGTCGAACTCCTCGCCAGCAGCAACACACCCACTATCCATCTTGGGATCCATGACCTAGCGCACTGCATCAGCTATCGTCGGTACGACGGGCGCGACTGGGAGGGGATCACATACCTCTAGGGCCCCGACTGACTCGAAGAGAGTAAAGAAGCCATCCTTGATGACTTCACCAGGTTGCAATACTGTTGCCGGCCCCCCACACACGCGCGCGCACAAACGACGTCAGTGCCTTGTCTTGACCCAAGGGCGGGGTTTGCTCTCCTAACTCACGCTTTGAAGCCTTGAAGAACCTGTCCGTGACGTCTACTGGAATGATACCTTGACTGTCCAGCCTGGGGGCCTGAGAGCCTTGTACCCCATCTTGGTTTCCCAGGGACAGCCTCGCGATCTCTGTTGACAGCCCAAATGATCTGAGTCAGTAAACCAGTCATGTTTTTGTGTGTGCTTCAGTGCAGGAGATACGAAAGATAAGAGGGGATGTTGCGGATAGCGGAGGGGAGGCGAAATGAAGGCACGCACCGTCCGAGGCGCCAACTCCATAGTCGACGGCCATTATGATGACATAGGTTCGTCGTCTAGAGCCTGGACGCAGAGGCTGAGAGTTGGTGATTTCCCGGGTTTTGGAGTTGAGGATGCTGCTTTCTTTTGATCCCACTCTTTGTCACTCACGTACATGGCAGTAGTAAAGTACATGTACCCGATAGTAGTAGTAGTAGTAGTAGTAGTAGTAGTAATAGTAGTAGCAGTATTAGTGGTTTAGGAGTAACGGCATCATTGTTACCCACGGGTCGCAAAGGTACGAGTACATGTACCCGTCAAATTTTGGAATCACAGGTCAAATGGAGTACGCGGTACGCACGACGTAATACCTGCGGGCATTCGGACGAGGTCGGGCTGTATCCTTAGTCAGCCACTTGAGAGCAGGAGGCGATGAGGGCAGACCAAGGCTTGGACAACTACTACGGTTGCCATTAGTATGGAGATATCATGAACAAAGTACGGCTAACACCTTGTTAAGTCTAGCATTCAGGCCGCATACAAGATTGAGAGCGGCATCCAACAACGAGGGCTGAAAAGGACCCTGTCCTTCTGTTGGCGGGGAGTTGCGTTTGAAACAGTTACGATCCGGTATTCATGCATGGAATAGATCAATAAGCACTGGCTCACTAGAGGGGTACACGTCGGGATGATTCTCCCCTGACATCATTGTTGGTCTCGGCCTCATATCACCAGGATACCGCGCCCATGGGTCTATCAACCGGGTCATTCTTCCCGCTACGACTCCAGCTCAGCAAGCTTCAATTACTTCCCTCCCATCGGTCGCTCGCCTCTAGGGCGAGCTGGCATCGCGTTATCAAGGGACCCTCCTCCCCGGGACGAGGTAGAAGCCGTGCAATATCCTGCTTCACGTACAAGCATCCCAAAACCCCGAGGTCATGCCGTCCATACTCAAGACATTGGAGCTGCTCACATTGATATGCAGTATATAAAAAGATATGCACTGGACAATATCTGGGACCGCACGTTGACGGATCAGAAGAACGTCGTCTTCGCTCATATATCCCATCTCTGCGAGCTCCGCGCCGGCTCACCAGAATGCTCACCACGACTGTCGAATCGACGGTCTGTTGCTCAGCCTGAAGAGTCATGATGAGTTACATTTGTCGGCCCGCAGGCATCTGATCATGGAGGGCGTCGGGTCAAGCCTCGGTCAGGAGGTGGCCAAGGTGCACGCAGCTCGCCATCGGATTCGCTTCGCGCACGCGGACTCGGCCATCATCTATCGGGAGCTTGCCGGACGATACTCGGAACACTGGGAGATTATCGCCAAGGCCGACTACTACAGCTGCTTTGTGCATGAGGACTGATGTGTACGCAATCCTCTTGCCCCTCCCTTGCGACGAGACGGAGCCCACGGTAGAGAAGACTCTCTGGAGGAGGTCCCGGAAACCGAGCCCACGCCGTTCTCCGTACCACCATGGAGCTCGTCTACGCCTCCCGGGTCTTCCCACCAACCGGGAGCGGCAATAGCTTCTGCGGTTTCGCTGTATGTTACCCGCCTCGTCAAAATTAGACTGCGCCTAAGAATGATCCTTCCTAAGCGCCGTAAACCCCCCTCAAGCCAATCCCACAGGCGTGCCTAACCCCGTTGGTATTGCACTGTACCCGTAGCAATACTCCTCCTCCCTAGGCGCAAGGACAAGCCCTCGTCTTAGGCGTGGTGGATCGGATCTTGTAATACTCTAGATCTCGATGGTCCATCTCCAAATCGGTGATCCGGCGGAACATCTTGCCTGATGATGTTGCACAGGCAAAAGGTGAACCGGCCCGGCGGGAAGAAAAAGGAGCGTCACTCTCTGATACGTGTCTGCTTCCGAGCGGGGTGTATTTCTTCCAACTGTGAGCTGATAAAATCCCCGTTGCCGGGTTGAGGACTAGATCCAATAGGAGGGCATAATCTTGGCTTATAATCCGTACGTATTAAGAAGAGCGAAGTCACCAGACATGGGATATACCAGACATGGGATATACAGCCGTGAATTACTCTTATCCGCCCCCACCTCTCCCCTTCTTGTTTTGCTTAGCAGTGTTCCATCCTCTCTACTTGATTACTTGTCTACTTGTATATGAGCGTTGACAGACTGGTGAGTTTTGAGTTGGCAGGAAAAAGTACCGTGGCATTGCTGATAAGAGAGAATGCTGCAACATCAGCTTGCAACCATGGCCTATCTCATCACTGTGGCCCTGTACCATCGCGATCAGTTCTCTCGCGGAGACTCACGTCGCATATTCGGCCACGAGGCTTACCATTGGGGTTTCGTCATCACACCACCGCTCGAGGCAACAAGCCAGGGGCCATCGCCATCGCCATCTCTAGACAGCTCTTTCGATGCCACCGACACGGCGGAGATTGACCCCGTCACCTTTCGCATGAACAACCCCACCATGGACTGGTGGCTCCGAGCCGAGGAGAGGATTGACAGCGAAGCTAATCCCAAGCTCCTGGGCCGTGTCGTCGTCGGGAAGATCCCGGAGGAAGATGGCTCCATGCCAGATGCCGCCGAGCTCAGGGCCTTCTTCGGAGCGGTCCCCCTGCCTGTCAAGAACACGCATCCCCAGCAGAGCTGCGTGACGTGGATTATGGACGCGATCCGCGCGCTGCAGAGAAGAGGATGGGTGGAAGAGTTCGACATCGAGCAGTTCAAGGACTGGGCGCTGCGTTATGCCGATGAGAGGTTGAGGGGGTCAGGGTCCAAGATGATATACTATACGCCTTGAAAGGACTTGATCCGCGGACGTTGGAGGTTCAATCTGGGTTTGCAGAAAGGTTAGACAACACACTTGGTCGGATATCCGAGGGGGCACTACGTAGTTTATATTCTATCAATCGCCATGGCAAAAAGAAGAAAAGACGCAAAAGAGCAGTCTGGACGAATGACCGCTGCGCACACATCGCATACGTATGCACAACGCCGACACATTCGAATGAGATGACGGAGCTGCCCGGACGGACGAACAGGAACAGGCAGTGGAAAGTTCACGACGGAAAGAGGGAGAAAAAGAAAGCCATCAGGCGCCGACGTTTCAAGGTGCACGGCAAATCAGAGAGATGTTTCTTTCATGATCAAAAAGAAGATCTCTCTCTCCGGGAAAGAAAAACCGTCTATGGTACAGTAGCACTTGAGAAGCGTGCGTATATCAGCAGCGTCGGCGCGCGCTCGGTTGTCGCCGGTCCATTCTCCTCATACCCCCTCCACCATCGAATTCACCACTCCGGTGGTCATGGTCATCCGTCCCGTCGCTCCGTATGCGAGTATTTCGTTCAAATACTTAGTTGGACGAGCCCTGGACGGAGTTGGTTGGTTCCTTGGCCTCGCCAGCCTTGCCGTTCTGTTTGTTTGTGAGGTTATTTTAGCTTTCCATCTAGACTATCGAGGACCGTCTGCGCAGCACAACAGACTTACCTCCCACTTGGCGAAGCGGAGCTCAGTCTCGCCACGGCGCTCAGCAAGGAGACGCTTGTCCTCCTTGAGACTGCGGCGGACAGTGCGGGCCGCGATGGCCAGGTAGCGGTTGTACCTAGAAGGAGAGAAGCAGGAGTAAGCAGCGGTTTCGGTCGCGCGGGAGAGGGGGTGGGAAAAAGGCGCGCTTTCGGGGTTGAGGCGGCGGTGCGATTGATTGTGACTTTCGGAGGTTAGAACGTACGAGATACCGGCGGCTTTCCAGGCAGACATTTTGGCGGTTGTTTTCTGTTCTTGTTTGATACCGGGATAGGTGTTGGCTGTTGTTTCGTAGGATAGGAAGCGAGGGGGACAACGGCGATGTGAGTCGGGAAGCTCCAATTGATTGATTATTCGCGAGCAGGAGCACCCTTTTGGCGGCCTAAGGCCACATACAATATCGACATTGCCGAGGTCACGTGGCATCTTCCGGGACATTACGCTCACCACGAACACACCTGACTTCACTTATCCCAACACTGCATTGAACAGTCTACGAATCCCCGAGGAGAAGAAGATGAACGTTTCATCAACAACATCTAGTTCCGTCCCAAGAATCCACCCATAATGAGCCGCCTCCCGTCATAACAGCAATCTGGTTCATCTTCCTCCAATCAACCTCCTCCAGCATAACAAGACAACCCGCTATAGCGAACGTCTCCATGTGCCGCGTCTCCCAACCCTTGCCGTCAGCCCAATATCTCACATCGACCATAAAACCGCCCATCGTGGTTCGTGGCCGTATTCGTATACGTAGCTAGGTGTATTGAAGCGGACTTGGATGCACAGAGAAAATGTATGTGTGATTCTTGTGCCACGTTCAATTTTTCTTGTCATGCAGAACCCCCCATCTACGGAGAGAAACAAGCACATTATATATACTGCTGTGCCGTACATCACCGCGCTACCAGACGTCATGATCCCCTCCAAGATGGAATGAAATCCCTATCGCCTCGAACTCCACCTGAGGCCAGCGGTAGTACCATATCCTCGTCAGGATCACCCGAGGCTAGGGGACCTTTTTGTCACGTATCAATTGCGCCACAGCTTTATGCCCTCTCCGAGTTGCCCATGACAGCGAGGTCTGGCCATTTTCCGTCTTTTGCGTCAACAGAAGCGCCATTGTCGAGGAGTGTCTCCGCGGTAGAACCATATCCCGCTATGGCGGCCATCGTCGACGACGTGCGCTGGAAGTTATACCTCCGCTCGAGAGCCGCTACATTGTCTGTCAGTAGCTGCACCGAGGCATCGTATCTTCGTTGGGAAGCATATGACAGTGGTGTGTGGCCACACACGTCCTTCGCGTTAACATTTGCACCTTCATCTTAGAGTAACCGCGCCGTAGAGACATGGTGGTACATAGAGGCCAGCATCAACGGAGCCTGTCCGAGGTCATTACTCAGGTCGACCGCCTCGCCCTTGCTGAGGAGAACCTCCGCGAAATTTAGAGCCAAAAACGACAGCACACATGAGAGCTGTCCAGCCATATTCGTTCTGAGCCTCAAGATCAGCTCCCCGGTCAAGTAGGAACCGCACTATGGCTTCGTGGCCGCTCCGAGCAGCACAAGAGAGAGCCGTCTGGCCTTCCTGGCCCTGAAAATCCAAGGTCTGTGCCGTCATCGAGTAGGGACCGCACTATGGCTTTGTTGCCATGCTTGACAGCCCTCCAAGGCCCACGACAGCGGAGTCCGCAATTGAATGCCAGACAAGTGTATGTTAGCATCATTATCCAGTAGAATTTGTACCGTGGCATCATATCCACGTGCGGTAGCTCACGGCAATGTATTCCTGCTGCACACGTCCAGTTGGTCGACACACATACGATCCTTCTCAAGCAGTTGTACTACGTTTCCGAGGCCTTCTTGAGCGGCCCATATCAGTGGGCTCGCCCTGGTGAAAGTGAGAATTCGATCACAGAGTACTGTATTCAATATAACCCGTAGTAAATTCTGGTTTTGTTTCTCAACAGCTTACTCACAAGACATCAGTCTCGTTGATTGTGGGCACGACTCGGTCTACGGATTGTATCAGTGCTCTGCAAGTTTCCGAATCTATATCTGGTCCCTGGGAGACGTGTAGGTGCCAATAGTATCGAGAGTACGAGAAAGAGAAACTTCTCAGGAGGTCGTGTCTTGAATTCAGCCGCCCTCATCAGGGGTTCTCAGATATCCATCGTCAGCTGCTCGCGAGGCTTCAAAAGTTTCAATGCGAGCTTTTTGGTACTCCCCGAGTTGGAAACAAAACCCACTACTTTCCTCGGGATCTTATCGTACTGTCGGGGCTGTGGCACTGCGCCGGTCGAGGTGAGTTGTGTGTTGAAGATACTGTAGTTGGCGTAGGTTGCTATGACAGCAGTTATCGTCTTGTCTGCGTCTGCAATACCGGATGTGGGAACTGTCGATGGCATTTCTACTGCACCTGGCTCCCTATTCAGGAACTGCTTCAGGCTATGATAAATCAGTCTCACTAACTTGGTTTCCTCGTCCGCAATCAGTAAGCTTCCGCAGCATGTCAGTACGGCATAGATGACGTTAGGAATTCGCGTCGGGTCCCAGTCGCTATCTCCCGGGGCTACAGCCAGGGCCTCGCGCAGCTCATCCGTCGACAGAGAACGGCAGGCTGCAGTGACCAGCTCGAGTGTCCGCCCATGGTATTCCTCTCCGAACACCGCTGACTGCTGCAGAATGTGGGAGAATATCCCCGAGAGGTCTCTGAGGAGATCAACTAGGGCTTGTCGAATGGTCTTGTCCGTCTTGGCCAAGCAAAGCGAAGCGATTTGAAGAACTACCCTTAGACACATTCCCTGTGCACCCTTGGGCAAGGCCTTCCGGATTTCGGGTATAAGATGTGGTATACCTAACTTTAGTTCCCCAGAGACTATCCGCCTATAAATCTCTGTCTCGGTATATTCCGCAATATCCGGGTTATCCTCAGGAGAAACATGCGGTCGGTTTCGTGAGCAGTTGAAGCTGCACCCACGACGCCCTGTCCGGCTCCTGTCTCAATGAAAGACGGATGGTGGCTGGATGTAGAGCCTGGAACTCCTGTGAATTATTGACAGCTTTCGCTCTTTCTTCCATGTCGCATTCGTCCAGTACATCGAGGATGATGTATGCTCTGTTGTCGGTGTCAAGGATAGGTCTCAGCAAATCGAGTACATGGTCTAAATCAAAGCCAGCAGATCAGTAAGCCCGTCGTCGGGTTTGTGCAGTCAGCCCTACGACGATGCAAAGCAGCTGTTTAGCCAGGGAGCCGATTACTGTACGGGTTTTGAGGCTTTCAGGCTCGTCGGTCTGCGAAGTTCTTTCCACGGTGTCCGATGGTCGTATGTCGAGCAGGCGTTGAGGATCAGTCTCCGCTTTTCAGATACTCTACGCCTGTCCTCGGATTTGAAAAGCACGAAAAGAACTGTTCTCTAGTCCTTGACATCCCAGGCTATCAAGATAGTCGTCTCCTGCTCTATGGCTTTGCCACAGTACTCGAGCTCCGACTGGTAGACTGCGACGTCGGATTCCGACCGCAAGAGCTGAGAGAAGACGGATTTCTTTACCGACTTGAGTATACCGTGGCATACCTTGACAAGCGCCAGAAAGTACTCGGAAAGACAAGTCTGGAGCCTCTTGGATCGCGGGTAGATTGGTGCCATGTCTTCGAAGCGCGGTGCCGACCGACCAGCCGTCATGAAGACTTCAGATAGTTTGCCAAACCATGAAGATCTTCGGCAAACGACTATATAAGTACAGGCATAGTCGGAAAAAGAAAGAGAGGGGACTTTCCAATCTGGAATCATGCTACTCGTGGTGATGCTCGCAAACGCCATGACCCGCATCATGACCCAGACGCTGCATGCAATCGTGTTTTGAGATCCGCCCACCATCACATCCCCTATGGCAACGGATCTCTGGATAGCTAAAAGCACATTGACGAACAGAGCGCCGCGGTGGCACCCATCACTGACCCGACTCGATGCGCGACGGCCGGCCGCGGCGGTCAGTTATATTACACTATAGACGCCCGGCGGTGTCTCACGCGACTGTCGCCGGGGCAGCTTGAAGGTGGTCCTTTGATCTTCAGGCAAATCGGCTTCAAACTGCCGGATAGCCAAGGTGAGGCGATCATGGGGATTCGCCAGGGAAGCCCTTTTCAGGAAGGGAATTACCAGAGAGGACTTGATGAGTTGGCTAGGCATTGCAAGCGTGCAGTATCACCAAAGGAAAAAAGATGATGGACATTGTCCCAGAGAGGGCCATGAGAATTGCAGATGCTGTCTTGGTCTTCGCCAGCCCACAGGACCAACAAATGATAGCCTAGGGATACCACCTATGTGAGGGGTCTGGAATCAGCCTCGCCATGCAGGTATTGGGCAGGCGTTGTCAACCAGGGTATGCATTGGTGGGGACGTCGTGTAGCTGAGCCATAAACAAAGCATCGTCATTGCTACGCATCCGGGCACGGCAGGCAGGTGAGGAGGCTGTTCATTATGAGATGATGGTTTATGAAATGTATCGCCTTCTTGGGGAGAGAGTGTGGAAATGTGTATGAATAAAAGAAGGAGCAAGGGTGTCGTACCATCTACGTCTAGGAAGATGCTGTGAATCTCATAGAGTTGAATTGTGGGGGGAAGAAACAACAGTTCTTGGGCGAATGGTTTAGTGGTATAATTTTCCCTTAGCATCATGTCTCCTTTGAGATGAACCGCGACATTGGGAAAGGTCCAGGGTTCGATTCCCTGTTCGTCCAAACCAAATAAGTTTCTTTTTTGCAGCCTTTTGCCTCTTGCTCTTTTGTTCTTTTCTTTTTTTCTCATTGTTTTCCTTTTTCTTTAACCTCTGCTTCTCCTCTCCTCCCTCTCCTCCCCCCTCGCTTCGCAGTTCCACTCTTTACTTATCAGACTTTTCTGTATGTATTACCGTCTCTTTCCTCTCTTCCTCCCTCTCCTCTCCTCTCTCCTCTCCCCCCCTCCTCTCGGACATGCATGCACAATGAGTTGGCATTCGTATCACGTCGAAAATACCCTGTATCTGCACCGGCGAATTCCACCGCCGGCATTTGACGCAGAGACAGAGTTTTGTTCGTCACGGAGCCTATATGCAGCTTAATCTCAGAATACGAATCTCTATACGAAGATGTCTACCCATGATCATCATTTGCTACGTCATTCATCTGTTGCCAGGATGTTGTTTTCCTTGTTTTTTTTTCTGCGCGCGCAAACATACCATCCCATGGCCCTGGCAAGTTTTGCCAGCTCATACGGCCAACACAGCAACTGTAACGAGAAAAAAAAAGTTGCAAGTGATCAACTTCGGAGTACCAATCAGGCCACATGGGCCGCTTCACCAGCATCGTAGTTTGCCCGAGGCCTGTAGTCATACTCCTTCCTAACTAGTATCAACAGTAGTTCAGGCAGGCGGAAGGAAAAGCCGATAAGGTAAACAAAGGGGGGTTGTAGACACGACAGAGGCGAAAAATAGGGAAGAAAAAAAAAAGACTTTTAGTCTACCTGAAAGGTGTCATGAGATTCTCTTGACCGGAGAGTTCTACGGAGAGATTTCAAGAAACGTGGCCATTCTCCGTGGGGGCTGGCGGTGGATATAGTTTAGCACATGGGACGTTATGGTATTTTTTCTCCGTGGTCAGTGGTGATGATGATGGTGTGTGTGTATGTGTGTGTGTGTGTGTGTGGTCTTGTGAGTGATTTCCAGTTTCATGGGATCATCTATTTGCTCTAACCTAGTAGTAGCTTTTGCTTATTATTGGGTCTTTCCGTGTATAAAGAGTTGGCAATCACATGTATAATACCCCTCTACAACACGAGTAATAGTAGTGGTTTTTACTTGTTGTGCGAAGAAGAGGAAGGAAAATTTTCTGCATGCGGCCGATGTTGTGTGTGTAGGGCTCCATTCACAATGTGACTCACGTAGTGTGCTGTCGGTCGGGCTATATCTTTGTCTCCTACTAGAAGCGGTGTATTGCCAAGTATGGTAGTAGCAGTAGTATTAGTAGTAGGCTTACTCGTAGCATTAGTCATTGAGTGGTGCAATTCACAGATGAGTCTCGACTCTCACTATCTCACTCAGTAAAAAGCAACAACCGCATCCGGAGCAGCTACGACCAAGAAAAGTCAAGAAAAGTAAGGGGAGGAAAGGGAATGGCAAGAAAAGAAAAGAAAAGAAAAGGAAATCCATAAAGGACCAGTCAACAAGCCTCTAGCAAACACTTTGCCTGCCCTGGACCTGGACCCTGGTCGAGATGGGAACTCGGGTTGCATCATGATTTGCGCTGGGCCTCCCGCTCTCTTCGGTGCTTAGAAGACGGACGCGTTGGATCATCCATCGACACGGGTGGCTGGGGAGTCCAATGGGAAGCCCTGGATGGCGGGTCAGGACGCGCCGTCTACCAGATGCGGAGGCCGCCTGAAGAGGTCTCAATAGGTATTATATCCAGGCTACCTGTAATCTGTACTCCCGTATCCGTACTCCGTACAGGAGGACTACGAGTACGAGTATGGGTCCAAGCCCCCCCCCCCCCCCCCCCCTTGCTAGTGTGTATGTGTGGACAGAGAGGGCTACGTGGGCCCGATTTGATCGGGTTGGCGTGGCAGGTGGACATCTGGCCAGAAAAGATGGAAGTTTTGCATTGCGCGCGTTGCTCATCACTGGAGTAGTACAGATTGGGTTGACTGCCATCGGGAGAGGTGGTAATGTTGTGATGATGATAGTAATCTTGTTTGTTGTTGTTCAGATCACCAGGCATGTGGCTTCCGGGGAAACAACGTTGGGCTAAGCTGATTAGTTTCTATACGAGTACTACCACGACCGTAACGCTGTTGTTTTTGAACTGCCGTACTTTTGGCACTACAACTCGTATATATATTATATGGAGGAGAAAAAGGGGGGAGGGGACAAGGTTAGGGAAAGGAGAAACAGGATGGCAAAACGACGAGACAGCCTGTAACAGTAAGCGTGTTTGACGGGTGTCGGCATGAGGATAGCTGTTTGTTGTGTAGTATCACTCGGTACCTTACACACCAAAAGAGAAAGAGGAAGAGAGGCAAGAGAACAGTGGATCACTAAATAAGGGGAGAGAAAAGGGTCGAGAACACGATGGACCAACACTTTGTCCGTTGTACAGAGATCTGTAGTTTGACTACGAGTAATACTACTCGTATGGGGCCATTATTTTTTCTTCCCTCTTCTTTTCCTCCTTCTTCCCCCCCCCCTGTTCTTTTTTCTCTCTACTTCTCTCTACTTCTCTCTTCTTCTTCTTCTTCTTCTTTTTTGCCCCTTTATACGAGTACTCGTATATACTTGTATTGCGAGCACTTACCCTCTGTTATCCCCCGTTTCAGGTAGGTACGCGGCGTCTATATGTATTACAACACCACGGAACAAAGCGCTTGGGCAGGTTGGTTCCTGCATGTGATAAGCCGGTGGAGCGGAGGTGTGAGGGGGTGATGGGGAGACCCACCAGACCATCTTTCGAATACCAGTAAAGAGGAGCTGGTACCTGAGAGAGAGAAAAGGTACGACTACGAAGGTACTCCGCTGTATCCGTTCCTGGAGCTACAACTTATGCAGGGGAAGGAGCGAAGACGCCTTGGTATTCTTTTTTCTCCGTATGTGCGCGCGCGTATGTGTGCGTGTGGACAGAGTGAGGAAAGCCAATAGGAAGATGACCAAGTTCCGAATGGGTGGGAGAAGAGACCGAGAGACCGAGAAGGAGGGAGCCCCCCCCCCTCCCCCCCTTCCCAGGTTACCATCTTGTACTTGGCCACTATTGCTCTCTGCCGCGGCTTTACCATACTGTCACGGATACTGTTCTGTTACCTGTACAGGTATACCAGTACGAGGACTACCTACTGTACATATAATAGTCTGTACTAGTGTGCTCCCTCATGAGGGCTACGCTAAGCTGGCAACAGCGTGCCTGACCACAGCAGAGAGACAGCTTGAAGAGGACAAGACTATTTTTTGGGGCGGCGCAGGATGAGAGGGGGAGGCCCAGCAGGGGGCGGGCACAGGGCCAGGGCCTTCGTAGTGGCTTGCGTCAGTGTGAGACCGGGGTTAATTCGATCTGGTAGGGTTAATCCGGCAGCTTGGTGCCGACGGCGCACATGTCCAAGCGGATGGGGATTACGGACAGAGAGACGACCATGATTGTGACCAAACATTGAACTGGAGGAAGGAAGAAAGAAAAGGTAAACAGCATGAACAAAAACAGCAAGGCAACAAGCCGAAAATGTCGAAACATGCCGGAAACAGAAGGACAGAAAAAGTTTCATGGTGTCTGGTCGGCCCGCTACCCTATGAAATGGGCGCTGGGGGAAAGCAGGTGACAACTCTTCATGACTCGTGGCCTTCTATCTCTCCGGAGTAGTATTCTACTGCTACGCCGGTGGCGGGCGTACTTGGACATGTTGTACCGCTCGACGGTCTACCGTTCCCCCCCCCCCCCCCCCCCCCCCCCCCCCTCTCTCTCCCTCCTTCTTCTTGATTTTCCGGTTAAGCTCGTCAAGGCTGGCATACCGGTCGTTCATCGATACATGCCGTCCGGGAGGAGAGCTGTATGCCATGTTATCACGCCTCGTAAAGAAGAAGCAAGATGATAGAAGCAGGTGGTGACGACAGCTACATACAATACTAACTGGCAACATTAGATTACGGATTCATATTGGAATACGGATTATCACTGTCTGGATAGAGAGGGGGGTGAGATGATGGCTCGTGCTACGAGTACCCGTACAACTGCACGTCTACGGCACCCACGACTCTGCATACGTAGACGCATACGAGTCCCCGAGCTGCTCAGCAAGGGAAAAAGCCGATACTGAACGAGGCTGGAATGGCACGGACGACAACTTGTTGCCTCTGCCAGGGCGTGATCCCTGTTAAGAAGACCGCTTGCTCTGGTTTAGTGGGAGCCTGGAGGTACCATCATCTCCCCCGACGCGGGAGCCCGAGCGACCTTAATCCGTACCGCGCTGTCCTCCTCCTCCCCCTAACCGTACCGAGTTTAACAGAGCCCTTAGCAGAGCCCACTATTACAGCTAGCGCTCTTAGCAGGGTACCAACGCTGTACTCGTACTAGCAATACTTGGTATCATATCGCACCGCTGCGGAGTTTTTCGCTGCTACACGTTACATGCTACATGTAATAATACAGTAGCAATGTCAGGGCTAGCCAGGTACGGATGCGCCTGATGGGCACTAGGCTATAGGCTGTAAGCCCACCGGTACGCTCCGCCCTTGTTCCTGCGTGTAAGTCGCATGGGGAGAAGGAGCCGCCCGTCCCTGGCTCCTCGTACTTAGGACCCTCTTTCCCTTCCCTACCCCTGCAAGATGCTTCTTCTTTCCCTTCCTTCTCTTCCTTCTTTCCTTTGAAAAGCACATACCTTCATTATACCTTCTATTATATCAGGAACCGCACAGCCGAGCTGCTTGCACAGTCCCTTCTTTTAAGCTTTCTTGATCCCCCACGCGTCTTTGACAGACAGCTTCGATCTCTTTCCCCCCATCGGCCGTGCCGTCCTTCATTCTCAATCTCTCTCCACGACTTACACACACTCTCTCTGAACAGTGTCGACTCTCTCTCTGCCAAAGAGCAAACAAACTCGCCGTTTCACTGTCTGTTTTAACGACTGGTCGTTTTGGTTCGGACAAAACCCTCAAGCGTCATATATCCATTCCTTTGAATATACAACCGCAAACCATCGTCAACATGCTCACCAACAAGGCCACCGCTGTCGCCGTCCTGGCCTCCATGGCCGCCCAGGCTGCCGCCTTCAACTCTCACCGTCACCTCCACAATCAGGTCGACAAGCGTGACTACGAGACTGAGTGGGTCACCGTTTACGAGACCGTCATCGTCACTGCCGGTCAGGAGGCCGAGCCCACCACCACCCAGCCTGCTGTCCAGGCCGTCGAGGTCCCCCCCTCCTCCGTCGCCGAGGCCTCGACCACCTCGGCCGCCCCCGTCGTCGCCGCTCCCGTCGTCGCCGCCCCCGTTTCTTCGTCCCAGGCCACCACCCTGGCCACGTCTGTCAAGAAGGCCGACACCAACGTGGCCGCGGCCCCCACCACCACCACCCAGCAGGTCCAGGTCGAGGAGGTTGCCGCCACCACGGCCGCCACCACCTCTTCCTCCACGACCAGCAGCGCCGCCTCCGTCGTCGCCAACGCTGCCGCCAAGACTTCGTCCGGCGCCTCCGCTTCCACCACTTCGTCTTCCTCGTCCGGCGCCCCCTTCTCCTCCAAGCGTGGTATCGCCTTCAACGACGCCAGCCTAGCCAACGTCTTCGCCGAGGGCTGCTCCAGCTGCGGCTGGGCCTACAACTGGGCTTCCGCCGCCGAGGGTCTCGACGCCCTCAGCTTCGTCCCCATGCTCTGGGGTAACAGGGAGGAGTTCACGGGCCCGTGGACGAGCAACTGCGAGAGCGCCATCTCGGCCGGCTCTAAGGCTATCCTCTCCTTCAACGAGCCCGACATCGCGTCCCAGGCCAACATGGACGCCGCCTCGGCCGCCTCCCTGCACGCCCAGTACTTCAACGAGTTTGAGGGCCGTGCCCTCATCGGTGCCCCCTCGGTCAGCAACTCGGGCAACGCGGGCGAAGGCCTCGACTGGCTCCAGAGCTGGGTTGACGCCTGCAACGCCCTGGACGGTGGTTGCTCCTATGACTTCTGCCCCGTCCACTGGTACTCCGAGACGGCCTACGCCGGCACCCTCTTCGAGCACCTCGAGAAGGCCCACGAGATCTGCGGCAACAAGCCCGTCTGGCTCACTGAGTTCGCCCCCCTCGGCTCCGACGATGAGATCTCCTCCTTCCTCACCGAGAACATCCCCAAGCTTGACGCCGTCGAGTACCTCGATGCCTACTCGTACTTTATGGTCTCCACCGGTAGCCTCATGTCCTCGTCTACCTCCTTGAGCTCCTACGGCCAGATCTACGCCACCGTCTAAGTCGTCTCTAGTCTCTAAGAGATTATATGACGCTCGGGAGAAATGGGGTGAATTCACCTCTCCTCCCCCATCTTTCACTTCTTGTACACTCGCTAGGGATCCACCCACCTTATTTTTCCCAATCTTTTCTTTTCTTGGTTATCTGGCTTATAAGGGGGGGTGTTTATGGGACATATGAGCGGTCAGGACTATGCATTCACTTTGAATCATGTCCCGGACAACTCACATTATAGAATTCGGGAAAGAGGAAAAAAACACCGGCGCTACTTGTTTCACATTCTCTGTATATATTGACCCTGAGGGGGGGCTATTTTGTGATATCTGTTTTTCTTTCCCTGTCACTATTTCGGTCCCCTCTCTTATCTTGTCTATTTTGATTCTTTTTGGATCTCAGTCCGCATGTGCACCTCATCAAATCGTGATGAACTGACATGACCATGTTCATGTTGAATGATGTTTAGCTCGTATCCATTCACGTCTTTGAAATTGTGTGTTTTTTTCTCTCCCTCTTTTTTTTTAAAAAAAAAAAGAAACCCCCCCCCCCCTTCCCAAAAAAATGTAAATGCCTCGCTGTGCATTCTCGTCTTTTTTCATCTAGCTGGATTATTGTTAGTTACGTTCTCACGTCGGTAGATTATGGATCATCATATAGGTGCATTAGTCCTTTCGAATAAAGGGCCGTAGCGGTTGTGATGTTATTTCGTTGTTCTGCTTATCCGAGGACGAGGCTGCAGTTATATCTGAGTTGGCGAGGTATGCGTGGAGGCTTGATGCCTAGATACCGGACCGGAATAGCATTATACGGCGTTTTGACAATGTTGGAATATAATTGTTTGCACATTCACATTCTTGATAAAACAACATGCTAGCTAGATGGTTTCTGAATTTCCTATTTTCATATTCGTAGTCAATCATCAATACAAGAGAGGGAGGGGGGTATCACTAGGTAATACAGTTTTTGTCCTTTTCTTCCCCTGATTCCATTCCCATAATCCTTTGATTGCAAAAAGTACACCGCCCAAGGAATTGAACGCCAACCTCGAAAGTAAAGTGAAGCAAACCCACAGGAAAAGAAAGGGGGGGGGGGAACAGGGTAGAGAAAAAGAGAGGGGAAAAACGCCAGACATGCCTTCCCAATAGGAATGCCCTGAACAATTAAGCAGCAGAAAAAAAAGGAAAGAAAAGAGTAAAAAAACTAAGCAGTTGGCAAGAATAATCATAATAAGAAAGAAGAGAGAGTGGGAGAGAGAGAGAGAGAGAGCAAAGCCTCAATTATGCCTCACACCCTGTGAATGAGTCAGGATGCGGAACTTTTCCTTGAGACGAAGTGCCAACCTTGCCCTGGCATGATGTCGCTGGTCTTCTGCTGACGTACTATTGGTACCAGCATCGGCAGTGACAGTGGTGGCAGCACCCGTACCAGTTGCGTTGGCAGCAGCGGCAGCATCAGGGGGGTAAGAGGGGGGGTATCCCTCCCTCATCCGTCGTAGGATCTCCATCTGTTCTGCGGCCGGGGCCTCACGGAGTCGGTTGACGTCGATGCCACCGTCGGTGACGTCGGGGGAGCCGGACGTCTCGTGGCTGCCGCCGTGACTTCCTACATTGAGGGGTGGGGGGAGTGACTCGCTAGCTGTGGATGGCTGTTGGCCTTCGTTGGTTGTACCGCTGCCGCTGGCTTGGCCGGGACGTAGGTCGAGGCGGCTGGATGAGGGTTAACACGGCTTGTCTTTGTAGTAGAGGGGAAGAAGAGGAGGAACAGAGGTAAAAGGGGGGAGGGGAGGGGGGGGAGAAGCTTACCAAAGAGGACATGTACCAGATACATGCACCAGCCAAGGGTCTACACAGCCCGGGTGAAACTGGTGATGACACGGTAGAACCCTGACGTCCTCGCCGACCTTGAAATCATCGGTGCATATGGAGCAGCCCAGTGCCTCCGGTGTTGATTGGGAAGCGGTGGATGCCCTCGGTGCTGCTGTTGCCCCTTCTATTCCTGAGGTGGCGGCTGCAGTCTCCGATCTCTCCATGGAGGTTCGTGGCGAGCTGGCGCTTGTCCCGGCGCGATTCTGGGTATCGGGACCCGGAGCTGTTGCGCCCCGGCTCGTGGCGGCGGCGGCATTTGGGGACGCATCAGCAGCGGCGGCTCCCTGAGCGGCGGCTGGGTCCCTGACCCTCCCCTCCTCGGCCGTGATGGCGTCATCTATTGTCTCGAGCTCCGGGTCCGGCTTGGACGGTTGCTGATCGCCAAACTTGATCACGGGCAGCGTCTCGAGTACGGCTCTAGCGAGGCCCTTGGCCCTGCTCTGCCTGGGTCTGCCGGGGGCTGCGCGTCTGGGACCGTAGCGCTCGGGATGGCGGTGCGCTCTTATGGCACCGTTGACGATGATGACGAGGAAGAGGAAGGTGACGAGCCCGGTGATACTATATAGCACGCTCATGGCCACGGCCGACTTGCCATCCCCGCTGCTCTGGTTGCCGTCGTTGTCGATGCTCGTCTCCTTGTTGGCGCTTCCGTAGATGGATACGCCGACCGACGACTTGGACGTCTCGTTAAGGTGGGCCAGAACCGAGGCGGACTCTCCCGTGTCCGTCATGGACAGGATGGCCGTATAGTCGAGATCGCCGTTGTGGCCGAGGGAGCACCAGTTGTGCTCGGTCGAGTAGAGCACAATGGCCTTGGGGGCCTGCTTCATCAGCTCGTTGAGCATCTTGTCCGGGGTGATGTACGTAGCCGTGTCCGACTGGTCGCACGTCATGTAAGCGACATCCCCGGACGAGGTGATTGTGTCGTAGTTTGAGTCGTCTGCTGCTTTGAGATCGCCCTTGATACTGATGGTCTATTTCCAGACCCCCATTGTTAGCGTAACGCTCTGCTTCAGAAACCTGACATGGGATTGCCTCGGTTCGCAAGAGACACTCACGGACGAGGAGATCTGGCCACTCTGACCGGCCGCCAGTTTATCCGTCAGGGGAATGATGGCGTAGTTTGTCGAAGATGTCGACAGACTGAGCTGCAGAGTACTCTCCGATGCCCAATCTGGCAGACTGTCGCTGGGCGAGGTCCAGGCGATGACGTCAGCGCCGGCGGACCCAACTAATGGTAAAATGAACCCCAGCCAAAGGGCGAGATTCTTTAGAGATGTAAACATTTTTTCCCTTTGTCTCGTTCTTCCAATCTCATGTGTTTGTTTTTGGCATGAGGTTCCTTTATGCAAAGGGGAGCTGGTGGAGAGACGGTAGAGAACTATTCGAGGAAGATCGATCGGGAAGTCGGCGTTTAGAAGAGTGCGAGGGCACAGCTCCAAGGGCGCAAGCTGGGGCGAGGTAGCAGACGCCGAGAATCTTTACATCTCAGCACGCAATCTCATGACCCGATACCGCCTGTGGAGAGAGGACGATGATGATGCGCGTAAAGGGTGCGGCTAAGAGGTAAGTGTTCGTCAAATGTGAAGTCACCGATCGGTCGGGGAGGAGGGGACTACAGGAGTCTAGGTGAGGGAGAAACGAGAGGGTGATATAGGTGTGTGGGGGAGGGGATGGGGGAGGAGCCGGGAGAGCGGACGATCAAACTTGTAGTCTTCCCGAGACCCGCACAGATCTGCAGATAGAGAGGGAAAGGGTGAGGAGAGAAGTTTGGCAGCAGCACAAGATGGGGATTTGAACAGAGAAAGAGAGAGAGGGGGAGAGGGAGAGAGAGAGAGCGGCCTGGAGGTTCTTCTGATCACTACCAAAAAAAAAAGCGGCCCGCGGGGTGTAACGCGTGGGGAAACCGAGAATCTGTTGCAGTGTCATCTGGGTCGGACCTGCCGGAGTTGCACGTCTCTCTGATAAGCCTTTTTGGGGGCGCTTAGCTTAGTGTACTACGAGAACTTCTGCTAGCCACTAGCAGAACGTACGTAATCAGGCTCGAGGTCTTTTCTCGCGAGCATTTTGAGCATCTCGACTTGATCTACGCGTACTCGTATATAATACTGATAGATTGATTGCATTTACACCAACCAAGAGATACACGTCTATCACGTTCTCTCTCGATCTCCCCATGTCGTACAATCGATTCCTTCTCTCTTCTTCCCTCCCATCTACAAGTCTGCTACTAACATGAGACTTCTTCTTGTGCGTACAATGCTATATGCACGGTCAGATGATGCTACCTGTCATCCCCTTCTGACAGCGACAATGCCAATGCCCGCCAAGACGAGGCCGAGGAGGGTCTAGAGCATGTGGCTGTGTTTGATCAAGCTTGGATCAAGTACTAGCACGCACTTGATCGGTGATTCGTACGTCTTGACTTTTGCTGCTTAAAAGGATATTATATTAACAATACAACACTTCTATGCTTCTCATGCTCGGAAGCCCATCTCTCCCACCTGGACAATCCTACGAAATCACCTACCCTACACCACCCCTTGGTCTCCCTTTAATTTTTTTTTTTTAAAAAAAAATTGGTTTTCAGCTACACAACTTCTATTCCCTCTCCCCTACCTCTTCGCCAGGAATATGCCACTCTCTTTTTCGTCTCAGATCTCCTCCATATCCTCGAGGTCATTGATGGCCGGGAAATCGCCCACCTCGACACGATCAGGACGGACAAACACGCCGTGTTTCAGTGTCGACTCCTGACCCCAATATCTCGTCCCCGCGATGGACCCGTCATTCTTGCCGACAGGCTCGTCGAGCTGCACGCCAATCCAGGGTCCCGCGCCCCCAGGGATCTCCTTGACCTCACCGACGTACCTGACCTCGCCTCTCCTGTCGTCGTTGGCACCGACGCGACACCTCTTGCCCACGGCGATGTCCCGCTGGGCCACCTCCCTCGCCAGGGCATCCAGTTTGGCCTGCTCATGGTCCGGGGCGTTGGGGTCGAACCTTCCTAGCTTCTGGTTCTTCTTCCAGGCCAGCACTGAGTCCGTCTTCTTCTCATACTCATCCTCCGGCATGACGTACTTGTCCACGCCCGAGACATCCGTGTAGTTCTCCCTAGCGCCTGGAGGGCGGAGATCATCGACCTGTAACGTGAGTTCATGTGATGTCAGCATAAGTTTCTTTCACATTTTTTTTTTCCTATCCCACCCCCTCCCCCATGTTGCTACAACAACAACTAGTTTCCTTCCATGCCCAACATGACAGGGGGGTTTGGGGTTGGGGTTGGGGTTTAAGTCATCGACCGGCTACCGCTACTTTTTTTTTGGGGGGGGGGGGGGGAGGAAGGCGACACAGGGATGTTGACGTGTTGAGGTATGATACTGCATTTGCACAGCCTCGCTTGATCCCGATGTCGCTGCCGTGTTTTAAGAAAGAAACATAAATAAGGCATAAATACGAAAAGGAAGAAAGAAAGGACGAAACATATAAAGAAAAAAAGGATGAACATAGGGTGGGATGATAGACACTGGAAAAGAAAGAAGAGAAAAAAAGAAGAAAAGAAAAAAAGAAAAGAAACAAGACACTCACGTGAAGTTCGGCATATGGCGTGAGTGTAAACCTGTCAAGTCTCGTATTCTCCTCGTCGACCGCCTCAATGGCGATTTTGTCTTGCCCCTTGACCTTGAGGCTGAGCTTCTGTGACAAGGGGGGAACGCCGGTGATGGGCTCTAGACGAGCTTTGAGCTGACCGATTGTCCATGACGGGGTGATGCGGCGTTCCGACACCGAATTTTCCGAAACGACTTGAAGGGGGACGTCTGCCATGGTGATTGATGATGGTGGTGTTGATACGATCGTATATGTGTGTGGTGGGAGTTTTAGTTGGTTGTTGCCGTGTGGGTTTGTGTGTACTTTGCTTTGTTGTTATGATTATTATTATTGCTGCTGCTGCTGTTGTTGCTGCTGTCGTGCGTGCGTGTCTCGTCAAGGAGGAAAGGAGGCAGGCTACCTTGGCAGTTTCTTTTCATTCAGATTCCATAATTATTCTCTCTCTCTCCTACCGGCGCGTATATATGTAGGTCTTTAAAAAAAAAGTGGTTGCGAGTCGAAAAAGAAGGATAAGTCATCAATGGAAGGTTCGCGCTCGAAAAAAACGGTAGTGGGGTTATTTCGCCCCGCTACGACATACGTACGGAGTATTACGGTGGTGTTAGTGGTGTCAGTGTGTGGTTGTGCTGTGTACGTATGTACTCTGTAATATGATGATCTATTGGCATTTCCTCTACTCTCCTAGTGCGTACTACGGACTATCAATCCCACCTGTAATACCACTATTCCCATAGATATTAGGAACTCGTCATATAGAAACCGTTTTACAAGTATGAAGACGTGTAATAGCATCTGATGTTTATATTTAGAGTATACATGTACGATGATGTGTAACGACACAACACGACACTCTATGATCAAGACGTCTCATTCCCGGGACCCACGTGACTGACACTTGGAGGCACCGAAATGTGCCTTTATTTCCTATATAACCATCTTTTTCCTTTTTCTCTTAAGTGATAACCACTAGAGACTGTAAAAGTATAGACCTATTTGTATGCGCATTACATGTAGGCTGTACCAGCAGAACCAGATATACAACACCTTTCTAGATCCAGCTCGCGCACGTCAGATGTGAGACATGCCTAAACCGGTACGCTGCGCACAACACACCCACCCACCCAACCCACCCACACATACACCATCAACTACTAGCAAGCAACTAGCAAGCAGCACAGCAAGTTTCCAAAGAAAGAGAAAACGTGTTCCCCCCCCCCCCAATATACTATAATAAAGCTTTCGTGTATAGAAAAATAAGTACTGTGGTAGAACGACCTGGGGGAGAATGGATCAGACTATGACTACTAGTAGCGATCATCGACAAGACCTCTTCACCTTCTTCTCACCGTGCCGTTTCTCTGATTCGTCTAATGTGTAATGATGACCTGACTGACACACACACACACACAGAGAGAGAGAGAGAGAGAGAGAGAGAGAGCCCTCGGCTTCGTGCAAGGCAGAGACAACTCACACGCAGACGGTAACACGTCACCATATTTAGATCTCTACTCCTTTTCTTATACCCATCTGCAATCTATAATACCAATCAGGTCATGCTGAAAACACCACTACCACTACTACCTACAACCTACCGTACTAGATGTAGCACTTGTATCTACGTAGCCACTAAGCGTGCCGCCCTCACATATATACTATGTACTAGGTATTACTATCTTGCCCTCCACCTTGCGCCCGTCGGTCTTGCGATATATCAATGTAATACATACAACATCTCAGACCGACTGTGAGGAAAAAGCACATAAAGATCCAAAAACAAACGATTAAGTTGGCCCGCCCGCTGCGGCTTGTCCCGAACGGAAATCTATTCTCGTCTGCTTTCTTTCTCTCTTCCCTCCCCCCCCCCCCCCCCACACACACGCACACTCACTCACATACTCGGCACGGCGTCAACAACCAACTAGGCATTCTTGTTCACGGACACGTCACTTGGGAGAAAATGACTGTTTACGCCACTCGTTGGGCTCTCCCTATATTTTCTGCTGCCTTGTTTGGATCTATCGATTACTTCGTTACTCTTCGCCTCAACGCCATATCCGGTTCTCATTCCCTATCGTATCTTCTAGGCAGAACTACACACGTCACCACGCGATCTGCGCCCCCTCGCTCCGCCTGCGAAAGGATAAGATTCTTACTATCGAAAAGACAGAGAGAGACAGAGACAGAGAGAGAGAATGTCTCAATCCATTACAATATCAGAAGCATGGGGTATTATTGATCGATGGGTGGCTGATGCAGTGATGCAGTCTAGATCTTGATGCCCGACTTGCCTTTTTGAAAGCCTGTGTGAACAATCGGCCGGTGCCGATCTCAAGCCAGCGATCTTCTCACCGCCACGTCCTGTTTTTCTCCTGTTTTATCTTCTTTTTGCCGCCTGACACTCTAGCTCGGAGGAAAGAAGTTCAGTAGCATGCTGATTACTCGATCTCCCCCCTCTCCCCTACACGATTCCCATAAGGCTCCCCTTGTGGGGTACTGAACTGCAAATAAAAAGGGACTTGCAAGAGAGGGTAGCTCTGCATACCTTGTTCGGGGGCGTGTCCATAGCCGTCTCACCGGTTTTCTCCCCCATCTCACCTACACTCTGCAGGATCCCTCCCCGACTCTCTTGCTGTCCTGATACCCTTCCTCCTACCTGTTACTCATGTCCTATTGGTTGCGGCGCTGGCGAGGGCGAGGGCGTGAGAGAGAGAGAGAGAGAGAGAGAGAGAGGGAGGGAGAGAGAGAGAGAGGAAGAGGGAGAGAGGGAGAGGGTTATGGAGAGAGGGAGAGCAGGCAAAACCGTAGGAAGCCTACTCATACTGACCCATTAAAGGCGGTGGCGAGCATTGTGCTCTAAGAGACGGGGGTGCATATGAGCCAACACAGCAACAGCAATGCGTAACCAAGTCTTTGAGAAAAGTCTTCACGAGGCTTGCGACTCTCACCCGTTCACTGGTCAGCGGTTATCCTCTATTAGCGACCCCGACCCGTGTGATATACTCTGTAGGCTGTTCTGCTCCAATCGTCTTCTTCTTCACCTGATTATCCTCCAATCCTGGGCGGATTTATCCCGAAAAACCCATCTCTGTACAGCGATAGGTCGGAAAACTTGCGGGCCTCTCAGCCCACATACATACAGTCGTGCTCACGAGACCACGGCGCCCCCCGTGTAGAGCAGCAGATAGGTCCGGCGACGATATGCTGACTGTCCTTGGTTGGCGCTCGAGGCATATAGCCTCCAAGAAACTCCCTCTTGTGTGCCTAGGAAGGCTGGTGATGGGAGTGTGGGAAAAAAGAGTATCCCGAAATGTCCGTGTGTGCGCTGAGTCCTTTCTCTCTTTTTTTTTTTAACCGCAGCCATGGGCTTATGATCCGTTGCGCCTCGTAAGTAGGCGTCAGTTGGGTGCTTTGGAGTGTTTTGGGCAGCAATAACTTCTCGTCTGTTTTATTTTTTATTTTTTTCAATTTGGATTTGGATTTGACACCCCACGCTCACTGCCGCTGCGGGACCAGCCTCCTCACTCAAGACTAGCGGCAGGATTGCTGCAGCTCAAGTGTCTTGTAACAGTTGTTCGACAAGTGTTTGCTACTATTTCCACTCGTTGACCGCCGCCTCAGCAGCGCCGCCACAACGGGCCTGAGGGCCGTGTCCATGAACTCATGGGCGAATAGGGCTGTCATCAACACCGGTGCGCCATCGACAGAGGCTTTTCAGATGCCACCCCTCTCCACGCGACACGCCTCTGTTTGTCTGTATGATCACAGTGTCTGCGTCGGCCTGCGGTGCAACGGAGAGGAGCAGGCCTTGCCCTTGTACCCATCGCATACATACTCGTACTTGTCGTACGTGCGATGGACGTGTTTGGAAATTGAGTGACGAGCCGGGCACACCGATACGGATAAATTGACAAGCTGCGTCAACATGGCAAAACGGCGGTGGGTACCTACTGATGTGATACGAGAAAAGAGCGAGAAAAATTTCTTTCTTGTCCGAGCCGGTCGTGGTGGATGCTGTGATGCAGCTCTGGATTGGGGGGGGACGGAGGGAGGATGGCTTGCTTGTTGACTGGCAGACCGTTGGCAAGCAACTAGGAACGGATGTACACCGCACATGAAAAGTGTAGGATGATACTCATAGGATGACGAAACACTAACCAGAGTGGTTCGTGGGGCCGAACGAACTATGCGGCCCCCCTGAACCCAGGCCAGCTAATAATAATGAATGCTGGCAGCAGCTGATGCAGGGCCTGACAGCGCACTTCACACCACCAACTTGTCACGCTGGCATCGTTCTTGGTGACTTGAATGGCTCTGACGGCGTGGGGTGTGACCGTGAAGCTGCTGATACACGCTTTAAGCCGCCATAGGTGGGCGCTCTTTTCTCTCCTGTCTTTCTTTCTAAAGCCCTCCTGGTGGTGCTTGGTTCGCTCCGACGCATCTTGGTCGATTGACCGCCAGTTCATCGGAGGAAAAGCAATCAGCCAGGTAGCTTCCAGTTTGTCCACTATTGCAGCCAGTTGCAGTTGCTCGGGCCTGGGGTGTGCTCGGACCTGGAGTTGCGCGGCATATTGAGCCCTGTTTGTTGAGCCAAAAGAAGAAAGTTTGATGGCAATTTTGCAAAACAAACAAGTAGCATTCTTCGGTAACATGGGAGGAGAAATCATTATTAGCTGTCAAGTGTGCAAAAAAAAAAAATAGATGTGACGGACGGTTGGCAAACCGCGTCTCGCATACGACGTATATGTATTACGTAGCTGCAAGGTGCCGGGGTCAAACATGGGGAACGAACGATGGCTGTTGGTGCTCCAGCTCATGCAGAGGCGAGATACACCAGTGAACCTGCCCAGTCCCAGTATAGTAACAAGTTCTCGACTAGGCGCGCCTGTCGCGTGTATCATCAACTCTGGCTCGTAACACAAAACTCCCAGACTCACGCACGTGGCTGCATACCCGTTCCCTGACAGCGCTTGAATCCAGTTGATGACTCGTATTGTCAGTTCAAGATCGGCAAGGTGGCGAAAAAAAAAAAGAAGAGAGAAACATTGTGAAAGAAAAGGAGAGGGAGAAAGCAAAAGATTCAAACTCGAGTGTTCATCTCATGCCAGGGTAAGAATATTTCCTTCGCCTTTCTTCTCATGAGACAGTGCTGTTTGCCCTCCCTCCCCCAAACCTGGACAGCCCTGCCTGTGCTGCTACATCTCAGGCTTGCATAAATGAGGGGTTGGGCGGGAAGGAGGGAAGCAAGGAAGGAAAACAGACAGAATAAAACAGGACATAGAACATTGATGGTGGTGGGCGTAAACACACATCAAGCATCCATCGGAAGTGCGTGACTTGCGCGTGCAGGATGTAGCGGGGACGGCAATTGGTAATTACGACGTAGGCCGGGGCGAGGCGAGGGGAGAAGCAACGGGATAAGGAGAAAAATACCGGAAGAGATGGGAAGTGTGGGCGACGGAAGGCCAAATGTGGACGAATGTGGGCGTGATTGATGACGACGAGAATGTGATTACCTGTACGACGCATGAAGAGGAAGGAGCAAAGGAGGCAGGGAGGGGTGCGACTGGGCGCGTGCAATCATCAATGGGGGTCAATTTCAGAGAAATCGCCATTTTCAAACCTTGAATATTTGGCAAGTCATCCATGCCGCCTACGCCGTACCTGCCCGACCTTGTGCACTCACATATACCGGTACACAGAATGGCACTCGCTGTGATGGCCGATATTTACTGGTAGCACCCACCGTTGGTAATGCTGTGCTGTACTAATCCTCCCTACTCGGTGTACACGGCGTACTTCTAAGTGCAAATCTTGGTGCGCACACCGTCGTCGTCGTACAGTCATCCAATATTATCAGTGCCTTATGCTGCTACCATACCTGTACAATGAGGCAATGAGGCTACGAGCTATATATTGCGGATATTAGGCAGGCACTACCGTCACACGCTGCTCTATCAACCCGTAAGTGGCAGAGATACAACTGGGATGTGTTTTCGCTCCCCGCCACTTCTCTCTCTTTCCTTGTCCATGCTGCTGCTTCTCCTTCTGCTTTTGACTTCTGCCGCCTCTGCTACTACTGCCGCCTCTGCCGCAGTCGCTGCTGCTCTTGTTCCCTCACCATCCTCATTGATGTCTCCCTCCTCGTCAATCACACACCGTATCTCCTCCGACCCGTCATGGATCCCGTCCCGCCGTCCCACGCACGACCTACAGCCCACTCCGTGGCGACGTACCCCGAGTTCGGGCATGAGAAGTCGGCCGTTGGATGACGCCCCTGTCACGCAGGCACAAACCTGCGCAGCGCAGTTCACGTGTTTAGCGGTACAAGTGGGTTGGTATTATTATGGGTTGTCTGACCGCTGGTCCTGATGGCAGTTACTGATCAGTGACAACAACTCGACTCGATCCAGCAAACGCTCTCCTGCCTCTATTGTGCATACGACCATCTGTCCTGACGTGTCTCGTTGCTGTTGTCGTTATTGTCGTTGTCAGC
Organism: Geosmithia morbida; assembly: GCF_012550715.1. Taxonomy (NCBI): domain Eukaryota; kingdom Fungi; phylum Ascomycota; class Sordariomycetes; order Hypocreales; family Bionectriaceae; genus Geosmithia; species Geosmithia morbida. The sequence continues at coordinate 255,425 of NW_023336191.1, forward strand.
TGGAGAAATGTCCAGATGACTCTTCTGTGCTGTACTGTGCTACTGCTGCTGCTGCTGCTGCTCCTGCTCCATTGCCTGTACGGACACTACTACGTGGCTAGTGCGTCGAGGCTCTATCCTTGAGGACCCCCTTTCAGGACCCTCCGGGCCCTCCCACACCACACCCACATCATCAATGATAGGTAGTTGCAGTATGAACTCGTGGATCTCACGACAAGGGCCAAGCTGATCACTGAGACCCAGTCAAACCAGGCATTGCTCATTATTACCCCCGGGGCCGGGGCCAGGATCGGGTGTTGTAACACTTATAGTACATACTTGCACAACTATTATAATATTCGGTACTACTACACATACTATTACCAAGTACAATGCGCACGATAGGGACAACTAGGTGTGAGTAATACTCCGCACTCCATACAGTCAATCAATTGCTCTCCAATGCCACCCACCCACCGCCTCGCTCTGTGTGCACGAGTACGTCTCGAGCTCATATTCATGCTCATGCATGATTTCGTGGCAGCTTCTATCAGCCTGGAGCCACCACCACCACCCTGCCGGGTTTGCTACGAGTGCCGTGTTCACACCACGTCTTCCAAATTCCCCGTCTCTGCTCTGCTGGAAACTCTACCGAGCATGTTTCGAACATCGTACCGAGCAAGCATGGGTACCCCGGCGTCCATTGATCACGTCGTACTCGTAAGGGGTCGACAACTCGAGGCAGCTGGGCTCACAGGGAGACTTCTACGAGCAGTACCCCGTACGGAGCAACACAAACACGAGGCCAGTCGGAATTTTTTTCTCTCTCTCTCACTGCGACACCTCACATTGCCAACCCTTCCGCACGACGGCACGCCCCGCGAAAAGCACTAATGTAACTACTAGTCCTGGTCCCTTGGTTGCTTGAAAAAGCAGCCAGAAGGACCAATGGAGACGGGAGGCTCTTGATTCTGCAGTCATAAAGAAGACTACTACAGCCCAACACCGCCTCCCTTTGCGTGGTCCCATGTATGCGGATCCACCCATTGTGTTGTTTGGACGTTCCGCGGGGGTTTTCCTGGTTATAGGCACAGTCCAACTTACACATCATTCTATGTACCCCCTGCGATGTACAGCAACGTCGTACGGAGGTACGAGGAAACATACAGATTACACTCACGTTTTAATAAGTACTTTTATTGTCACACCCCTGGGGTGGCATATGCACGACCATCTCTGGAAGCCCCCAGTCGTCTCCCTAATAATACCGCCACCCCTTGGAGAGACCCTTGGGCTCCTCACAATGATATACCTTGCCGCTCATATTAATGGACACCCACATTACACGCCTAGGCGGCCTGGCCATAAAGCCTGCCAGCCTAATATACCGTACGGAGTACCAGAGTACGATTGCCTTGTACTCGTATGCCGTGGGCTTGTAGTATCAAGGAGCATGGCTTGGATACCCGTCCCCCACTCCCCCCCCGGCTTTCCGTGGTCCCTCTCGCTCTCTTCGTACATGGGCGATGGGTCTTGACTGTTGATACATGTATGCTGCATGTTGCCTCCCCCCGGTAAACCCCTCCCATCAAACACTCTCAACATTGAAAGTCTGCAGCCATCAATCCAAGCATACGACTAGAACCACTTCCTCGGGCCCTATTGCACGGCATCCCATACCCCCCCTGTCGTGCGTCCGTGTCTGTAGGCTGTAAACTTCTCGTAACAATACTCGGTACACGCCAGATACAGGCTCGGGCTACCCGCCTTGTCGACGTGGGACCTCCTGCCCTACCTCTCTAGCATTATTACTCCGTCCTTGGCTGTAGGTTGAACTATTAGTCCTACCCTTCGCTCAGGCTCCTTCCCTCTAAAATTTCGACCTTGACACACACACGTCCGCGCACATACATACACAGCCCAAGATATCGTTTTCTTCCCTTCTCTTTTCCTCTTACATGCTACCTAAAACCTTGTTCTCAACCTCATCGTCATCACCATCATCACACGCTTCTTTTCTGACTGATCCCCCTACTACTCCAACCGCCTTGTTGAGCTTCGCCCTTACTTCTCTTATTGGCCAACCGCTAGACCAATCACCAAAGATTGACCAGGGCACATAAACAAGAGCCATCCATTCACCTTTCGACTGGAAAGAGAGGACCATTGCCTAGTCTTCTCCCCCCCTCTTCCTCTTCACGACCAGAGTCTCCGTCACCTCTTTCTTCGCCAATATCCTCATCTCGTGTTGTTGATAACAGTAGCTGCCTTGGACCGAGAACAGTCGGCAACGCTCCTCAACACTCCCCTCACATCGTCCTCAAGGACGACTTACACTCAACCTCCTCCCCCCCAGAAAACAGCAATCGTGGCTTCCACCGCGACGATAAGCCACTCCGAGGCCTATCCCCTTCTATCTAGATACGCTTCTTACCCGTCAGACATCCGTGCTGTGATCTACACCCGGACGCCCTCGTCAAGCCCCCTTGGGGGGCGATCAGAGGCTAACAGCCGATCCGGGAGCCCACAGCTAGACATCGTCCAGCCGAGAGGCCTCAAGCGCTCCTTCAGTCACCTGAATCCAGAAGCGTCTCGTCCGTCATCAGCAGGAGCAGCAGCAGAAGTTGGTCCTCTCCTCAGCCGTCAGCGCGACTGGAGTTCCCACGCGGTGTCGACCGTTGCCAGCAACCTGAACGTCACCAACTCTCCAAAGGTGGAACCGGCTTTGGCCACCTCCCCCGGCCCCGACTCCAATGAGCCTACCGTCTACTCCCAGGGGAAACTTGGACCAAAGCCTGTGCCACCGCCACAGCACCATCACGCTGCCGGCAGCAGCGCGACGAACCCGGCAGCGCTTCTCTCAGGACGACAGCAGCCCAGATCGTCAACGCCGTCGAATGCTCCTTCCTCGCGCCCGATAGCTCCGGCGTCCAGGCAGAGCGCAAGACGCAGCATGCCGCCCTCGAGTCTGGACCAGCCGGCCAAGAAGCAGAGTAAATGGTCGCAGGACGAGGATGCTCTGATCATTGAGCTTCGGGGGAGTGGGATGAAATGGGAGGACATCTCCAAGAGGCTTCCGGGACGGAGCGCTATAAGCTGTCGACTCCACTACCAGAACTACCTCGAGAGGCGGAGTGAGTGGAGCGAGGACCGCAAAGACAAGCTGGCACAGCTCTACGAGAGGTGAGGCCTATTGCTGCTAAACTTTGCCGTTTCTTGAATGATTCTGACATGCGAGGAATGAAAAACAGGTTCAAAGCCGACATGTGGGCCAAGGTGGCCGAGGAGTTGGCGGTTCCGTGGCGAGCCGCCGAAGCCATGCACTGGCAGCTTGGCGAGCAGGACATGGCGAGGAGGGCAGGCGTGATACCGTTTTCCCTCGCAGCCGTAAATGCCGAAGCGAATGCAGCTGGACGCCGAAACTCGCCATCTCACAGCCAACTGGCAGCGGCACAGCAGCAGCAGCAGCAGCAGCAGCAGCAGCAGCAGCCACCGCCGCAACCAAAGACCCAGCAACACGCCCGCCACCACGAAGCCGCCATGAACCGTGAAGCTCGCGACAGAAAGGGAGCGATGCCGGCGGGAGACCTATACGGGCGAGTCAGCCATCCCAGCCCCGTGGAGAGGTCCCGTCCCTGGGCGATTAGCGAGCCAGAGAGGGTGCAGACACTCAGGGTCCGGGCGCCGGCGCTCGAGCCCAGCCCCATCTCGTACCTGTCGGCACCGACACTCGCACCGATACAGCCCTCTCACTACGCCCCGCCACCTACAGGGAGAAACCACCTGCCTAGTATTGCGGAGCTGACGACGGGCGTGGCGCCGTACGGACCTCCCCCTCCATCACACGCTGGACTGCCACCGACACCGACGTCGACGCACACGGGTCCCCCTTCGTCGGGACTGGAGCACGCGGGTGCATACCATCACGCGGCGGCGGCGGCGGGGGCGGCGGGTTACCCTCCTCCTGGTAGTGGCATGGTTCATCCGACGGAAGGCCCGCCGCGACTGAAGAGGCCTTCGACGCACGAGGACATGTATGGTGAGGGCATCAGCACCAAGAGACGACTGGGTTGAACACCTCGCATTCCTTCTCACGAAATCTCCTTCTCACTTCTTCTTCTTGACTATTATTATCTCTTCAATTGTTTCTTTTGTCCATTACTCTTTCGTCTCTCCGTTTTTCCATATTTGCTTACATGGATAGTATGGGCTACTATGGCTTTGAGCCTCCCTCCCCCATCTCCACTTATCCAGCATTTTGCATTGAGAGCTCTTTGAATTGTTTCGTTTCACTTTTTTATTTATTCTCAAGAGATATATGTTTTCTTTTTCTTTCTCACTTCATCTTCTTCTACTTGTATCTTCTTTGGAATTTTTCTTTCTCTCTCGGTACATGATTTCTTACTTTCTTCTCCTTCATTGGAAAGCAGGGTTTTTCTTCTTTACATTTACAATTTGATCAATCTAGGTACACAACCTAGGTGGAATGCATGCAAGGAAAGGGGAGAGGAGGGGGAGTATTTGCGCAGGAACAGGGATATCTTAGACGGGTTTTTCATTACAAGAGGTTGTTTATTTATTTGATTTGGTAGAAAACAGAGCCTTTTTTTTTTTGGTCACTGGTTCTTGTTTCCCCCTACTATCCCTCTATTGTGTAGGTGTTTTCGAGTTTCAAACAAGAATGGCTCGGTTCGCCTTGCCATACGCGTCGGTTTCGCTTGCCACACGACCCTTGCGGGTTTGTCCTGTCAATGCCACGAGATGATGTGTGGGGGGGGGAGGGGGGGGTAGAGGGGGAATTCGAACTCGTGGCCGTTTTCCGTAAAGAGGTACAGAATACAAAAGTACACATGACCGTTTTTCTTCTCCCCTGCCCTCTTCCGGGGGGCGGATGAGTTCCGTGACCCTTGATGCGTGTGATGGTAGTGACAAGTCTGTTGACAGGTGGAATCCGGGTATCGTGGCAAGGGAGGGGGGGGGGGGACCCAAGGATCCTCAAGGCCGGGGTCAAGGATCAAGGATCAAGGGTCGCAAATGTTGTAACGGTAAAATACGACGTACGAATAGTCGTACTCGTACCGAAAAAAAAAAGTATTTTAGGTAATAACGGACATGGTCATCTTCGGGGTATTATCTCTCTCTCTCTACCTTGTTTATTGGGCGCTCTGGTGCGCCCGGGACTACGAGCAGGGATGCTGTTCATGTTGACATGTTTGTTGTTGACGATGATGGTGATGATGATGATCAATGATGTATGATTGTATCCGTACCCGTACCCGTACCCGTCGTTAACTAGGATGATCAAGTTCATGTGTGTGCCGGGATATGCATGTCAAAGTTCATGTGTACGGAGTACCCGTACCCGTACATCGGGATGTAATATTAATCTGTCGAGTTCATTGTATGCTGTCAAATCATCAATGTTTCTTTTTTTTTTTTTTTTAAAAAAAAAAAAAACTCTTTTTTCTTTTTCTTTTTCTTCTACCGTCTTCTTCACCTTCTTCTCTTATTTCTTTTTCGTTTTATATGTCATGTACATCGTGATTCATGCAGTGAATAAAGACGCGCGTCTTGTCTTTTTATCCACAAGAGAGAGGGAGAGGGAGAGATCATCTTGACGGATGATGATGGTTCAATACTCCCTCGTACAGACGACCCACCAGTTATCCTTCTCGTAGCCGGCATCCATCACCACGCCACCCACGGCGCGGACATCAGCCTCCAGCTCGCCCTCTCTGTACAGATGGTAGTATCTGTGATAGGTTGTGCCCTGTCCCGCGTCTGCGTCTGCGTCCACATCCGCCTCCTCCGCGAGGGTTTGGTCCTGGTCCTGGTCCTGGTTCTGGTTCTGCTTATTCCTCTGCTTCTGCCTCTGCTTCTGCCTCTGCTTCTGCTTCTGCTTCTGCTTCTGCTTCTGCTTCTGATCCTGCCCCTTGACCTTGGGGGCGCGCATGACCCAGGGGACGAGGGTATCCTGGTCGCAGCCGGGGTGATAGCCGCGCCTGGAGTCAGCCTGCTCCAGAGCCCACACGTAGAGGAGCACGGGCCCGCGGGGCACCACGGCGGCCAGCAGGGACGACACGGCCTCCCGACGGCGTTCCGGCGTGGACATGTGGTGTATGACGGCTATGGACATGGCGAAGTCGACAGCCCCGTTGCGGAAGGGAAGGCTCAGGCTGTCGGCGACGTGTATGTCTCGCGTCTGACCACCGACTGCTCCTCCCCCTCTTCCTCTCCCCTCTCCGTACTCCCCATCATCACCGACGGCGGCGGCGGCGGCGGCGGTGGCGGTAGTCCGTCGAGTACATGTAGACTCCCTCGCCAGACGGACCAATGCCTCGCTGCGATCGCACCCGAGCATGTGCACCGATGGATTGACGGACATGTATCGCCCGTTGCCGCAGCCGACGTCGAGTCCTACGGAGCCAGGTGGCAGGTCCGTCAGGAAGCGAGCCACGCGCGGCCACGGCTTGTGCCGCGTGGCGGAGAAGTGAGGTGCTATCGCGTCGTATACCGCGTGGACGTGTGCGTCTTCGTACGACGGTGCGTCTGCTGGTGCCGTCGTCCTCACTGCCGCTGCTGCCCCCACGCCATCATCATTCTGTGTGACGGCCGCGGTAGTGGGAGTAACATCAGCCGCCCTGGGAGATGAAGTGTTATGCGCCATTGAATTCCCCCCCCCTCTCTTTTCCCTCCCCCCCTTGTTATATTTCTTTTTCCTCCTTTATATTTCCTTGTATGATTGGTGGGATCTTATTGATGTGCTGGGGATGAAAAATCTTCTTTTTTTTAAAAAAATAAATAAAAAATTAACGAAAAAAAAAAAAAAATTCTGTGAGGAGACGGAGAGGAACAAAAAGAAGAAGAAAAAATTGAAGCGGGGCGGGGCGGGGCGGAGTGGGAGGGTGTGATGATGTGATGGATTAGCGCGCGCTCCCTCTCTTTCTCTCTCTTGTCAACCCTTGGGACTTTGTTGGTTAATATCGCCTCCATTCAAATCGCATAATACGACATGATTTTCTCTCTTAATTTCGCCCATTGAATTTGTACTTGTATCGCCAATAAATCTCAAACACTAGTGTCGGAATCTAGAACTTGATCTTAATTGCCACTTTACCCATTGGTCCCTTCCCCTTCTCTTTTCTCTCTCGTTTGCTTGCCCTTGTCCTTGTCAATCAATGATCTCCCTCTCTCTCTCCTCCTATACGGAGTATATATATATATATATATATATATATATATACACATATACATATACATGATATACACACACACACACACACACCCCTCCCCGGCAATGTTTCATCCCCATGCTTCGGCATTCAAAACTTGACAGGTTTGTACCCTGATTCTTCTCATTTTCCTTGTAAGAAGGAAAATAATGATGCATTATTTTATATCTCCTTTACTAAAATCACATTGGACCGAACTACTGGCAACTATAGCGTCAATCTATACATATTAATAATGAACGAGTTGCATGAACTGGAGAACTGCTTCCTTAGTACCGATCGCCCAAGGTTGCATCGTTTCAACTTGTTCTCGTCTTTCCATCCATCATCCATCAGCCCATCTCATCTCATCCCATCCCACCCTCACACACACACACACACACACACACACACACCACGGAGTATCTGTACTACTATACATGTACATATACGACTATACCTATCACTGCTACCGTAGCATTTGCTTTTGGTCCGAACTCGACTTCCCCCCCCCTTCTCTCTCTTTCTCTCTCTCTCTCTTGCCCTACCCACCAAACATCCCATGTTAGTACTACTACTACTACTACTACTACTACTCCGCATGCATTCTCATATTCCGTAAAACATGGGTAATCTACGCGTCAACAGTCCCCAAGATCCTTACAACTACCTTGTCTTGCCTCTAGTATGTAGGGCGTGATGGACTTGACATGGCTGGCCCACAATGCGTAGACATTGCCTTTTCATTACTTCCTTATGCAAATCATCAATCTTGACTCCGCACCTTCACCCTCACTCTCACGTCCACCCGTCACCCGTCACCCGTCGTGTTGCGCGTACAATAGTAGCTCTCGTTATACATGCCCACCCTGTATGCCCATCTTATAGCATTCCATCTTCGGCTTGACAAACGTCTCACACCCCGGAAGGGTACCCGCTGATAACAAATCGAACCGATGATTGCGGGCATGGAGAAGAGCATGGAGAATATTCTCGCCCCAAGTACATGTGCATACAACATTGGTTCAAGGGGAGGGGGGAGGGGGGGTGTCAATGGAGGATGCTCGGGAGATCATGCCAGACCAGTGTAATCTCGGTCTATTATGTGCTCTCCCCTTCTCCTTGCTCTTCGAATCAGAGGTGCATTCACTCGAACCAAGAGAGTACCCTGACCTCGGGATACTCGAACCCAGGGGGATACTCAAAACCGACCCGAGTTTCTTTCAGGCTGGCAAGAGGGATCCGTAACCTCTCTCTCGGCGTGAACAAGTTCATTGGTTGGTTCACTGGTTACCCTTGTTGAGCGGACTCTTCGCGTCGTATACATGCGTCGTGATGAGCTCAGGGTACACCACGCCACCCTGTGCTAGGGCCTCGTCCATGGTCTGCATGATGGCAATGCTCTCAGACCACGGCATAGTCTCGCTCTCCTTCCTGCCGTCGCGCAGGCACCGCGCGCACTCGTCAGCCTCCCAGAACATGCCGTGGCCCCAGCCACCGCGCTCGGGGTCCGACGGGATGGGGCAGTCGACCGTCTCGGCTTTGCCATCGCTGTCCTTGCGGACTACCCTGTACTTGAGAGGCCTGTACGCGGGTGCATACACTTGAATCTCCCCCTCGGAACCCTGGATGCGGATGGCCGGCCCAGCCGTGTGCTTGCCGTCCGGGTCGGTGCTGACGCGTAGATTCGTCGTGGCTATGCCCATGAGGTTGCTCTGGGGCCACTGGCAGATGATAGACGTCTGCTCGTCCACGCCCGTGGCGGGGTACTTGTTGATGGCCGCCACCACCTTGGGGGCTTCCCTGGCCGGCTGCTGCTGCGTGTGGTAGAGTGTCTGGAATACCCAGGTGAGAGAGTAGATGCCTAGGTCTAGCAGGGCACCACCCGCGAGATCCGAGTTGATCATCCTGTTGGATGGGTCAAAGTCGAGTGTGCCGTCCGGCTTGCTGCTGCTAAAGCTCAGGTCGGCTACGAGCTATAAGTACTTGAAAACAGAGCAAAGCGAGAAGTAGGAAGAAAAGAAAAAAAAAAGAAAGGACCAGGCAGGCCACACTCACCCATGGTACGGTACACCTTGCCAATAGCGCCCGAGGTAATCAGCTCTCGCACCTTGGTGCTGAGTGGGAAATAGCGCGTCCACACAGCCTCCATGAGGAAAAGGTTCTTGGCCTTGGCCGTCTCGACAAGCTTCTTGGTCTGGGCGACCGTGACCGTGAAAGCCTTCTCGCAGAGCACATTCTTGCCCGCTTCGAGGCACAGCATCGCGTTCTGGAAATGGTGGCTGTGCGGGGTGGCTACGTAGACGATGTCGACGGCCGGGTCGGCCACGAGGTCCGCGTACGAGCCGTACGTCTTGGCCGAGGCGGGCCCATCGATGCGCTTGACAAAGTTGGCCGCGCCGTCTGCTGACCTGGACGATGCTACGGCGACGATCTCATGTTTGACGTCGTTTACTCCGCGGATTGAAGGGTCTGTGAGGAGGTCCTTGCAGAAGGCTGCCATTGCCAATCAGTCAGCTGATGCTACTGTTATATGTATGAGACGATGCCGGTCGGGTAGATCCAACTCACTCTCGGCGATACCGCCAGTGGCCATGATACCCCATCTCACGGTATATGGGGAGGACATTTCGGCGACTTGTGGAGCAAGTCCTCGAGTAAGGAAAAACTGTACGAGAAAAAGAAAGAAGAACAAGGAGTGGGTGGTGGGATGTGGTGATGTAAATATATCAAAGATGAAGGTTGGGGGGGATTACGTTAACCATCAGCTTGCCAGCATTGGACTAGAGATAGCCAAACTTGGAACATATGTTCATTCAAAGTCTTACTGTAGCGTTTGATATCGAAGAGAAAAACAGTCAGTTACTATGAATGCAATCATATAGAGTATGAGTATGTTGATCGTGTGTCGTTCTTGCCCCGCTATCATGATGTGCGGGGTACGAAGGGCGCCATGAGGAGTTTGGAATCATTGCAATGAGACATGTGGGAAACCCTCTTGTATTTTTATGTCAGAGGTGAGCTTCACTGTTAAACTCTTGGTGAGATGGCCGAGTTGGTTATGGCGTCAGGTTAAGGTTACCTTAGCAATCATTCCTGATGGAGCAATCCTCCTGGGTTCAAGTCCCAGTCTCATCATTTACTTTTACTTTTTGCTCTTTGCTTTTTGGTTTCTTTTTTTGGCCCCTCCCCCCCCCCTTCCCCTCTCAGTTGCCCTTTTACAGAAACTGTTGCATTCAAGGCCTCTAGTAATACCTCCAGCGTCTAGTAAGGCGCTTTGTACTTTGATATATCTATTGTCGCTATGATATCATTCATGTTTTGTCATAGTAGTGGAGGATTTCTAAAAGAGGGGATCTTCTAAATATGGGTGTGTCAACTTATACTTGTATAGGAAGATGCGGGGGGGCTAGAAGCAGGTGCCTGGGGCACCCACTTTCGGGCCTAGGACTGCGACACAATCACTTGCTCTAATCTGTATATTAGTACGAGTAGATAATCTATTGATCTCATTGCATACACATGTTCGCTCAATTGAACACCATTATACAAGAAGGTTCCCAGACTCAAAATATAGAATGCCCCCCCCAATCATTAAAACCCAGACCTCACGGCTTACCCGCGACCTAGCGCTTGTCAACTCTCCGCCCTCGGCCACCAAAAAGACGACGATACCAAAGCTCGTATACGGCACGGCATGGAAAAAGGAGCAGACGGCCGACCTCGTGTACATGGCCATAGCAAATGGCTTTCGTGGCATCGATACGGCCGCTCAGCCCAGGCACTATGATGAGAAGGGTGTGGCGACGGGTATACGTCGAGCGATAACCGACGGCATCGTCCGACGAGAGGATCTATTTGTAAGCCTCTCTTCATACGCACACTAACACATAATCTCTCTCTCTCTCTCTCTCTATTCATTAAAACACACATTCTCATATCAATCGACCCTCACAGATTCAGACCAAGTTCACAGCACCTGGCGGGCAGAGCTCCGTGTCACCATACGACATGGACGCCTCCCTGGTCGACAAGGTGCACCAGTCCGTGCAGTCGTCTCTACGCAACTTCACCTTTGACGCGGAGCCCTACATAGACAGCCTGGTCCTGCACTCGCCTCTCAATACCGCTCAGGAGACGTTGACCGTCTGGAATACTCTGTCGACCTACACGCCCCATCCTGTCCGCAACCTGGGCATCTCCAACGTCACCCTCCCCGTCCTCGAGAGCATCTGGGACAACGCGGGCACCGAGGGGGTGAGGCCGGCCGTCGTGCAGAACAGATTCCACGACCTCACGGGCTACGAGGTCCACATCCGCGCCTTCTGCAGGGAGATGGACGTCGTCTTCCAGTCCTTCTGGACGCTGTCGGCCAACCCGAGCCTGGCGAGCAGCGAGCCCGTCGTGAAGGTGGCGCGAGGTGCTGGGATCGACTCCACGCCCGCCGCCTACTACGCTCTCGTTCTGGGGCTGGAGGGCGTCACGGTTCTCGATGGGACGACGAGCGAGGACCACATGAGGGATGACCTAGGTGGCGTCGAGGCCGTCGGGATCTGGGCCGAGGGCGAGGGACGGGAGGTCTGGGAGGAGGCGCTGAGGGAGTTCAAGGGGCTGATCGGGGAGCCGTCATGCTGAGATGGGTAGGAGCAGGAGGTAGTCTAGATTCCGAAAAGAAAAGAAAAACAGCTCCCATCAGTCAACGGCAGCTGTCAGCGTGTCACAATACACACACGGATACACCTGGATCTCATCATTCATCGTGCGCCTTCTTGCCCTCTGTTCTTATCGTTCTCGTGTTTTGCTTCTGGCTGGCTGACTGATATATATATCCGCGTCTGTACCCTCTTCGCCTCGTACTTGTTTGCTCGCACCTGTCCGTCTCCATCATCGTCTCGAGACAGGTAAAACCTTTCAGATCAACTCTCCTCGGTCGAACATGTTCTTCCTCATCATCATCGCCATCGGCTTTTATCGACAGCTCTATCGATCAACCATTTCGATCAAAGATCAAAGATCAAGAGAACCGTCATCACTGTCATCATCGGTTCTCATGAACAATATATCAATCACTCATTTTTTTTCTTATCGAAGGGAACCATCGTCGAGAGACCCCAGTCATCAAAACACTGTATACACAAGAATAATACCAACTATAAGCCCTCCGGAATGTGTGAGCCTCGTGGAGACAGATGGGGTGTCAGCCAGTACGGCCTCAGATGCCGGAGTCTAAATCAGCGTGTTCGACTTTGCGATGACAAGACTTGTGCATACCACAAGTTCCTCATGGATCTTTCCGATACCGACCCTGAACACCACAAAACGCTCATCGAAACATTCTGGGCTCTCTGCTCTATTTCGATCGAGAAAAGCGAGGCCGCCAAGACCGAGACTAATACCTAGAGCGGCACAGATCAAGGGCAAGGGAGCCACGAGTCTACCTGCGTGTGCACGATGTTCCAAACGTTTATGAAGCAGGTGAATACGCGGTTCCGATCACGACTCTCGGAATTTCCTTCCGCACGCAGTATCATGAGCTGATGCCGCTTAAACCTGAGTGAGCAGTCAGTCTCTCTCTGATTAGCACCTGAGTATAGGCGAGAGCCATAAACATTGACGCATCTTGGCATTCTAGCCTCGGGATATGCGCCCCATATGCTGGGTTGAATGTTTCCTTGTCGGTAACATGTCGCGCGGGTGGTGCCGCAAGACAGCGGCGTAGGTTGGAATCAGAGTGGAAAAGGAAGGGAGAAGGTGTTTATGATATTCGGGCACGGATGGGGTATTTCAAGGATCTTGTATCTATATTTGGGCTTCAATTTTTTTTCCCCGGGTTTTCTTTGTCTGTTTCTATTTTGCCTCTTGTACTAGGGGCTAAGCCTTCTTGCCCACATCTCTGGCGAATGTGTTGGCCACGATGAGAGGGAAACAAGTGGTAGCCTCGACGTAAACCTGTATTGTAATGTCAGCGTCGATGTTTTCTTCCCAAAGCTCCTTCTCGTTCCTGCTGGTCCGTGATTATTCAGTGTTGGGAAAGAAAACATATGAGACATACCTTGACATTGTCAGCGTCGGCCTTAATCTTTCCCCAGGACACAGCCTCATCAGGGCGAGCACCAGCGTCACTGCCGTCAAACTCCTGACCGGTGTTGATGTAGACGGCCGACTCGGCTCCGTTGCGCATGAGACAGGCATTGGCGATGTGGTGCTTCACGACACCGCCACCGAGGATGATCATGCCGGCCCTCTTGGCCCGGACGGACATGGTGTTGATGCGGCGGATATCCTCGACCAAGTCGATCCTGAGCTGCAGGGGAGAGGACTTGAAGGTGTGGAAGTACAGCATGTCACCCAGACTTCCGTCCGTGATGGCCGGGCAGAATACGGGGATGTCGTTCTTGTAAGCCCAGTAGTAGACGGACCGCTCGTCGTCGATCTCCTTGCCCAGACGGTGAATCACCTTGGAGGGAGTCCAGTTGATCTCGTCCTCGCGGTTGCCCGTGGCCCGGCCGGCCTCCTGCTCCTCGAGCATCCTGTCCAGGATGGGGACGACCCAGTCCTCGAAGGCGCAGTAGTTGGCGTTGGGCACGACCAGGTTGCCGATCCGGTTCAGACCCCTTTTCCGGAGCCCCTCACCCGGAGTGCTGAAGGACGACATGTACGTGTGGCCCAGGCACTTGATGAAGTCCTCCTCTATACCGCCGGCCGTCGTCACAATGGCCGACACATGCTTGTGCTCTACCAGCCAGCGGAAGATGCCGCGCAGTCCGGATGATATCATGTTGGACGTGTAGCCTAGGAAGATGGTGGTGCCTTGACCAGTTTCCGGGTCACGCCATGATCTCTGGATGTGTGGTTTCTATGTCAGTGTTTTTTTTTTAAAAAAAAAAAAGAGAAGAAAAGAAAAGAAAAGAAAACTTTCTTCAATAAAAAATCTTCCGTCATGCGCAGTCTTACATACCATGTCATTTATGATGCGGACTGCCTCACCAATAGACGATGCCTGGAATCCCATGTGACGCATACCCTCTAGCAGCTCGGCTGCCGTGACGGGCTCCTTGAACTGGTTGAAGTCAAAGTCCTCCACCTTCTGGGCGTCGTCGGGCATGGCCTCGGACTTGACGAGCACGGCGTCCTTGGCCCCAGAGGGGGCTGCAGTCTGGTCACTCATGATGGTGAGGTGATGATAGTATAGAAATGGAAGGAGGGGAGGGGAGAGAGGAAAAAAAAGAGGAACGCTGCAGGGTAAATGTGACGATGCTGGATTCTAGCTAATGCTATGTTTTCTCTTTCCTTCTAGGTGAAGTGTCTATATGGGCAAGTGAGTTTGTACGTATTGCTTCTGTTGGATGATTCGTCGTCTTTTTTTCATGGCTTTTCCACTACTCTGATTCTTTCTTCCTTTGACTTTTTTTCTTATTTTTTGCCCCCTCCACTACGTCCGGCATGTCGTATTACTTCTTACTCGTAGATTTTCCTTGGCCTGGCTGTTGGTTACGAACCTCTTGGTGGATCCGGACCCGATTGGAGGGTGGGTCGAGAATAGGCTACCCGATTAGGGATAGTTACCTGCGGGTTTATTGTCTCACCAGCCACACCTTGAATTCTGACGCCACACATCAGATGGGGCTGAAGGGACTGAGTACATTCACAATCTTTAGCCTTCGTTCGAATCAATACTCATGCAACGGTCAGAGTTCTCTCTACCATCATGAGATTGAGATTTCTATATATATGGACCATGATATTCCATCTATAGCAGGTAAAGCTATATACCTGCCAGAATATCGTGGCTCACCTGAAGCTCTTCCCATCGTAACCAGTGATATTAATTGATGCTCCTTCGCGGAGAGGTAATACACAGGTACGTACCCTTAATAACCTGCCCACCAAAGGGGCAGGGGCGAACGCAGATGTGTGTAATCTGTAGACAAGCCACCAGTGACGAGCCATTGCCGGCCGTGGATTGGGCTGCCCGTGCGTCTGGCTCATCTTCCTTCGAACTCACTCTTCCCCGTCCTCTCCTCCTCTCCACATAACCTCAACCATCATACAGCACACATTCACACCACTCTTTTTTCTTTCCGCACCTGAGCAGCGGGCTCTTTGGATTATCGCTTACACCGCCATCGCTACCGTCCGAGTATCAGTCAGTCACTGCTTGAACAACCCCGTCTTTTTTTTTCTTCCTCTTTTGCTCTCGTAACTCCACCGCGCTCAGCCGTTTTTCTCTCTCGAGGTTTCCCCGGGGGAAAAACACACGACACGCTACTATTCCCGCCAACGCCTACCTCTCAAACTTTGGCGAGGCTCCTGGCCTCGAGAACATAGAAGAGAGGAGTCACCCGACACGATATATATATTCTGCCCAAGGAACGCCTCACGACTTGATGCCCGTCCGACCTTAACACCTGTTTTCTTTCTCTCTTTATCTTTCCGCGGCGCTTGTCTCTTTCGCCCGCTGGTGCATGGTCCCCTGGACACGCCGGGACGGGTAGTACTCTACGGCCGCCGGCCTGCCATCTATAATGTACGTGTCTACCACACCATCTCCAGGCTTCCAGATACGACGCGCGCCGGTTGGGAAATGTTGCTGCGCGCTCTGGTTCATCAGCATCCTCCTCCCTCTTCTTAGCCGTTACCGCCGCCTTCCTGTGCTCGCGCGTTGCGTCGCCTACTGACCGCGCATCCTTTGCAGGGCGTCGAGATACTCCCGTTATGAATCTGACCGCAGGTCAAGGTCCCCGAGAGACCGCTCCCCGGACCGCTTCGACGCTGATAGGCGCCGCCCCTCGATGGATTTGAGGTCCAACTCTTCGACATTTCCTCCAGGCCGCGACTCCTTCGCCGACGGCTCCAGGAGAGAGCCACCCAGGGGTCCCAGAGCTCTTCTGGCCGACCCTCCCAGCGGTCCAAGGGGAGGTTTCGGGGGCGATTTCCGAGGACGTGGCCGCGGACGCGGACGGCCTTGGCCCTCCCGCGACGACAGCAGGGACCGGGGCCGGGACAGGGATCTCGACTTTCGTGACCGTTATCGCGACGACAGAAGCCGGGAGCGTGACCGCGATCGCGATCGTGACAGGGAACGTGATCGTGACCGTGACAGGGACTGGCGTGATTCCTATAGAGCACGGCGATCTCCTCCTGGCCGCCCCCGGTCGCCTGCCCGCGACTTCCGCGACCGAGACCGAGATGTCGCCCCAGGCCTCGACCTTGACAGGCCGCGTCGAAACTCCAGAGATGGCGCGCCCCTGGCTGGACTATCGCCCGCCTCGGACTCGCATTTCGGGGGACCACCCACTCGTGGTGGATTCGGTCGCGATCGTGGTCGCGGTCGTGGAGGAAGAGGTGACTGGGGCCCCGACCGGAACCGCGCAAGGATCCCCTACGACGACAGAGGAGATCGTTACCCCCGCAGTCGCTCCCAGGAGGGGCGATGGGCGCGTGAGCGTGATGACCGAGACAGGGGTGACCGCTACCCAGACACTGACGCCAGGCGAGACCCGCGTGACGACCGTGATCGCCCTCCCGGAGACCGGGACTTGTTCCGGTCCAAGATGGAAGCTCGCACTCCCGCTCCTCCCGAACCGGCACCTCCAGCCAAAGAGGTATCGCCGCCGCCCGTCGCACCGTCCGCACCAGCCTTCGGGTCTGTGCCCAATCGATCCGACGGCCCCTCCGGTCCTTCCGGTGCCGCCAAGGTCCCTCCCACCGCCCCGAGGGCGTATGGTGATCGCCAAGGCTCGGCTCAGGAACCTCCCAGCGCCGCGTCAGGTCCCGACAGTCCAGCCATACCCGTGGGACCTCGAGCTCAGCAGCAGAAGGCTTTGCGCCCCTCGAGCAAGCAGTGGATTAACCCCAACCTTAAGAAGGCCCCGGACTCGCCCAAGATGATGAGGGCCCAGCCGCATCCCCAGTACCGGCCTGGTATGCCGACCGACCAGCCTCTAGATGACAGGCGGCCTCGAAGTAGCGATTCCAAGGCCGACGTTGACCACCACGCCGATGCCACCGGTGGCAGGCGCTTGAGCCAGCAGAGCGCGGAGCCTGGAGAAATCATGGCCATATCAGAGGAGGAGACTTCGCCGGTCAGGCCCTCACCCGCTAAGCCCTCGCCCATCAGGCCGGAACTCGAGGAGAGGAAGAAACGTCCCGGCGTGCCTGAGCAGCAGCATCAGCAGCCGGAGACTGACCGTCCGTCCGGACCGGCGCTGCCGCCACCCGCCAAAAACGACGAGGTTTCCCATATGCGCCCCGCATTGGCAGACCAGGAGAAGAAGGTGAAGAAGCTCAAGACTGAGGAGTCACCGGCGCCACCTGTCCGCCAGAGGAGACCGCCGGTGGTGAAGGCTGTCCGGTTTGCCGTGCCACCCCAGAGCGAGGAACCCATGGACCAGGCATCCGAGTCCGATGACGACGAGGACATGGCCGACTACTTCAACATGGAGATCGACAAGACGCAGGCTGAGCTCAGCAAGCTGCACAAGCCTAAGCTGCCTCTTGAGGTGGTTGCCCGCTTTGCGTCCATGTCGCATGGCGCCATGGTCAGGATACTAAACGACGGAGAAGGGCTGGTCAAGATGATGGGCGAGGTGCCCGAGCCTGTTGCCGAGCCTATTGCTGCGCCTGATCCAACGCCTGAACACGCCCCTGCTCCCGCTCCTACTGCCGAGCCCGCCGCCGAGCCCGCTCCCGCTCCTACTGCCGAGCCCGCCGCCGAGCCCGCTGCCGAGCCCGCTGCCGAACCCTCACAGAAGGTCCAAGAAAACGAAGCGTCTCCAGCTCCGGCTCCAGCTCGGGAATTTCAAGGGAAGGGACCGTCCCCGGCTCCGACTCCGGAACCGTCTCTCAATCTGAAGGTCCAGGAGAAGGAGCCATCTCCTGCTCCTATTCCAGTCGCCGAAGAGAAGGCCGAGGAGAAGGTACAGAAGGAGACGCAAGAAAACGTCCAGGAGGAGACCCGGGAGGAAGAAGTGTCTCCCGTTCCAGCCCCTGCTCCAACCCCTGCTCCAGCCCCTGTTCCTGAAGCTGTTTCTGATACTGTTCCCATGGAGCAGGATCCCGTTCCCGACGCGACCTCAGAGGATGATGACACGGACAAGCAGCAGCAACTGCCGACTGAGAAGGTCGAGCCGGAACCTACTGAAGTGGCCAAGGAGGAGCCCGAGGCAGAATCCAGGCTCGCAAAGTTGGAGATTAAGCCTGTCGGTGATGCCATGGATGTCGACGATGAAGACCCCACCGCGGATGCAGAGGCGCCGCTGCCTGTACCTGCGCCAGAGTCGGCGCCGGAGCCAGCCACGGAGCCAGCCACGGAGCACACCCAAGCCACGGAACCAGCGCCAGCTGCTGCTGACAAGCCACACGAGGAGAAGACAGCCCGTCAGCCTCCAGCAGGGAAGGCAACAGAGCAGGAGGAAAAACAAACCGAGAAGCCTGAAACTTCACAGCCGACAAAGTCCTGGCCGACCTTTATATCTACGGGTAAGCGGGTGGGTGAGCTTC
Source organism: Geosmithia morbida (assembly GCF_012550715.1). Classification (NCBI taxonomy): domain Eukaryota; kingdom Fungi; phylum Ascomycota; class Sordariomycetes; order Hypocreales; family Bionectriaceae; genus Geosmithia; species Geosmithia morbida. The sequence goes on from NW_023336191.1 coordinate 274,117, forward strand.
CGACCGCAGAACAAATACTGCCCAGGTCGATCTCCTCAGCACCCTTGGAGACTCCCGACACTGGATCTAAGCTGCCCAGCACACCGTCGCAAGTCGAAGACGAAGGGGACGATGACGAAACTGAATCTGATGAGGAAGCCTATGTTGACGTAGAGAACGTTCGTCAATACGCCGATACGCCGCCAGTCAATAGCCTCCCCGACCTGAGCTCACAGCCCTGGCACGATGACAGAAATCTTCTCTCGACCTTTGACAGTGACCCAGCAGTTGACGACTACATTCTCCAACATCTCCAGACCATCCACCTCGAGAAGACGACGGAGCAGGAAAAGTTTCAGAAGAAGTACGCCGACAACTATATGCAGTACCTCAAGTTTGCCCAATCGAACGACCCTGCTGCTGCAAAGGGCCGGGACAAATCTAGCGGATCTTCCCTGCAGCCCGCTGTGCCACCGACCCCGGAGCCTAGATCCGAGGGCAGGAGTGGACGACGGTTTGGCTCCGAGCGCGACCTGGAGCGGGTGCTGCAGGCTTCGATGCGCGAGGCAGATGAGATGCGAGAGAGGGAGGAGAGGATACAGAGGGAGAAGCACCGCGGTGACAAGGAGGCCGTCATTCCCGATATGTACTGGGACGACGAGGAGAAGCAGGCGGTGCACTACATCGACCACAGCGGCTTCACCCCTACCAACCGCCTGGTGTCGGCCTGGCGGGTACTGCCGCCCATCAACAACTTCACCGAAGAGGAGGCCGAGCTGTTTGAGAAGCGCTACCTGGAGATGCCGAAGCAATGGGGAAGGATTGCTGAGGCCATCCCCAACCGGGACTTTGGTACCTGCATCCAGTACTACTACCTCCGCAAAAAGGACCTCAACCTCAAGGACAAGCTGCGGAGGCAACCTAAGAGGCGCAAGAAAGGCGGACGTGGCAAGCAGAGGTCCAGCGCTCTGGTGTCGGAGCTTGGAAATGCCGAGGCCGAGGGAGAGGACCACCACCACGAGGCCGGGGAGAATGGAGAGAGCCGCCGGCGCCCACGCCGAGCCGCCGCGCCAACATGGGGCTTCGAGCAGCCACCGGCGGATAGCGAGAGCGGAACACCGGTCAGCACACCTGGTCGCCGCGGAGGCTCCGCCGCCAAGGCCGACGGGACCGAGAAGGTCGACGGCCGTAGGGGCAGGAGAAAGGGCGCCAAGGACAAGGAGGCCAAGGCGGCCAAGCCCAACCAAGCACTTGCTGCCACCGCTCCGGGCGGTGCGGGAACGGGAGCGGGAGCTACGGCCGCCACCTCCAAGTCCCGGGGCCGGCCCGATAACAAGGGGACAACGGCAACCGACTTTCAGCAGGCAATGTCAGGGGAGATCCACCGTCTTCCGGCACACCACGAGCAACAGAAGCAACACCAACAGCTCCCACAGCAGCCGCAGAAAAGAGCGCAGCAGCAGCCACCACCACCACCACCACCACCGCCGCCGCCGCCGCCGCCCACGGGTATCCAAGTGCCATTTTCCATTTCCCAACACCAGCATCAGCCACCCCAATTACAGCAACAGCAGCAGCAGCAGCAGCAGCAGCAGCAGCAGGCTCAGCCTCCACCTCCACCTCCGCCTCCTCCTCCTCCTCCTCCTCCTCCTCCTATGCAGACCATGGACCGCGTTCCTACCCAGCCGCCTCTAGGCCTACCTGCTGGCACCATTGCCGACGTCATAGCTGCGCCGCCCCTAAGGCCGGAGCCGCCACAGCAGCCGCAGCAGCCGTCCATGACGACTTTCAACCTGGCACAGACGGGACAGCCCGAACGTAAGGCTCAGGCCCAGGCATCTAGTTACTGGAGTGTGTCTGAGTCGAATGACTTCCCACAGCTACTCATGGCGTTTGGCTCCGACTGGACGGCCATTGCCAACCATATGGGCTCCAAGACGGCTGTCATGGTAAGCAAGCTTCTTCGTCACATATATCCTCCCTCGAGGCTATGGATCTTGCTAACGCATCCGTACCTAGGTCAAAAACTACTACGTAAGGCAAAAGGACTCGGGCAAGGTAGAGTTGGAGGATATCATCCGGGACGCCGACGCCAAGCGGTCGCGTGGTGAGAAGAGACCGGATCCCCCACAGCCGTCGACAGGCGGACGAGGCAGGAGATACGACTCGGCAGCATCCAGTACTTCCAGGCCGCTGGCAGCAGCACCTGGAGCGTTGGAGCTTGCTCCCGAGCCGGTGCAGGCAAAGAGGGAGGTCTCGATGTCCAGTCAGCAGCCCCCACGGGCGCAGCCGTACCCCGGATTCGGAGTCCCCATCGCACAAGCGCCGTCTCAGGTGCCGCCGGCGGGTCTGGCCGGCCAAAAGCCTCCGCTGCCGGTGCAACCCCAGCCGGCTGTGGTATCGCAGTCCATGTCACCTGCGGCGCAGTCCCTGCGTGCTCCTCCTTTGGGGCCGTACGGACTCGCTGAGCGCGAGCAGGACCCGGGCCCGCCGCCGCGCCATGTCCACGCCGACATGCCGCGACATATGCCGTCGGCTGGGCCACCGGCTCCTCACCCGGAGGTGCACAAGATAGAGATGGAAATGATGCAGAAGCAACAACAACAGCAGCATCAACAACAACAGCAGCAGCAACAACAGCAGCAACAGCAGCAGCAGCAGCAGCAGCAGCAGCATCAACAACAACAACAACAACAACAACAACAACAACAACAACAACAACAACAACAACAACAACAACAACAACAACAACAACAACAACAACAACAACCACAACAACAACAGCAGCAGCAACAGCAGCAGCAGCAGCAGCAGCAACAGCAACAGCAGAAGCAACAGCAACAGCAGCAGCAGCAACAGCAGCAGCAGCAGCAACAGCAGCGGGAGATGGAGCAGCGAGAGAGGGAAAGGGAGGTAGAGATGGAGTTGCAGCGCGAGCGCGATCTCGAGATGATGCGCCAGGCTGAGAGGCAGTCGCTGCGGGCTAAGCAGGAGTCTGAGATAGCGTCTCGTCACTACGAGGCCTACGGAGGACATCACCGCCAGCCGAGCTACCCCTCGCCCAGGGACGTGGCGAGGGGCGACCCGCTGTCGCTCTCGAGGCACCCTCAGGAGCCGCCGCGTCACGGCGGTCCCCAGCCGTACCCGACGGCACCCCAGCCATCGCACACTCCGCAGCCGTACAGGAGTCTCCTGGCAGACCCGCCGCCTGCACAGTCGCCGCCGCCCCTGGCGCCACCCATATCCCGGCCCATGTCGGCACTGCAGCACAGGCAGTCGGGCTCCATGTCGGACATTTACCAGGCCCCCGCGCCGCAGCCGTCGTCGACACCAGTGCAGGCCTCGTCGGGCCTGCCACCTCCTCGACCTGCTGAACCTAGAAAGTCCAACATCATGTCGCTTCTCAACGATGACCCTGCCCCGCCGTCCAAGCGTGTCAACGACGTGTCCACACCTCCACCGCAAAGCATGGGCCGAGCACCGCCGCCGCCTCCTATTCAACAGATCCAGGCGCCAGCCCCCTCGCACCTGCGGCGGGACTCGGAGGTGCAGTACGCATCGTCCCCCTACAGCCGGCCGCCGTCGACGGCGGCCGTCGCCATGCCGTCTCTCAAGCCGACGGCGTACAGCGCGTCGCCCGGACCGGGATCACGCTCGTCTCTGGGCATGGCCGTCGAGTCGCCTTCGTCATCTTCAGACAGGGACTACTTCCGCGCTGCTCAGGCGTACCCACCCCCGCCGCCGCAGCACCCGTCCATCAGCCGTACCGACTCGCCTGCCCAGGCAGCGCAGCATCGGTACGCGCCACCGCCGGCACCCCCGCAGGCCGGGCAAGCGCAGTACCAGGCTCCTAGCGGGTACCCGACGCCCTACGGCTCTGCGGCATCGCAGCCTCCACCGACCCACGCCTCGTCTCCTCCGCCGGCATTCTCCCTGCACGGGAACCCAGGCCCGAGGTCCCGAGAGCCACCATCTGCACGGGACTCGTGGCCGCAGCAACCTCAGCAGCAGGCTGGTGGTGGATCGTGGTCGTCGCAGCCCAAGGCCTCGGGCACATGGGCCTCGCACCCCAACCTCCGCGACGAGCGCGTCATGTACGCCTCCCAGCAGCCGCAGGGACGGTACGCGCCACCGCCACCGCCTCCGTCATCCAGACCGGCCGACACGGTGCCGCCGGCTCAGGCCTACCCACGCTACGCGTCTACCCCTCAGCCCCGAGATCCGCGCGACATGGCACCTGCTAGAAGCTACACGCCAGTTGGGTACGATGGCAGAGCGCCACCGCCATCCGGTCCCGGTCAGGGGTACCCTCCCCCCGGTGGTCCGCCTGATCCTAGGGATCTGCAGCTCAGAGATGGGAGGGATCCTCGCGACGTATTGACTAGGGGACTCAGGCCGCAGGAGTATGACAGACATCCTGATCCATATGGGCGATAGGATCTCATCATGTCTTGATTGATTGGTATAGATTGATCGGACATGACGTCGTACCGTTCCCCCCTCTACCTTCTCTTCTACTGCTGTGTCGTGGAGGGTTTCTCTCTCTCTCTCTCTCTCCTTGAGGTATGATGATCTTTGGGGTTACGAAGGGGAGGATTGATTGCATACCTTGTTTGTCTTTTTCTTATTCTTATTATTTTTCCTCTTCTTCCACGTTTTGACATATATACATATATCCTTTTTCTGTTATATTCCCAATTTAAAAATGTTAAACTTGAACAGTGATACGTGCATAATGATCATTTGGAGTGTTGAAGCAGTCGAGTGTTGTTGAAGATGAGCTGTGTGAGATAATTCGAGGGTAGAAGAGCCGCACTGCATGTAGACTGTAGTACAAAAGAAGGGGGAGGGGGAGGGAGGTGATATAATATGTATTAATACTCCGTACGTACACACATGTACTAAGAAAAGTGTCAAACCCCCACCTCCCCGACGCGTTTCCCCAAACATCAAACACATTGTATCACAACTGAACTATTCGACAAAAAGATGGATCGCGAAAAGTCCGACTTTGAAATCCAGCGTGAAGCTCTCCTGGGTGAAATTGCCATGGTATATTTTTTCTCTTTCTCTTGCTTTCCCCTTCTCTTTGCTTTTCTTCACTCCTTCCCATCCCTCCCCTTTCTTCCCTCCTCCTCCCCCCCCTCCTCCTCCCCCTACCATCTCTCTCTCTCTTTTTTTCTCTTTTCCATCATCATCTCTTCTTCTGTTTCTCTTCCTCCCGCAGGGATAATATGTCAGATTGTAGCTGACACCTATCTCAAGAGCTTCGAGCATGTCCTCGCCAGCATCAACAAACTCAACCGATCCCTCGAGTCCGTGGTAGCGGTGGGCAACGAATTCTCCTCGGTAGAGGCCCTCTGGTCCCAGTTTGAGAATGTCATGGCTCCGAGGGATGATTCTGGACCCATCACCTCTGGAGCTGGAGCTGCAGGTGCAACAAAGGCAGAGGGCGAAGGGGAGAACAAGTGACCATACCACGGACCAACAACCACGACAACAAGATCGAAGAAGAAGAACGAATACAGCCAAGACGTCGAATCACGAAGAACGATACAACAAGGGGAGGGGGGTCTGACCATGATAATTCTGGCCAAGAGTTTGGACACTCCGATTCCACTTGCGCGCAAGATGATACCATTACGAAGAGACGACCATGCTTCACATAAGACCATAATCACAATCAAGACACAACCAGCTGAATAACAAAAAACATTATGTCAAATTTACTATCCTTTCCACTAAACCCTCCTCCCAGATGCCATGCTCAATAAAAGATTAAGGGAATGCTCAAACAATACAAAAAGAGAAGACTGCTTGCATCAAGCAAGTAGTACAAAAAAAAATAAGGAATGAAAAACCTGAAGAAGGAAAAAAAAAGGTTCCTCCCAATCTACCGTATACACACCAGACATATATACCCTTTATTCCCTTTGAGCCGGTTCGCCTCCTTTTTCCATAGAGGATTCGCCAAACAAATGTTTTCCCCCAGATCCAGATACCCCCTTCTGACTGCGGACTTGTCCTCAATACTCGTGGACTATCCATCACCAGGAACGGCGCCTCGTAAAACGCAAAGAAACTGAATAATAATGTGAGAGAAAAAGAGAGAACAAAAAAAAGAAAAAAAAAAGGTTTCGTGCGGTTGGTCATTACAAGGGTAGAAAGAAAAAAGACTCGTGGATGCATTTCTCTTGCATAAAACACCGGGGACGATCCCTCTCAAAGAAACTGACACTTTCTCTTTTTCCTCTTAGGGATGCCCACGCCGGGAATCGAAGACTTAGAGACGTGGCCAGAACCAGAACGACCGCCTCCGCCGCCTCCAGAGGGCGACTCGAGGTTCCTACGGTCGTTAGAGACGACGGTGAGGATGGCGCGTTCAAAGATGTCGTCGACACCCTTGGCCTCCTTGCTGCTGCACTCCATGTACTGGGCGTTCATCTTGGTGGCGACGGCCTTGCCCTGGTCCGAGGTGACGGGGGTGAGACCCTGTGTCTTCAGCATGTCGATGCACGTCTTCTTGTGACGAAGGTCCGTCTTGAGGCCGACAAGGATCAAGGGCGTGTACGGGCAGAAATGAAGGACCTCGGGATACCACTGGAAGAGAGAAGGCGTCAGTGTCTACTGCTATCATGTGGGGGGGGAGGGAGAGGTATGCGAGGAGGTTGAGCAGAGTAGCATACCTTGTCCAACACATTGTCGAGAGAGTTGGGGCAGTCTACAGCAAAGCAGACGAGCACCAGGTCCGTCTCGGGGTACGAGAGAGGTCGCAGACGGTCGTACTCTTCTTGGCCGGCCGTATCCCACAGGGCCAGCTCGACCGTCTTACCGGAAGGGGAGTGGACCGGGTAGGCAATGTAGTTCTCAAAGACGGTAGGGACGTATTTCTTGTCAACAGTCAGCATTTCGTCTCCATGTGATCGGGTCTGTGTCCATGGCAGAGGGTGAGGAAGAGAGAGCCATACTTCTGGAAAGTATCCCTGACTGTAGCTTATGAGAAGACATGTCTTGCCGCAGCCGCCGTCGCCGACGACGACAATCTTCTTGGAGTAGGTTGGAGGCTCCGTGGCTTCTGTGGCCGCAGACTCGCGACCTGTTGACGAGCTGTAGGTGGTGCTGGCAGTTCCGTCGCTAGAACGAGTGTGCTGGTCCCGGCGAGTCTGATCGTACTGGTGGTTGTTGCGGTACTGGTACGATGCCATCATACGTCCCTTCTTCTTTCCTCTGCTCTGTCGTTTCCTGTTCTCCCTGTCTATTGTGTCTCGGAAGACTACTGATTTCCACGGTAAAGGAGGGGGGGGGGGGGGGGGGGGGAAGCAGGTCGTAAGTCGCGGTGGTTGAGCGTCTTTCAACCGTTGCGACAACGTTTGATGATTGATGACGTTGTTTTTGAAGCCGTTTTCTGTGGCGCGTGGGCTGTGTGTGGTGTTTGTCGAGAATACGCAAGACGGCTTTATTTCCTAGATCGTACAGAGTGACGCGGGGATTGGGAGATTGTTGGAATGTAAGAAGATGAGATATCTTTGGGAGATGATGAAAAAGGGAAGAAATGGAAGAGAAGGGAGAGGGAGGAGGAGGAAGGAGGGGGTGTGTGTGTGTACTTGGGCTCGTATCAAACAATGCAGAAGAAAGGCCCGCCAGTTGTTCCCGGGGGTGTGTGCGTGCGGTTCCCTATGACGGCGCAGCAGAGGAGCAGAGAGAGGGAAAAGTCAACAGGAAGTTTTGTTGGGGGGGCAACCGTCCGACGATAGGGAATGTTTCAGGCACTCAGCCCTTGTATTTATAGTGGACCGGGACCGCCCGCACCCCATCAGCACCACGCAGCACTAATAATGTACGGCGTAGCTGCCCGTAGCTGCCCCGTAGCACAGCGTATCCCTACCTGCCCACCTCAGCATCAAGGCCCAAAGGCGGAGACCTTTTTTCAGCGGCTACGGCAGCTCCCCGCTGTAAGACTATGAATTATAGGGCACATACCTGCTGAGAACCCGCTACGACGTAGTCACAGCCTCAGATAGGCAGCCGCTACCCACCCTGATTGGCCTGATTTCCACCGCCTACGGGGAGCCGCTAGGCTTCCGTATGTGGCCCGTGCACCGACGCTCATCGGTCACGCTTTGGCGGAAACGAAGGTTTTTCTGTTTCCCTTCTTTCTTCTTGTTTCGATTCCGTCTCTCTCTTTCTCGCTTGCGCGCGCACACGTCTGCATCGTCCCCAGCCAAAGGCTGTTTCTTCCTCAGATAAAGACTTCCCTCGTCGATGAGTATCTGAACCACTATCCGGGAGAGGAGGCACCTTTTTTTTGGCCGCTGAGAAGAACAAGCAGGCGCTTGATGGTTCCGTGAACCGGGTCTGGAAGACACGCACAGCACGATGGAGTCGAAATATGTCACGCTCGTAGCGGGCGATGGCTTCGAGTTTGTGGTTCTCCGCGAGGCGACGATGGTGAGCCCCATAATCAAGGGCATGCTTGACCCGAGGAGCGGCTTTGTCGAGGCCAAGACTGCCCGATGCGTCTTTCAAGAGATAAGGTGAGAAAGGGTTTAGGGTGTCTTCCTGACCATTGTCCGACACTACAGGCTGGATGATGAGATGGGCGATTATGCCGCGTTTGACGAAACCCCACCATTTCCGGCGCGTTTCGGTTGATTCAACACTACACTTGATCTGACTCCTAGCCCTTCGGTCGACGGCCACCCTGGGACAAATGTATGCTCGGTGCAGTCAAGGGGGGAAGGCTAACCGTCCAACAGTGCCGTGGTCCTTGACAAGGTTGTCGAGTACTTCCATTACTGGTACCGCTACAGAGACAGTGACGACGTTCCCGACATTGACATCCCCGTCGAGATCTGCTTGGAACTGCTCGCCGCTGCGGACTACCTTGGTCTGGACCAGTATGTTCCAGCCTTATCCTTTCTGAAAAGGAAGAGCACTTGCTAACGCAATCGTTCAGGACCAGTGTTGCTACAAAGTAAACTATGCTTCTCCATTACTTGGACTATTGCTATGAGATCCGGTCTATGCCTCGCTGTATCACATCACCCGTATGTGCGTGATCTCGTACGTGGACGAAACATTGAACCGCCTGTGAAGGGAAACGAAAGATATGAAAACATGAAACGAAATCCCCACTAGATGGGCCTTCTTCAGCTCCCCCATTTCAGCATATGCGTTCTGCTCCTTACTCCTCCGTGGGTCGAACGTCTATTAGAAGTGGAAGATTGATGCACTTTGTGCAGCACCCTCTCACTCTGCGTAGCTCAGTTGACGCATCGAGTGTTCGCTTTTTCTGCAGGGGCACATGCTTGTAATATGTGATGGGGGTGATTCGACAGGAGAGAAGAGTCTCCGGGCGTCGGTGTAGAAGAAAATGGTAATATGTATCATGAACTAGCATTTATTAGTATAACGCTTCCTGGCGTCCGTATGTTATGATGCTGAAGTGGCAGCCATGATGCTACCAGCCATACATGCGGATGAATGACTGAATTGAAGTCTCATGCAAATAGCTGAAGAGAGATGAAAAGCAAACAAGGAAGATAATCAAATCCTTAAAAGATGGATCGGCATATTTCAATGGTCCCTGTCCTGCTGTGTTGTCTTCGAGTTGCAGGTTGTTCCATCCGTACTTGGGTGGTTCCAGACTGCCGTCTTCACTATGAAAACCGACTACCAACTCCGTACTAAGATCCATCGGCCACGACAAATTCTGTGCCACGACATCGCCATCACCCAAGACACGACATGGCCCCCAACGCTTTCGAGGCACAGGGTGTCCGCATTGCCGTCGAAGGCTGTGTACGCATACTCTCGTTCCCTCACCTGTACCTGTGATATTCTTTCACTAACGCGCAGGCTTTACCAGGGACATGGCACTCTCGACGCCATCTACGCCTCTGTCGCCAAGTCGTGCGAGGTCCGTGGATGGGACGGTGTCGACCTGCTCATAATCGGGGGCGATTTTCAGGTATCTCTTTGCCCCCCCCCCCCCCTTACCCCGTCCGCTGCCGATTTCCGATTGCACCGTCGTCTCGTAAGCTGACCAGAGCCCTCACCCAAGGCTGTTCGCAATGCCCCGGATCTCAGCGTCATGGCCTGCCCGGTCAAGTACCGCCACCTAGGCGACTTCCCCAAGTACTACGCCGGCTCGGCTAAGGCCCCCTACCTGACCATCTTCATCGCGGGAAACCACGAGGCTAGTGCGCACCTGTGGGAGCTGTACTACGGCGGCTGGGTGGCCCCCAACATCTACTACATGGGCGCCGCCAACGTCCTGCGCCTGGGGCCCGTCCGCATCGCGGGTATGTCGGGCATCTGGAAGGGCTTCGACTACTCAAAGCCGCACTATGAGCGTCTTCCCTTCAACGACGACCAGGTGCGCTCGTTCTACCACGTGCGTGAGGTGGACGTGCGCAAGCTGCTCCTCGTCCGGACGCAGGTCGACGTCGGCCTGAGCCACGACTGGCCGCGGGCTATCGAGTACCACGGTGACTCGGAGGGCCTGTTCAGGAAGAAGCCCTTCTTCAAGCAGGAGTCGATCGATGGCACGCTAGGGAATGTGGCAGCCAGGTATGTGATGGATAGGCTACGGCCGCCCTATTGGTTCTCGGCGCACATGCACGTCAGGTTCTCTGCGCTACGACACTATGACGAGGTTCGGTCGGAGCAGGAGGAGACCGCGCCTGTTGCCGCGGCGCAGGTTCCAGCCATACCGCAGCAGCCATCAGCGGCTGCGGATACCAACCCCGACGAGATTGATCTCGACATGGACGATGACGACGATGAGAACAGCAAGCCGTCGGCAGAGGCTTCCGTCGTGAACGGAGACGGGGGCCACGGAAAAGAGTCAGCAGAGCCAGCAGCTCCGACGGTGGAAGCAAGCGAAGTATCAGAGGAACTACGAGCACAGCTACCAGCCTCTTTCCAGCGTCCTCGGAAGCCTGTGCCCAAGAGGACGCCGGGCCAACCCGTCCCGGAGACCATCGCCAACAGAGACGTCAGGTTCTTGGCGTTGGACAAGTGCCTACCCGGCCGACATTTCCTACAGCTGTGCGATGTGCAGCCTCACGACCTGGAGTCCCTCTCCCGATACCCGCCGCGCGATGAAGGCCCCCGCTACCGGCTACAGTACGACCCAGAGTGGCTGGCCATCAGTCGCGTCTTCCACTCGTCCCTCAGGTTTGGCGACGCCAATGCCGCCACGGCACCGGACCTGGGCGAGGAGGCGTACGTGCCCCTGATCGATGCGGAGAGGCAGTGGGTCGAGGAGAATATCGTCAAGGCCGGCAAGCTAGACGTCCCCGAGAACTTTGAGGTCACGGCCCCGCCGCACGTGGGTGGGTCGGCTGAGATTGTCGACGATCAGCCCGAGGAGTACACCAACCCGCAGACTTCTGCGTTTTGCCGGCTGCTCGGAGTGGACAACCTATGGGACGCAAGTCCTGAGGAGCGTGCGGAGAGGAGAGCAAACGGACCGGAGCCTTCGAGGAGCAGGGGAGGAGGGAATCGGAGAGGCAGAGGAGGCAGAGGTGGAGGGGGTGGAGGGCGGGTTTGGGGGCGAGGTGGAGGGAGGGGCAGAGGTAGCGGTGGTGGGGGTGGAAGACGTGGACGTTGGTGACGCAGACACCTCCCAGTGTTGCACACTGCCAAGCCATACGGGCTTGTCTTCGAGTTGGGTTCCTTCGTATGCTTGCCTGTCACTGTAGAGGTAGAGGTGAAGAACAAAGGTAGGGTTGCTGACAGGTCGCCATATGCATATGGCGCTGCTGCTACTGCTGCTACATCATGTATGGAGCGGATCTGGGATGAGGAGCAGGAATTCAACATTCATTGTCCTGATTGCCACCGTGTTCGTTGCACGATGAGACTTGCGTATCTGGCGTCGCGACGCATGTCTGAAGGAGCGAGTCATGCGCTGTAGCGGATATTTATTTACTTGCCCTGCGCGGATGAAGCGGCTGTAGATGGCATGTACCCGCTACACATGGCCACGGAGCGCGGGCGCCCAGCAACGGAAACCAAATCGGGTCAGAAGGGTAAACACGGCGAAACCCACCCCGAACTCAAGGGCAGCAGCTACAGGCCTACCTGTACTTCGTCAGGCCAGACCCCGTTCCCTTGGCTCCACGATCACCGACCGATACCACCTTCTTACTGTCCCAACCGCCCCCCTTTGGAAGCGAACAACAACATCATCCAACGACAACTCGGAGTCGACGGCCTGCGCAGACAATCAGGTACCGACCGCTTCTAGTGTCCCCCCCCCCCCTGTGGCACGCAAAGGCACGTCCATTCACCCCACCATGCACCTATTGTCTCCCCCCCCCCCTCCTTGCAATCGCCATGCTAACGGATGGAATGTGCACAGCAGCCCTCAACCCATGGTTGTTACTTTGCTCTCGTTGTCAACAGCATCGCACTATAGTCCCATCTTTGCCTTCTGCACGCCCTACCGACCGAACCGGACCGAACGTTATTAGTACAATAGCAGTCAGAAATTGCCCAGCATGGCTCATCAGTTCTTGACGACAGTGTTGGTCTCCTACCCTGCCCTCACCCCCTAAACACGAGAATTATGCCTGCCTCTTCTGCATTCAACTACCTGAATCCTCGGTCCCTGGCCGCCACATTGAAGGATTACAGTCCCCTCCTACCCATACCCATATACACGGACCACACTAGTGCCCATGGCATCCTCCCCCCTCCGCCCGCCGTGCTTGCCACCGCCGCCGCCGTCGCGACCGCTGCTAACCCGAGAACTCTGCTGGATGGGGACAGTAACCAGCGCACGAAGAACCAGTTTCGCCCGCGCATGGGCAAGGGCGGCTCTACCAGCTACCAGCTCCGTCAGTATGCTGAAGTCACGCTCGGCGGAGGGAGTCTGAGGAAGGTTGTCAAGCTGCCTGAGGGGGAGGACGAGAATGAATGGTTGGCTGTCAATAGTGGGTGCTCCTTCTGTCCTCCTCGAGAGGCAGATGTGCGAGAGTGTGCGAAAGAAGAAGGGCTGACTTGTGTGTGCGTGTGCGTGTGCGCGTGCGCGTGCAGTGGTCGACTTTTACAACCAAATCAACCTTCTCTACGGTGCCATCACCGAGTTCTGCTCCCCTCAAACGTGCCCGGAGATGAAGGCGACGGACGAGTACGCGATCGCATCACCCCTCGCTCAAGGAAACAAGGGAATGGAGATGATGGCTGACAGGATACGGGACGCAGGTTCGAATACCTCTGGCAGGATAGCGAAAATTACAAGCGTCCTACCAAGATGCCTGCCCCGGCATACATTGAGCAGCTCATGTCCTGGGTCCAGTCCAACATTGACAATGAGCAAGTCCTCCCCAGCAAGATCGGTAAGCTCATCCCTCACCCCCTGTGCGTGCTAGAGTCGGGTGGGAAGGGGGGGGGGGACGTGCTGACACGTGCGCAAAACGAAAACAGGTGTCCCGTTTCCCAAGTCCTTTCCTGCCCTGGTCCGCCAAATCTTCAAGCGCATGTACCGCGTCTACGCGCACATCTACTGCCACCACTACCCCGTCATCCGCGAGCTCGGGTTGGAACCCCACCTCAACACCAGCTTCAAGCAGTACGTCTTGTTCATCGACGAACACAGCCTGGCCAGCGGGAGGGACTACTGGGGTCCTCTCGGGGATCTGGTCGATAGCATGCTCAAGAGTGATTGAGTAAGGGTCACCGAGGCGGAGAGGGGTTTTTGGCTGGTTCTGGTCTCTTCTTCTGTCCCTCTTCTCATCCTTCTTCTTTATTGTCGATGTTTTCTCGGAGGCGCTAGGGCGTTGGAAAATGGACAGGAACGAGAGAATTATATTGGTTATGGTCTAGGTTAATGTCAAGAAATGCATCGATGATGGGTGTCTGCTGTTGTTGTTGTTGATGATGATGATGATGCACCACTTATTAATATTACATAGCTTCTTCCTGTACCTGTACATGTCTGGAACAAGGGCAAGTTGGAAGTGCAGAGTAGGCAGGTGTCGAGTTACATAATCAG
>NW_023336191.1:288550-305659 GCF_012550715.1 Geosmithia morbida
AACCTCTTTACCGAAAGATCCTTCTCCAATCGAATCCGCCGTCATGCTCTCCCGTCAGGCGTTCCGTTCCGTCCGCGCCGTCGCCCCCCAGAGGGTCATGGCCATGGGTGCCGTCCCCGTGAGGACCTTTGCCGCCGCTGCTGGCGCCGACGCCCAGGTTAAGCCTCCTGTTGCCGTGTTCGGTCTCGACGGCACGTACGCTACTGCTCTGGTGGGTTTGTCCTTGTTTACTTCAATTGACTTTTTCTTCTTCACATGTTATTTTCTTGGGGGGAGGGTGGAATGATAAGACGATACATACAATTTCACTTGCCGCGCCTCTCTGGTCGCGCGTTCTTTTCTGTCTTCTTCTTCTTCTTTCCTCCTCTTCTTTCTCCGGATCCGGAGATGCCCCCGTCTGTCCGAGATCGAGAGCGCAACGAGTCAATTGGGGATAAGGACGATTTGGGGACTTCATGATGATGTTCGTGATTGATTCGGAATAATCAATTCTTGCTAACGATCTTATTCCCCTTCCCCCCTCCCCCCTCGGAATAATAGTACACTGCCGCCGTCAAGTCCTCCACCCTCGACCCCACGGTCAAGGCCCTGTCGACCCTCAGCTCCCTCCTCGAGAGGGACCCCAAGCTCGGCACCATCCTCTCGGCTCCTACCCTCACCACGGCCGACAAGGCCGCCGTCGTCGCCGAGCTGGCCAAGCAGTCCGGCGCCTCGGGTTCTACCGTCAAGAACTTCCTCGATGCCCTGGCCGAGAACAACCGTCTCGGTCTCCTGCCCGGAATCTGCACCAAGTTCAACACTCTCGTCCAGGCTGGTCGTGGAGAGGTTGAGATGATTGTCACTTCTGCTCAGGTATGCTTTCCCCTCTCCACCTTTCCTCAAGCATACACACGCACGCACGCACGCACACAACTCATCTTCTCCCTCTTGTTGTGGGAGAAAAAAAGAAGGACAAGAAAAAGAAAAAGTACCAATCTAAGATTCTCAAAAAAAATAGAACCTCGACAACAAGACCCTCTCCCGTCTTGAGAACGCCGTCTCCAAGTCTGCTTACGTCGGTGCCGGCAAGAAGCTCAAGGTCACCAATGAGGTATGCCTCCACAGAAGAAGAGGAGAAGAATAGGGAGATAGAGAAGGAAAAAAAGAGGAGAGAGAAGCCCATCTAACACATCCCAGGTCAACCCCGACATCGTCGGTGGACTCATCGTCGAGGTCGGAAACCGCACCATTGACCTCTCCGTCTCTGCCCGCATCGCCAAGATGAACAAGCTCCTCACCGACAGCCTGTAAAGCTATTGTCGCATACCATGTCATAACATAACCAACCCCTCCGAGAGAGAAAGAGCATGAACAAGACAAGCACATCGACTTCTTGTCATCTTCTGATTAATCAATAAATCTGACCCCCTCCCAACCAACCCGAACAAATCACCTCTTCCCTTTTTTACTTTTCCCTTTGTTACTACTTTCTTGTTCCGGCTGCCAGATGACCTGAGAGAAACGAGTTTCTGTTCAAGGACTCCCCGCCCGGCAAGCCCGTCATGTACAACTCTTTATCTATAGGGGAAGCAATTTCTGTGGGAATAGATGCAGTATCACTCGCTACCTTCGTTTCCCCGTATTCTTCTACTCTGCATGCTCGTATGTTTCTGTTAGCTTCCTACTCCGTGTCCCATATGCGCCTTCTACATCTTAACTTGATATACACCTTCCCTCTTGTCTCCCATATAAATGTTTGCCGTACATGTCCGTGTATTTAGATGTTCTATATAATGTCTATGAGTTGTAAACGTTGCCCAACAAAAACAGATACATGCCGCAATACTCTCACAGATTAGACACCTCATACTCCACCTTATCATCCTCAAGCCTTGGTCTCAAACTCTTCTTCATTGTCCGCCAAGTGCCCATTCTCATTCTTGTACCGGTCAAGTTGGTCACTGATGTACCGATGCATATGCGTATCGGCCTCCTTCTTCTTAGAAGACCTCCCATTCTCCCCATTGTATGCCGAGCAGACTGCAGAGTTGGCATCGTCGTCATCGTCGTCGCCGCCATTGACCGAACTGTCAAAGTCACTGCGGGCCCCAATGGACCGAGCAGTCGACGAACGTCGCACATGAGGCATTCGAGCTGAATGGGGCACCCCGGAGTCGAGACTCCGCTGGAGTATGTCGTCAAAATAATGTGACATTGCTACCGACGGAGTGCGCGGGGTCTGCGGAAGACGGCAATTTACGCTATTGCCAGTATTAGCCATGGGACAAGTCATCGAAAAGAGTTTGGAATAAGGGGAGAAAACCTACCCAGTGTCATGGATCATACGAGCAATGAGCCCAGTCCAACCGCATTGGTGGGTAGCACCCAATCCACGTCCGTCATTTCCGTCAAAGTACTCATAGAACCACAAGTAGTCCTTCCAGTGAGGATCAAAGTCGAGGCAATCATCGCCGTTATTGATGCGGCGCCTGCCATCATCAGTTCTCGCGAAAAGGTGCTGGATACGGTGCTGGATCTCTTCCGACACCTTGGCAAGGTGCATGTAGTCCCCGCTGCCAGTCGGGCACTCGACCCGGAACTCGGGGCCATAGAAGAGATGGAATCTCTGGAGTGACTCTACCAGGAGGAAATTGACGCATAGCCAGACTGGACCTCTCCAGTTGCTGTTTCCTCCAAAGAGACCACTCTCAGACTCTCCTGGGACGTAGCCAACAGTGAACTTCTGGCCGTTAACATCCATGGAGAAGGGGTTTTTCTCATGGTACTTGGACAAGGACCGGATACCATGCTCGCTGAAGAATTCTTCCTCGTCAAGCATCCTGCTAAGGATCTTCTCCAGACGGTCCCTACTAACAATGGACAGCAGGATACGGTCGCCCTTTCCCCTTTTCTTGATACTTGCCATGTTCCTCTCGGAAAGGTCGGACCGGTTGTTTACAAACCATTCCACCCTTCTTTTGAAGGACGGGAGCTTGTTCATGAGCTCCGGTTCGAGCGTCGTGGTGGCGTATAAGGGAATGAGCCCGACAAGCGACCGCACCGGCAGCTGCTGGATCCAGGGGCCGCCCCAGGAGATGGCGTCGTAGTAGAAGCCATCCTGTTCGTTCCAGAGAGACGCCTCTTCATTCGAACCTATTCGAAACGTCATGGCATCGCTAATGAAGATGAAATGCTCGAAGAACTTGGAAGCGATGTCTTCGTATATGCGACGGTGCTTTGCTAGCTCCAGGGCAATGTTGAGCATGGACAGGCAGTAAAAAGCCATCCATCCCGTGCTGTCGGCCTGTTCAAGGACACCGCCTGTCGGCAGCGGCTCGGAACGGTTGAAGATACCAATGTTGTCGAGGCCCAGGAAGCCACCTTCGAAGACATTCTTTCCGTCGGCATCTTTGCGGTTGACCCACCAGGTGAAGTTGAGAAGCAGTTTCTGGAATACGCGCTCAAGGAAGTCAAGATCTTGGCGACCGTACAATTTGCGCTCAATCTTGAACGTTCGGAATGTGGCCCAGGCATGCACCGGGGGATTCACATCGCCAAAATTCCACTCGTAGCTTATAAATATCCACGTCAGCAAATACCTCTTCTGTAGATGTCAATAAAGCTCCAATGACCTACGCGGGGAGTTGCCCATTCGGGTGGAGGTACCACTCTCTTGTAAAGAGGTCGAGCTGCTTCTTGGCAAACTCCGGGTCAATCATGGCCAGAGGAATACAGTGGAAAGAGCTGTCCCAGGCAGCAAAGAAGGGATATTCCCAGGAATCGGGCATGGACAGGATGTCATCGCAGTGCATGTGCTTCCACTGGTTGTTTCTGATATTCTTCCGATCAGGCGGCGGAGGGGGCATCGAAGGGTCACCGTTTGCCCACTGGTCCCAAATGAAGAAGTAGTGTTGCTTGGTCCACATCATACCTGAGAAGGCTTGTCTCTGGATGTTTCGCAGGTCGTCCGTCATAGGCAGTGGGCTGAGTCGGTAATAGAAATCATCGGCCTCGTCGCGTCGCAGCTCGATCATCTCATCAAAGGCTTCTTCGTCGACAAAAGTCTGGCCACTTTTGGAAAAGCGAAATCGAACCACTAGGGAGATGCCAGTCAGCAACACTGTCTCTCTCTTTCTCTCTGTTCTTTTCCGCAAGTTAAACCAGGGCATAGACATACCTGCGCACTCTCCGGGATTGACACCGCCGTCCTCGTTGAAGTTGAACCATGCACCGCATTTCGTTCCTGTCTGGGCAGGGTTGATGGCTTCTTTCTCGTTGTCGACAACGTACTTATGGAATGCATCCTTGACGTAAGGCGTCTTGTTCTCCTGATTATACAATTCCTTGAAGTTGGTATCATTATCGGTGAACATCATGCGTGGTATGACATCGTCTCCGGTGGAGCCGATTCCCGGGGATGGAGACATGACGAGGTAGCGCTCTCCAAGGCGCCAATGGTTCGACTTGGCAGCAATGTCTTCATGGATCTCAATAGACGGTTTCTTGGAGTCTGGCTCTCTGCCCCAACTCCACGTGTTTCGAAAAAACATCTGGGGGACAATGTGGAGCGGAGCAGGGTCCGGGCCCCTGTTCCAAGCAGTGACGCGGAAGAGAAGCTCATCGGGATCGTCTGTTTCCTTGGCTGTTTCGATGAATATATCCCAGTACCTGTCCTCGTCAAATACCCCCGTGTCCTTGATCTGGTATTCTCTCTCTTTTCTCGTGCGCTTGGCGTTCTCGTCGACAAGGTCTTTGTAAGGGAATTTCTTTTGCGGGTACTTGTAGAGATATTTCATGTATGAGTGCTACACGATTCGGTTGTCAGTATGCCAACCTCTTAGGGACCCGCTGTGGTTAGTATCGTAGGTGGTCTTACGGTCTAGACACACGGGCGTTGGTTAGCATTCAAACTGGTTTATATAAAGGCGCAAAGACATACGGGTGTGTTGTCAAGATGAAAATGCGCTTCCTTAATGCTCTCGCCGTGGTTTCCTTGGGGGTTGGAAAGGCCGAACAAGCGTTCCTTGAGGAAATCACTAAGACTGGGTCAGTGACCGGGGGGGCAGATGTGGGGAGGGAGGGCGCTGCGATGCAAGCAAGATCAACGGATCGATCGGCTCTGCTAATGGCTCACTCACTCTTCCTCGTTCCAAAAGCTGAAGGTTATGTTTTGATAGCCGTGAGTGTCGCAGACGCCAGCAATACCATCCTCACCCCATCTGAAGGCTCGAGAGCGGGCGTGGTCGTGAGTGAAGTCTGCATCAGAGTCAGCTTCACGGCCGGAACGTGCGGCGATATGCTGGACAACGTACGGCTCCATGCGTCTCCATCATGGCTATAATCCTCGCGAACTGAATAGGAATGTCAGCAAAAGCAATTGGGCAGAAGTCACGAGAAATGGCAAAGATGGCGTGCGTACCAGTAGCCCACTGGCGCTCCGAGACGTAGGGACCCCATTTCTTCCAGTACTTTTCGCGCTGGCGGTCCTCTTGCAGGCGCTTCTCCTCCTCAGTGAGGTACTCGTGACCGTCAAAGACAACCATAGCTCAAGAATGCCTTGAGGGGAAAACGAAGCTGGGCAGCGAAGGGGGGAAGAAAAGAGTAGGAAGCGGGGGGGGGGGGCAGAGTTTGGGCAGAAAAAAAGGTAGCAAGTAGAGTATTTAAGTACTCGCCGGGAAAGAGAAGGCAAGGCAGGTACGATAGGAGGGGAGGGGTGGCTGGCGGGCGGGACCATGGACCGGTGCCGTTCTTGAGCAAGCTAGCAAAGCCAGTCAGGCACCTAACGACGCGAGAGAATGAGAAAAGAAGAGAGAAAAATATATACCAGGTCGAATACCGGGAAGGCACAAATCATGCAAGCACATTACTGTTATTACTGGTCTGCAAAGGATCAAGGGTGACAGAAGAGTCTGAAGCTGCCGGCCATCGACGATGGAGGTTTTACCAGCAGTAACTGATACTGCACTCCTCACACATGACGATACGGAGCCTCTGCTATCATAGGTGCCCACGCTGTAGGAAAGTGGGCATATTGGGGCGTGGTGGCCCGTGGGGTGGAGTGGCTCCCTCCGGGCTCTATCTGCCCTCGTCCTGCTTCTGCTTACAGCTATAGGCTGTTACAGGTAACAGGTTACAAGTACGGAGTAGTACTGAGGAATAAGAGTACAGTAGAGCATTTTACTGCACTTTAAGCTTCATCCTGTCCTTTCAATGACCCACTACGGCATATAAAAGTCTACCGCATTCTGTTAGTCGTATTTAGTACGCAATAATCGCACACATGAGGGTTCGCAGCTTACACTTTCTACGTGTATTGCATATTCGTGAACACGGCTACGAGTGCTATCATCACTCCTCCCGGTATCCGCGCGGCGCTTGATCCAGCCCATCCATTATGGGCAGCCAGATAGCCACATGCCCAAGTTGGGCAACGGACACACACACACACACATGTGCAGTAGGTAGCATCGCAACACCACCAACAGACTTCAAAGGAGACAAGAGGCAACTCCAGAGTCTCTGAGCATGCCGCTTGCCTCGCTGCATCACCGACGTCGTCAACTTCAACACCAAACGAAGGATTGTCGGACCGATCCACAGCCTCGACACATACCGTTCTTTCCCGATCATCATGGTGTCATTGTGCATCCTTCTTCTCTTGATTTTGTCGTTTGGGTCTGCGGAGCGTGCGGAGATGGTCATGGGGATCGCATACGTTTAACATCGTTATTTGGCCGGGGTGTCTGGATTCTCTCTGCCTGTAATATGGGGTGCTGATTCAAGTGTAGTAATCAAGCCACGAGCCACACACAACGGCACCTGTGCCACATCACCATAGTGGCTCATGCCCTTCATAATTGCCTCCCCAATAGCAACTGGCAGGCAGGAGCACTGTGCTCCGTATTACAGCCCGTACATGCTCCCGTACTCCACACACGAGACGCCGGATGGACCATATTACCCTGTAAGAATACGCTGTACGGAATACTCGTACTCTGTCATGCTGTACCTGTAGGCTGTACGGATAGTATTATTACTACAGAATCATCGCCGGGCTTCATTCATTGGAAAAGCCTAGCAGCACACTGAGCCATGATCCCCCGCCAAGCCCTGCGCAATGCCTGCGCCCCGGCCTAGCATGCAGTACGAGTACATGTATGTATACGCTCAGCTGTACCTGTACAGGCGCCACAGACTATCCACTACGGGCTACTCAGGTAGAGCCTGAAAGTGGTACCCGTGGGCATGTACCACCACCCAGCGCGCCTTCCACGTCGTGGCCAGCTGCGTCGTGCCTTCCAAAATTAAATTCACCGATCGGGACTCATAGGCTCGTCGTCATTCGCCTTTCGCTGAGTCTTCCCCAACCTCCGCCACCAAACATTCGTGGCATCTTTGAGCCGCCATACTGCCTGCGCACTTCTTTTTCCTCTTTAATATACCCCTTCCTGTAATGACCTGCCGCGCCTTTTCATTTGATTCTATCTCGACGTCGCCCTTTTCTTTCTCAGCGCCGCCGTCTCGCCTCTCTGTTTTCCAGGAAGCCGCATCCACATCCACATACGCACACACCTTTCGCCACGTATTTGTCTCCCCGCGTTGTATTCCAATTGCCCCAGTCCTCGACAAGTGACGAAATGAACGAAATATATTCTGTTATCCAGCGTTTCATACTCGAATCCCCCCCTGGAGAATGGGCCCTCAATCAGCTTAGAGAGCTGTTGATTGGCGCCCTCAGGCAGGGCCCCGTCCCCCAACATGTCGCCTTTGAGATGGACGGCAACAGGCGATATGCCCGCAGCCACCGTATGGAGACAGTCGAAGGCCACCATCGCGGCTTCGAGGCTCTCGCGAGGGTTTGTCAATCCCCGCCTTGTCCTGGCCAGTCTCACATGCCAGTTGTCACTAACATATTTGTCTTGCGTCGTCATAGATCATGGAAGTCTGCTACAAGTCTGGCGTCAAGACAGTCACAGTCTATGCTTTTAGCATCGAGAACTTCAACCGCCCTAAGTATGAAGTTGAGGGTCTCATGCAGCTTGCCAAGGTAAAGCTGGAGCAGCTCACCACATATGGGGACGTTCTGGACCGTTACGGTGCCTCGGTCCGCGTCCTAGGTCAGCTCGACCTCGTACGCGAGGATGTGCTCCAGGTCGTCGACAAGGCCGTCGCCAGGACTCGCAACAACAAAAAGTCAGTTCCCTTCTCGTTCCTTGGCCTCAACTAGGTTTGCTCAACGGTAGAAGTTGCTGACATACATGTTCAGGGCCGTTCTCAACATCTGCTTTCCCTATACGTCGCGCGCCGAGATGACCACAGCCATTCAGTCGACAGTCGCCGAGTGCCTGGCACCTCCGCCGCCCAAGAACACACCTTTCTCACAGACCCGTATACGACAAACCATCCTCTCGAGACAGCTCAATGCACACGAGCGGCTTCCCACTATCCGCGACAACTCGCCCGAAAAACAAACCCAGTCTGAATCCGCTACTGAGACCGATGCACAAGGTGATGACGCTGACGAGGGTGCCTCGTCGTCTACCACGCTACTGTCAGACTCGCCGCCGCAATACGGCCTCGAGGCCTCCCAGCTCCCCAGCCCAGAGAGTATCACTGTTGATACGCTCGAGAAACACATGTACACGGCCGATGACCCCCCGCTAGACCTCTTTGTGCGTACCAGCGGTGTCGAACGCCTCAGTGACTTTATGCTGTGGCAGTGCCACCAGGACACGCAAATCTTCTTCCTCTCCTGTCTCTGGCCCGACTTTGACCTACACCATTTCATCTGGGTCCTGCTAGAGTGGCAGTGGAGGGTGAAGCAGAGCGAGAGGGAGGAGAGGCCGACAAGGCGACGGGATTCGAAGCCGAGGAAGATGAGTGTCGAGTAGACAGGTCTACGAGGAGGTCAACGTAAGAAGTTTTCGGGCTACAGTTTGTGCAACGCGACCCGTTTATTGCACATCTCATCCCTCCCCCTCAAAAAAAAAAAAAAAAAAAACAATTTACAGAAGACCACTAGCATGTTATGCATGAGCATGAGCGAAAATCACTGGCTGTCCTTTTCTTTTCAATTCTTTTGCTGCATACCCCGCGTTATTCCAATGGAGGGAAGCAAGGGGGAAAGATGTGATGGATGATCAAATGGAAAAGAAAATTAAAAAAAGGGGGGGTGGTGGTGGTGGGGGAAACAGGTGACAATCTTTTTGGCGGGTTGAAGGCGTCTACTTGAGGCATTCTTACTTGGGACTATTTGAGCTCTTTTTCTTTTCATTTGTGTCCCTTGTCTTTCTTTTTTATCTACAGGCTTTCTCTCCCTTTCCTTGATCTCATATTCTACTAGCTTTTAATACAAACCCTATGTGAGGATGCAAAGAGCGAGTGCCCACGAGTTTGCTCGCGTGTACGTGGGGTATTGCATTCTACTGATACCCTGAATCCTCGAGCCTAAGCTTCTTGCGCCCAAGGAACTTCTGGGGCCTGTAATACAAGGGCCTGCGACCAGGCTCATTCCTGGCCTTCTAAGCGGCAGGCCTAGACTCCTACGACTCCTGCGGCTCTTGCGGCAGCTCCTGCTCGCCGAGCTTCTTCTCCAGCTCATCGACGTGGGCGCGGATCTTGCCAAACTGGTAAGGCCAGTTGACGACGTACAAAAAGGGGCGGAGGTCACGCCTGTTGTCGTCGGGGTTGTAGGCCGACATGTGCGGCGAGGGGGTGAGGATGACGGCCTTGTGCCTGTTGAGGGAGTAGAAGCGGAAGAAGCGCATGACCTTGTCGGCGATCTGGCGGGGGCCAAAGTCCGGGCGGGTGTCCTTCCAGTCACCCAGGAGGCGGAGGTACATTGACCAGGGACCCAGCTTGTCTGCCTTGAAGCGCATTCCCAACTCGCCAAGTTCCTTGTATGTGAAGCCCACTAGAGGTTTGTGTTTCAATTTGGCCTCTCTGTCAGTAAGGGTACTATGCAAGGTAGGAAGGAAGGAGGGGAAACGTACTCTCTGCATCGGATTCGTCATCCTGGACACCCGCCGATAGAGGGAGGAGCTCGGCTGACGGGGTGGCGTCGAGAAACTCGTTCATGATGGGAAGACTGAAATGGACAATGGCCCATTTCTGAAAGGCCTTGGCGTCCGTCTTGGAGATGCTGCCTAGAGGAGAGATGTCGGCGGATGAGGCGTCGTATTTGGTGCTACCCTCTGCGGTTAGCTCAAGGGTCCCGTAGAGCAAGGATAATTACATATATATATACATGTATGTATTGGAAGACGAAGAATAAGGAATAGTGGAGGGTGGGGGGGAACTTGCTAGTATCCACGGAGATTCTCGTCAACATTGCCGCTACCCAGAACGAGAAGAGCAGCCCCCGCACGAGGAAGTTTGCGAGCGGTAGTGGACAGCTGGGCGAGCTCATACTGCACGACGAGCCTGTTGCGCGCCTGGATATTCTGCAGGGCGAGGTTCTCAGCCGGGGTGCCGCCCTGGACGGAGTATTTGGGTTCGAAGCCCAGAGTCTTGGTGATGATGGCCTGGTGAGCTAAGACAGCCTCGTCGATTGTGATGTCGGAGTGGTGGGCGCCGATTGTCTTGGCTGCACGGGGTTAGCTGAGGGGTTGGCCGTGGAGGGGCCCTTGTTTCGGGGCGGTGCTTACATAGTCGCTCGGCGCGAGACCGAGTCTCTTCGGCAGAATTGACCGTTCCTTGGTAACACTGTTTGTTTTCTTCTTGTTAGAAATGAGCCAGAGGTGAGAGAGTAGCAAGAGGGAGAGGGAGGATTACAGTGTGGAGGAGCCTCGAGACAATCTCTTCGGGAGTCTTGGGAACAAACATATTGTCACCCGTCACACGCTGCAGGTCATCGAGAGTAGACTTCTCGCCGTCCTGAATGGTTTGGAGTACCAGTCTGGCCATGCTATACACAAATAGGGCTACGGTCGACGAGTCTAGACCGCCACTGAGAGACAAGAAGTAACCGGGAGAGTTGGTCCTGGTAAGATACTGCCACAGGAATACGGCCTGTGCCATGGCAATCTCTTCCTATACAGATATCAGTTGACCGTTTTGGGGAGGAGATGGAGATATATTGAGTGGGAAAGGGAGAGTCTTACCATGGGGTCCAACACCTTAAGTTCCATGGGCTTACTGACTTGGAGGGTCTTGGAGAGGTAGATGTCGCTGGCGCTTCGGGAGAGAACCATGTCCGTCTCCACGCGAGGGAAGTCTTCCTGGGCAGCACCCTGGGTGGACGTCAGAGACATGCAACTCAGCAGGATTCACTATCGGAATGGGCTGAACTGACCTGCATGTTCCTGGACATGCCGGAGCGGTAGCTCCTCACGTCCTCGAGGGAGACAGTGGCGGTGATGACATCAACGGGCTTGAGGGTATACTGGACAGCCTGGGCCATCCTGCAAGAGGTGTCAATATGACTGTGAGTGTACACGTGCGTGGGAGCGGGAGGGAGAAAGACTCACACTTCTCCGTTCTTCAGGACCATGGACGAGCCGTCAAACTACACATAGAGCTTCATTAGAACACAGAGTTGAGAGAAGGAATCTCCCCACGAGTATGAAGACTCACCATCATCCTAGCTTCTCCATCAACGCCATTAGCATTAGCGTAGACATAGATGCCGCCCAGCTTGCGCGTGGAGTTGGAGATGAGGTCAAGACGAGTCTTGAGCTTTCGGAGCTCTGCATGACTAGCACTGCTGTTGAGGATGATTTCGGCGCCATTGAGGCCGAGATACGTCGAGGGGTTTAGAGGGGTGAAGAGCTCCTCGCACGTCTCGACGCCAATGGCCGTGTCCCTGGTGCTCAGGATGCCGTCGCCGATAGGCACCGTCTTCTGACCTGTGACGCGCGTCACCACGTCCTCGAGGTAATACGTCTCAAACTGGCGGGGCTTGACCCAGGGCGTGAAATGGCGCATCTCTCGGTAGAGGCCGTCACCTGCAAGGCTCATCTTAGGCCGGATGAAAAAGATGTGCTTGTACGTGGCCAGGACCTGGGCGTTGTACCGGCAATTGCGGTGCCTCACGGGACAGCCAATATCAATAATCATGTCCTTGCATGCCTCGTCGGAAATGATGTCAGCCAGGACCTCGAAGCTGTGGGAGAAGGTGTCGCCCTCGAGATGGTGGTCAAGACATCCATATCCTGGGATAGGTTATTTTTGTTATTCACCAGTCAGCCGAATAGATATAATGGCGATGATGACGGAGCAGGGCAGGAACGTATACCTGGAATCTCAAGTTCAGGACCAGTTCGAACAGTAGCTCCCTTGGACTTGGCCACCCGGATAGACTCTATGATTCTATCTCGGTTCCCTTGAAAATCCAGAGGGATGCTGGGGAGCGTGGCTGCTGCCACTGTTATGAAAGACATGGTGAGGGGTCGCTGTGAGGTATCGCCAGCCTCGAGATTGGTGGGGACGAGTTGCGTGAGAAGAGAAGATGACGAGGAAGGTTCTGTCTTGTTATGTGTATCACAACGCCCCTGTCATCTCTCCCAGATACAGCTGAGATATGGCAAAGGTTTGTATGGTGACTGTTAAGTTATGAATGAGATACGACGATGCCGTGATAAGTCCGAGGTGAGAGAAGCTCCGGGAACGGACTAAAATGGTAATGGAATTATGGCTACCCGGTACCCTCTGCCGTGTGGCAGTGATATTACTCCGTAGTGACTGACGGCAGTGACGAAATGGTTTATCTTATCAGGTCAATGGCCCACCGGGACAATCATTTATCCGAAAGCCAGCCATTTGGCATACACCACGTTAATGCGCACATATACAGATTAGTAGGATTTAAAGTAGGAGGTAACGTTATATATATTGCATGTATATGCTGTATCCTCTATAAGAATGCATCTACAGATTATAGTATAGGCAGGTACCTATAGGATCTTAGGCGTGTAGATATTCTCACATAGAGAGAAGAGTATCACATGGGTACTTATGCCATGTCCCTATTCAACCTCATGACTTGTCTTGGCAGGAAGCCTGATTCCAGTTCCCTGCTCTGATTGGCTGGTATCACCTGGCTGGCGTACGGAGTATTACATGTAATCTGTAATCTGTATACACTACCTGTAGCCTGTAGGCCTGGTACGCCTGTAAATGGCCAGTGGCATAAAACTTGCCAGTGGGACAAGAGCGCTCCTCAATTGCGCGCCTGGATGGACGATAGCAGCAGCGGATAAGGTCTGGGAGCACTTTGCCGTTCACTTCCAAACCCCCGAAGCAGCGCAGCCAACGCATCATCTCTGACAAATCACCAACAGTTGAGCAACCCTTCCACCTCGGATGCCCTTCTCTTCTTTTTGCTATTACGCCTCTTTTTACTCTCTAGAAGGAAGCATCGTGCCATGATGCTTTAGACTCTTTTCTCTCCCAACACACTTCCCTGCTTTTATTTTTCCTTTTTTTTCGGCCGGGAACCCATTCTCACTCCCCTCTTCGGTTCCGCCAGCGAAGTGACGCTCTCTCCCTCCTGAGTGTAGCACAAGCACACACACGCTCTCCAATCCTCCCGGCACCTCCAAGGGCAAGATGTCGGCCGAAATGTCTTCCCAGCGCAGGTCGCAGCCTGTGCGCCAGACACGCACGAACCCTTCGCGAACCACGGCCAACCCCTCTTCTCGCGCGACGGGCGGCGCTGGCGCCAGAGACGAGCCAGCGAGCGATCAACCCATCGACATCTTCCCGGCCATTACATTCTTTGCAGACACGCTTACCGCTCTACCGCGGGAGCTCGTCCGACACTTCACACTGCTCAAGGAAGTGGACGCCAAGCTGTGCATCCCCGAAGAGCAACTGTTCGAGCTCGTCTCGGCAGCCCTCGCCACCACCAACACCACAACTACCACCGCACAGGCCGGCGATGCTGCTGCTGCAGGTAGCAACAGCAGCACAATCCAGACCACCCAGACAAGAGAGAAGGGCGCCGTCGCATCTTCATCGACGACCGAGCCACAGCAGCCCACTGCCGCCGACCAGCTCCTCCGCAGGCGGCAGCTGTTTCGGCAAGTCTCCTTGAAGATCCAGGAGATGCTCGTGTCACTCGAGGAGAAGAACCACGTCATCGGCACCGCAAACGATGCGCTCGACAAGCAGATTGCTCGCGTCGAAGACGTCTGGCCCTACCTCGAGCGCGAGTTCAGCGACGAGGCTAAGTGGGGGAGCGACACGCACTGGGCCTACCCAGAGAACCGCAACAAGTCGTTGCACCCGGAGCGTGCCCGCCGCGACGGCGCTGCCGCAATATCCGCCGCTGCCCAGGCCGTGGCTGAAGAGGCCGCGGCCCGCAGCGACGCTCGCAAGCAGGCCCTCCAGGCGAAGAAGAACCTCAAGAACAACAAGGACAACAACCATCACGACGTAGACTTTGACGATCATGATGGTGCCGGCGGCCGACATCACAAGGGCGAGGTGGTTAAGAAGTCTACCAAGACCCGCAAGTCGGCCCCCGAGGCCGCCGGTGTCGGCCTGGGTATAACTACTACGGCAAATGGCAACCCGCCGCAGAAGAAGCGGAAGGTTGAGAGCAACAGCAGCACAACAAATGGCACCACAGCGTCGGGAGAGCATGCTACGAGTTCCATCTTTGGTCTTAACGCGTCAAAGTCCAAGGGTGCCAATGCTGGCGAGGTGTCCTCTGGCTCGGACGGTCCCAAGAAGAGGAAGGCTCTACCGTCTGGCGGCAGTCAGGCCAAGAAGAAGTATGTCCGACCCTCCTGTTCTGCTACCATTCTGCTACGTCGGTAGCCAACCGAGAACGCATGTGTCTAACGTGACCCTCCCAGCAGAAACGGTGCCACCACGTCAGCCACCTCCTCCCCGGTGCTGTCGTCACTACCAGAGCCCAAGAACTCGGTCCGCGGATCACCGGCACCCAACAGCGGCAACGGCAACGGCAACAACAACAGCAGCAGCAGCACATCTCGACCGACGACGACGCGAGCGCGAAACAACTCTATACAGTCGCTGGGCGACGCGGCCAAGAACCGGCCAACCACGGCAGCCTCGGGCAAGACCAACGGAACTGCGGCGGTCAGCGGTGACGCCCCTCCACCGACGCCGACGGCGCCACGTGCAGGGTCGGACGCCCGGTCGGTCAAGGAGGCCAGCGTACCCATCAAGGGCGAGACCGGCAAGAAGGACGGGGACAACGCCGAGAGCGCTGGTTCTGGTCCTGGCGAGACGCCCGGTGCTGCTGGCGCCCGCGGCGGCACGCCTAACAACAACAACAACAACAACAACAACAATAATAATATTAATAATAGTAGTAACAATATCAACAACGGCATGAAGACAGAGAAACCCATGACCAAGGCTGAGGAACAGCGCGAACGCCGCAAGAGCGAGTCGATACCACCGGGTGGCCAGACGCCCGCGACGGTGACGACGACGAAGAGCGGTCGGACGAGCAAGCCGTCCACCCCCGCCATGGCGACGTTTCAAGAAGCAGCAACGACGACAAGGGCACGACCGTCGCGCGGCGGCGCCGGTGGTACAGACAACAGCAGCAGCAGCAGCAGCGGGAAAAAGGGCCACAGGAAGAGCGCGTCGACGGCGACGCAGCAGGCCCAGGCTCTCGCGGCACTGCCACCGCCGCCACCTGCGCCGACGTCCGGTACGGTGGACGACGACGCGACTAGCGGAGAGGGTGATGTGGACGCAGACGAGCCGACGTACTGCCACTGCAACGGCGTGAGCTACGGCGAGATGGTCGCGTGTGACTCGGATGATTGCCAGAGGGAGTGGTTCCATCTTGCTTGCGTGGGCTTGAAGGTTGCGCCGGCGGAGAATCGTGAGTTTTCTGCTTCTTTCTTGTCTCTCGCTACGTCTATGCATCTTCTCTGCTTCCCATAGACATGCCATTGCTAACGGATTGCTCCAGGTACGTGGTACTGCGAGGATTGCAAGGAACGACTCAAGATTGGAGCCAAAAAGGGTGGTCGTTGAGGAGCCATGCCTGCTGTATCTTGTATCTTCTCTCTCTCTCTCTCTCTCTTTACTTTCCATGGTCATACGTATACACACAGAGTATGCATTCACACATATAAGATTTTATATAACTGGCGTTGGTTTTCTTTCCTTGTCTCTTTCCTACACTTTGGGCGTTGAGATGGGATAAGGGGGGTTGCGGGGGAAAGATGGGTATGAGTTGGTAGGATACGGCGCATCTGTCTAAATTCCTCCCTCTTCTCGCTTATTATGATTTCGTTATAAAGGTACCGTTGACTTGACAGAGGGCAACCGGCTAGATATCAAGCATGGCATTGAATTTCGTTTTCATTTTTTTTCATTTTTTTTTTTTCAAAAAAAGTCAAAAGTCTGTCATCTGCTTAACTGGCAATATTGTAGATTGTGATCTGTGCGTATCGGGTTACCGTCTCCAGTATTACAGGTAGAAGTACGAGTAGTAGTAGCAGGATATGCTTTCCCCGCAATGCTGGCAAACGAAACATGACGATGCTATCGAGTAATAGTATTAGGGTATTCCAAGATGATGACCGGTTTTAAGGGAAAAGGGTCCCAAGGTTCCCCAGGTACGCCGCGCCTGGCATGATGGCTGCATAGGCTAGACCGGATCCGTCGGTGGGGGGGTGGGAGACACGAAGTGACCAGAGTTGTGCAGAGGGGAAAGGGGAAGAAGAAAATCAAAATAAACGAATGGCTACATGTACGATGTGTGTCACGCGAGGGGGAGGGGGAGCCTCACGAGGTAATATCACGACAAGGGTGGTCAAGTTATCAGTAGCTCAATCCTTCCTGCTTTCTCCCTAACGCTTTGCGGGGTGGATGAGGAGGAATTGGCCAGTTGCGATTGCCTACGAGTTGATAGGACTGCGGATCGTTCTCGTCGGGTCGTTATCAAACTGCCATGGGATCAGCAGCAGCGGCAGCGGCAGCAGCGGCAGATGTGAGAATTATCAAAGATAAAGAATTAGCAGCAATACCGGAGAGTGTTAATCTGCTGTTGCCAGGATGACGGTAGGCCAGTTCGTATATACGATCACGGTCGGCGGCTAGTCTCGGGCCTACGTAGTCTACTCCGGAAGGTGGAGAGGTGTCAACGGCGATGTCGGGGGAGGAGAAGTAGGAGGAGGAGGAGGAGGAGGAGGAGGA